>NC_065525.1:38226477-38235949 GCF_006386435.1 Epinephelus moara | reverse complement strand
TATATATATATATATATATGAAAGCATAATTATAAGGCTACGAAAACCAAACGAATTTTATTTTATAGCGATTATACACTTATATAAACATATTAATGGGTAGAATATTCAGATTTGACAATAAACCATGCCAAATATTACACACTGGCCCTTTAAAGGGCATACTTTACTTTTAACTTGGTTTCTATCTATCTATCTATCATACTACACCTTTGTACAAATTACCTTTGTACATTGCTCTAGGTCATTACTAAATTTTTATTTGATGTGTAAATTTTTAGTTGACACCTACTCTCTGGCTTTAAGCTCTGGCAGGTCCAGATACCAGTGCTCATCACTGATGATCCTCTTCTCATCTTCCTCCAGCTGCTTCTTCGTCTCAGCATCCAGACCTCTCTGCATGAACTGTGCAAACAAGACCACACTTCAACTTAATCCCAAACAGTATATTTGCAGGGGTGGGTAAAATGGTGGTAATTTAGATAAGCTAAACACGTTTCCCTCTAATCAACAGAAGCTCATTTAAAATTGTACTTATTTTGTGGTGGCATCCATTCAACAACATAAGCAGGAAAGACGGTGTGAGCCAGATTATTTGCTACTTTGGCTAAATTTAAACCCCATTTGGTAGCTCAACTATATGCCGAACTAATAACTGGCTCAAACGACATAAACATGCATAACGTTGATGTCTGTCACGTGTAACAGCTTTCCAAAGAGCAGGAAAACAATTATCATCTGATTTCTGAATGAGATTTGGAGCGTCGTTCTACTCTTGAGAGTAAAGCTAGCTAACACACGGCTAACACCTTCTCCAGTGCGTTAGCTCCACTTACCTTCATGCGTAAGAGGTTTTTGGAGAGTTTCACAGAGTCGCTGGCCATCATTAAACTGTTAACAAACTAAACTACAGCAGCAAGAGACAGTTTGAAGTTAATTTTTTTGGCTAAAAGCACGCGCAGTGGCTCCACGCAGATGCTGATAAAACTCAGACAGAAGCAGTCGAACGCAGAGCAGCTTTGATCACTGAGCAGTCCGGCTAATCTACCGCTGATATCACTGATGTTAAAGAAGACAGGAATATCTTTAGCTTTGAAAACAAAGTTATGATCGCACTAGTAATAAAATTATATGACGAGTTCTGTCTTCATGGCTTGTGAGAAATATTTCCAACACATATTATGTATTTAAAGATAATAAAACATGTACATACCCACAGTGTGTTCATCATTGTACAACAAAGTCCTCAACTTGGTCAAAATCAGAATTTTGGTAATTATCTTAATTTCTCTAAGGAATCAAAAACTTAAGATATTTTAAATATATGGGTGATTGCATATACGAATGAAGTTATTTGGGTGCCTGTGTCTGTGCTGCCTGTGTCTATAATATGAACAAGGTCGATGCAAAGCTTACATTTGTTATGTGATACATCATGTTTGTTTGTCCTCTGATATGACTACATTTGACTGAATTAAAAAAAATGTCAAGCAAAAAAAACCCCCAACAACAACACCACTGACGATATTTTAAATGATATAAGTGCAAATCCACTGTTTCAATTTCAACTTTTCCAACATTTAGGGACTGTTCTATACTTGTCAGAGGCAAGTAAAGCTGGAGTGTGACTTCTTCACTTTTGTTTTACTTTTTTAACCTCCCTAAAGCTACAGATATTTTTCCTTGAGCCTCCCTACGTGACTAGCAGAATATGCATGACCCTCCCTCCACCATAAATTAGATTTTTAAATCTTACCCTTTGGTGTTTGAGGCTAAAAGCTAAAAGTTTATGACACAATACCGGAGTTAAAAAAAACATTGTTTTTTCACCTTTGTCGTGCGTGCTGATTAGTTTGTGATATTAAATGAGACGTAGAATAAAGTGATGAAATATCACTATTTTAAGCTCAGATTTGCTTATGGATCTTATGGAAGCGTTTGTAGCACATGACGCACCCAAAGAGCATCGTAAAGTTGAAAATCCAATGATACTCTCTGTTTTTGTGTTTGTTTTTTATAATTCAAGTTTTTATTGGTTTGAAAGGCTCGGCACATGGCATACATATATTATTTTCAAGGCATACAAGAATACAAGGCACGTTTTTTTTTTTATAATGTGGAGGTGGACTCCAGTAAATGAAGAAAAATTAACAGTTAAGTCTAGATTGAAAGAGAAGGAATACAAACTAACACACAAAAACATGTCACACATGTCCTCATACATCACTCTACAGGGTCACATAGTCACAGAGCGAACGTATCCAAGTTTGTATTTCCTGTTGTTACTGTGGGTCTAATAACTGTCTGTCGAGTTATTCTAAGACACTGGAAGACAACAGAGACCCCATCATATGAGGGCATCTTATGAGTTCGGGAGAAGGGAGTGTCTCCTTGGGACCAGTTATGGACTCATATCAAAATGGAAGATAAGCCGACATAATTATGAACTTGCTCTGTGATAATTTCTGTTTTTACAGTTTCTGTAATTCTGCAATAGTGTAATTTTGGTGGAGGGGTTGGAAGGCATGTTTTCTTTAAAAAATGTTGGTAAAATAAATACAGTGTACAACCATCTAAATTTGTGTGCCCCTCCTCTTTGCAAAAAAAAAAAAAAGTCCCTCCACAGTGCTTTAAAAATCAGTTGACAAACCTTCACCTTTTCGCACCACCTTCTCCCCCTTACAAGTAACGAACAGTCCCTTAACAGTCTGCATGAGACAGAGTGTTTTAATGGTCTGTGGTACAACTGACATACATCTTACTTCCCACTACTGTCTTTTAGCATTCTCAGTTTTGTTCCTTTCCCAGTGTAAATTCTATTACTTACTAAAGATTAATCGTTGAGTTGATAAAATGTAATTTAACAGTGAAATATGTTCATTATGAGTTCTTGTTGATGTCTTCAGACGTCTTGTTGTGTTTCATCAACAGTCCAAAATGTCCGTTAGTTAACTGGCTGAATATTTCACCATTAAACACAATCACAAGCTGCTCTGTTTTAGAGCTGCAACTGTCAGCTGTTCAACAGAAAATTGATCTGCAGCTGTTCTGTAACTGATTAATTTATTTACTTCCATTTTATTTATTTTGTCGTGCAAAAGTGCCCCAAAACATTCTCTGGTTTCAGCTTCTCAAATGTGACAAATAACAACTATTTTAAACTGATAATCTTCTGAACAAAACAATTAAGCAAGAAAATAATTGACACAATTATTGATAACATATTGGTGAAGATTCTCAGTCATCCAGATCATGGTAATCTTAAGTGCTGCATCGTAGGCAACTGGACTTGCTTGAGTTCCTTGAAGATGTTTCACCTCTCATCTAAGAAGCTTCTTCAGTTTGGTACGGATTGACACAGAGTTGCAGCGGAGTCCTGCAACTCTGTGTCAATCCGTACCAAACTGAAGATAAAGTGAGTTTATCCTCCTCTTTAATCATCTCCGTACAATCACAACACCACACCGAGCATCAGTGACAAACAGGACTTTTATTTTGAAAGTCAGTGCAGGCTATGTTAAAGTGTCGTCACCTACAGTAACATCTGCACACTTCTCTGTCCTCCACAAGAAAGCAACACGTCTACAGACACAAAGTGCTCGTTCTCACACCAACACAGGGTTTTAGCCAATGAGGGAGGACTACAAGGTGCAAGGGGCCAGCAGAGGAGGACGAGGATGAGGAGGAAGAGGAGGATGAGGAGGACGAGGACAGTTCAGACAAAGTTCTTCTTCAGGAAGTTGATGAGGCCGTTGGTGGAAGAGTCGTGGGAGGTGACTTCGGAGTCGTCCTTCAGCTCGGGCTCGATCTTCTTTGCCAGCTGCTTCCCGAGTTCAACGCTGCCGGCGGAGACAGAAAGATGTTTAGTGTTTGATGTTGGTCACCTGCACCGCCAACACACTGTGTACATTTAAGTCAACCTAACCTCTCTGTAAACACGTCAACAACTGATGTACCTGATAAATGCCACATACAAACTTCATGTTATTTAGTTTCTTGTGTCTTTATTAAATACAACACATCACAGTTTTGATCTGCTGACTGAGACATCAGAAGACGTTAGTGAGTGAACTCTGAGTTAAGATGTCTGACATTAAACTCACCCCCACTGATCGTAGCTGTTGATGTCCCACATGACGCCCTGCACGAAGATCTTGTGTTCGTACATCGCTAGAAAACAAGAGTTTTTGCATTTAACACATGAAACATGAAGCTTTGTGCTGCCTTCACTGTCACTGTTCAGATAAACTGCAGCTGGACATAATGAAGTTATTAATTTTCTTGAGATCCTCAGCAGGAGGAGCTACAGTTAAACAGACGTTTGCTAGTTAACTTATTTAACAATTTTCTGTTTCAAGCATGGACAGATTAAGAGACAGTGGGCCCCTGGGCAAAGATACGCAAAAGGCCCCACCACCTCTCCTACACAGGAGAAAGACACACAGACTTCATGCTGGTTTTGGTCCTTTTTAGTTGTTTGCACCTTTTTGAAGTTGTTTTGTGTCTCTTTTATGATGCTTCTTTCAAGGCAGGACTTTCACATTATCATGCTGCCTCACCGTACTTTTTAAAAAAGGTACAATCACAGAATTGGGGGACAGAGTTGTATTGCCTTTTTTTAAGAATTATCTTTTGGGGCTTTTACTACCTTAGTACAGTGCAGCTAGAGAGTGACAGGAAAGGGGGACAGAGAACGGGGATGACACGCAGCAAATGAACCCGAGCCACTGCAAAGGACTCAGCCTACATGAGGCGGACACTCTACGTGCTGAGCTAGAGACCCCCTCAGTTGTGTTGCCTTCAAGCCGGCATCAGTTGTAGTAACAGTGCTGAAATGATGTCTGTGTAAATGGGACAGCCAGCAGGACAGAATCATGGGCGGTTGTTACATATATGACCCACAGTGGGAGATTGCCGGCATGCCGACTGACATCTACCGTATGTAATATACCGTCTATGGAGAAGTACTCCATCTAGACCCACTTTAAAACATCTAAACTTCCCTTTAATGCAGGAAGGTGTGACTCATTATTAGAATGGTTCATATTTAAAACCTTCATAACACTCATAATGCTGTGATTGTCACTGTAATTAAACTTCACACTGTGGCCTTAAAACCTCACATTATGTTCCAGTGTGTAACTGAACCTGCATGTGCAGCAGTGACCTCTGGTGGCCGTCAGGTGACTGAACAAAAACCTGCAGCTTCTGAGCTTCAACATGTTATTTAAACTAAGACAGGTCAGTTTTAAGTGCAGCTCATCACCTTTGGACCCCGAGTTTGTTTTCTGTATTTAGTTCAGATGACGTAATTAAGAGAACTCCCAGTACTCACCAACCAGAGCTCCCAGTGTGAACGGGCTCAGCTTCTTGAAAACGATGGAGTTACTTGGCTTGTTTCCCTCAAACACCTTTAAAAGAGAAACAGAAGAAATCAGAGTTTAGAGAGTCTGTGTTTTAATCCTTTAACAGACATTAAAGTTCTGATGAGCAAGACAGGTGTTTTCTAACTCTGACCTCTTTATTAACCCTCATGAGGAACTTGTTTACTGACCTCCTTCACAAATATGACGACCACCACGTCTTAAGAGTTACATTTTTATGTTTTACAGCAAGGTGTCTGACCGTTAGCAGGTTTACTGGTGTGCCTGAGGACACTCAGAGGAGGTGGGGATCGAACCACCAACCCTGAGATCAGTGACCGTCCTGCTCCACCTCCTGAGCCACAGAGACGACGGGCCTTTCCAAAACCAGACCCTATTCACTCCCACTCGGTACTTGGAGTGTCACTCTGTTTGTGTGTAGGGTGTAAGGTGTAAACTCAGCAGCGAGCTTTGGGACACCATGTGAACGCGAGTGTTTCACACCGACACAAGAGAACTGATCAGTAACTACATTTCACTGTGATGGAAGATAAAGTGAGTTTATCCTCCATGTTACGGAAACATGAGTATCGCTGGCACCTAAACAAACGTGGTTGGTTAATTGATTGATTGATTGATGTGTTACTTTGTGAGGCAACAGCTTCTGCAGAGCGTCTCCCTTCATGCCTGCGGCCTCCAGCTCCTTACGGGCCTCGTCTGGAGTCTTTCCCTTCATCAGTGCTTCTGTCTGAGCCAGGAAGTTCGCCACCAGGATCTGAACACACACACACACACACACACACACACACACACACACACACACACACACACAGTCATCAACATGTCAACAATACATCATCAGCAGCAGCAGACTTAAGTATTTCAAACTACAGCTCATGATTCTGAAATTGAAACATAAGAGAGAGACAGAGAAGGAGAGACAACAAGAGACAGAGTGGGCGTTACCTTGTGGTGGAGGTTGTCTCTGATTGGATGCTGAGACTGAGCGGGAATGAGAAAGTCAGCGGGAATCATACGAGTTCCTGAAAAAGAAGAAACAAGTCTGTTAACTCTTCACGGATCATTATACGTGTAGGTGTGTCTGTGTGTGCATGTGTGTGTGGCGTCACCTTGGTGGATGAGCTGGTAGAAGGCGTGCTGTCCGTTGGTCCCAGGTTCGCCCCACACGATTGGTCCAGTGTGGTAGTTGACGCGGACGCCATCTTTGGTGATGTATTTCCCATTAGACTCCATGTCGCCCTGACGACCAAACAGAAACTCACAATGAGGACTCTGTCTGCACTCAACATTATATAGGTATACGGACACTGACAGTCTTCTCTTCGTACTCTGGGTTCATGTCTTTTGTTTTTGTGCGCCTTTTCTTAAAGCTTTCGTATACAGACACAACGGAGCAGTACCACCAAAACACACGAGAGTGGTGCAGCGTAGTTCAAGCGAAAGAAACCAAATCTGACTAAAATGATAAAGATACTGAGGATATTTTCATTTGATGTAAAGTGTCATAAAAATGTGATCTCAACATTCAGCTTCAGTGTTGGAGCAGCAGGTTCAGAAAATAATACCGTATCTTTTTAATATAAATTCATAATTAGACTGAACAATGACAGTGACCTTTTGTTGCAGCGCCACCGTCTCCTCTCTTTTAAAGTCATTATGTAAATTATTCTAACATTTCTCTGACTCACAGCGTTGCATCTGTTAGCTCGCCTCAGGGGTTCAAATCTCCTGAACGAGAAGTTAAATTAAAAATGAACACAGTGAAGATTTTATTCCTCACCTCCTCCTGTTGTGTTAATAATGTCTGATTAAGACTGATGACAGTTTAATGTGTTGTTTTGGATAAAAGCATCATGTCACAGTGTTTCCTCAGCGCCTCCTCCCTCTGAACAGATGGTCTCTGACCCCCCCTCCCCTCCTCACACTAACCTGTTGGAAGTATGCAGCAAAGCGGTGCATGTACTGGTCATAGGGCAGCATGGCGTGAGTCTCAGCCTGGAAGAAGTTGATGTACCAGACGCCCAGAACAGCCAGCAGGACGGGGACGTTCTTCTCCAGAGGGGTGCTGCGGAAGTGGTTGTCCTGCAGAGGAGAGACAGTCTGGTTAATGTGGACACAAGGACAGACAAACCAAGACACTGGACCTCATTTATTAAACTAATGTACAAACCAGCACAGATCTGAGCGCAGAAATCATCTAATGATAGAGTTCACATGTG
This sequence comes from Epinephelus moara, assembly GCF_006386435.1. Lineage (NCBI taxonomy): Eukaryota > Metazoa > Chordata > Actinopteri > Perciformes > Serranidae > Epinephelus > Epinephelus moara. The sequence goes on along the minus strand of NC_065525.1, from coordinate 38,228,346 downwards.
ATTCATCAAAGGTTCTTGTATCAAGAATCTTTAAATTACATTCAGTGTGTGAAATGTTTGTATAAATAAAATGTGTTATTCATTCATTTAGCAGCTTCTTAGCTCCGAACACGATGAACATGTTTTCAAAGATTAAGTTCTTGTGCTTGAACAGAAACAGAAAATGTAAATATTGAAGTGTCTGTGACATGAACTCAGTAGTTCTTTAATAAAACATATTTGCTGACTGAATTTCACTTTTTGTTCTCTGAACAGAAACATGAAGCAACATCTGATAAAATGTTATTCATAGAAACAAACGTTCTCCTACCATCCAGTGAGCTCCTGCAAGAAGCTGCTCGAAGTTTTCAAAGCCTGAAACACACACACACAGGTCAAAGGTCATGTATGATACAGATGGTGATGAACACAGACTGACAATAAGGAAAAACTTAAAACCGTGATGGAGATAAAGAGGTTTATGGAAATATCAAATCTGAAACAAAGAGTTGATGATGGAAATCAAAACATAAATGTAACCAAAAATGTCGAGTAACAGAGTAACACCAATGATGACACCACGAGGAAGCATCCGTCACACTGAATGATATCAAATCATCAGCCGAACTACAAGAACTAACTTCCTGTTGTGTTTCAGAACCAAAGACAATGAGTCTCTTCATGCAGCAACATGCAACGACTGCTGATTTAAACATTCACTGATAAAATCAGCAGAGACTGAAGCTGAAACTGAGGCTGGGTATCAATTACTCTATACACACCTACGTAACCACATCTGTATTTATACTACAAAGTTCACTATATTCCATGTCATGTCTGCTTTATGATGTTTGGAAGTGTGTTATTCTTAATAAGAGAAAAATCTGCTTATTGAAACATTTCAGAGTCAGTTTAAACTTTAAAGAGTAAGTATTTCCAACCTGGACCCTATTTTCTCATATTTTTGTGTCTAGGTGACTGATGGGGACAACAGCTTTTAAAATTGGCCCAGTATTGAGAGAGAGCTCTGCAGCCAGCAGCAGTGAAACAGGCTGCAATGTAACCACTCAGATCATGTTCACACTGTCAATGTATGTCCACCAAAAGTGTTTGCTTTTGTCACTGACAGGCTCAGATGGTTATTCTAAGAGTCAGTTATGGTGGGCGTACACTGCCAGTGTAAGCATACCCTGAGTGGTTACATCGCAGTCTGCTTCACTGCTGCCGCTGCAGCACTCTCTCTTTCAATACTGGACCGGTTTCAAAAAGTATTGTTCCCGTTAGTTACTTAGACACAAAAAACATGGGAAACTGGGGTCCAGGCTGAAAGTTACTCTTTAAACTTGTGAGGAGCTTTTAATCAATACAGCAGTAATCAATACCCAGCCCTGGTCTGGTCTGAGGGTTGAGTAAAGGTTAAAGTCAGCAGACATACCTATGTGCAGAGCGATGGACAGACCGATGGCTGACCACAGAGAGTAACGACCTCCGACCCACTGAGGAGGAGCAAACATGACATCACACAGTCATTCCACCAATCAGAGCGCAGCCAGGGCATCACATCAACAACAAGCATCGAGACATGTCAGATATTTTAGCAACAGGTCGGTGACGGTAAACGTTACAGTTAATATTACAAAGTTCAGACTGTCACAGTTTGAACTTTAAACGTCACCAACCGAACACTCTGAACAGGTTTTAACACATGCTGCTGAACATCAGCTGTGCATCATGAAGCTCATGACATCACACATCATCATCATCATCAGGCAATAAAATTAGGGCAGACTCACATCCCAGAACTCAAACATGTTCGCTGTGTCGATGCCAAAATCCTTCACTTTGGCCTAGGAGAGGAGAGGAGAGGAGAGGAGAGGAGAGGAGAGGAGA
>NC_065525.1:38184929-38226280 GCF_006386435.1 Epinephelus moara | reverse complement strand
AGGAGAGGAAAGTAAAAGTAAAGGAAAGGCATGGAAAGAAAAGGAAAGGAACGGGAAGAAAAGGAAAGGAAAGGAAAGGACAGAAAAGGAAAAAAGGAAACAATAGAGGAAACGAGAGAAGAGAAGATTAAACAAGAGAGGAGAGGAGACAATGACATATTTCAGTAATCAGCTGTCTGATAAGATGAACTGCTCACATTAACTGTGTTGTGTAATAAAACACCTGATAACAGATTTAAACAGAACTGATCACTGATAATAATTAATATATATAATTAATATTACACATTATGATTATATTATATAAAGTGTCTTTAACCAGTCAGAGTTGATGAAACACAGTTTTAACGGTCACTTACTGCGTTGGTGGACAGAGCTACGAAATGTTTGGCAACAGCAGATTTCTGTGGAGGACAAGAAGAGATGATGGAAATGCGATGAGACATTTGGACAGACGTGTCCTGCCCTGCAGCCAGTGTCCTGTCACAGAGAAATACACTGACTAAAGTGTCCTCCAATCAGCTGTCAGGGAACAAATGGACTCACATCATTGGCTGCCTTGAGGAGCCAGTCCCTGGCAGACTCTGCGTTGGTGATGGTCTCCTGAGTGGTGAACGTCTGGAAGAAGGAAGTGTGAGACAGAGTGAGACAGCAGCTGGCTTATAGACAAACAGCTGATGTGAAGCAAGTGTGAGTGTGAGTGTGTGGTCACCTTGGAGGCGATGATGAAGAGGGTGGTCTCTGCGTTGAGCTGAGCGAGCGTCTTGGCCATGTGAGTCCCGTCAATGTTGGAGACGAACCACACCTTCGGTCCACCCTCTGAGTACGGCTTCAGAGCCTCCGTCACCATCAGAGGACCCTGAACACACCACAACACAATTACAGCCAAGCCGAGCATGGCTTCATTGTCTTGGACACCATCAGAGGGCCCTGAACACACCACAACACAGATACAGTTTCAGCTGAGTGCGACTATATTGTCTCTGTCCCGATCAAAGGACCCTGAATGCACCACAACAAAGTTACAGTTGAGTACAGCTTCAGAGCCCCCGTCACCTTCAGAGGGCCCTGAATGCACCAGAATACAGTTACAGTTACAACTGACTATGGCTTCAGAGTCTTTGTCACCATCAGAGGGCCCTGAAGGCACCAAAATACAGTTTTAGCCAAGCACACATGCAGAGCCTCTGTCACCATCAGAGGGTCCTGAACACACCACACAGTTACAGCTGAGCACGGCCTCAGAGGACACTGAACGCACCACAACACAGTCACAGTTTCAGCTGAGTACGACTACATTGTCTCTGTCCCAATCAAAAGAGCCTGAATGCATCACGACACAGTTACAGTTACAGTAGCAGCCGAGCACAGCTTCAGAGCCCCCGTCACCATCAGAGGGCCCTGAATACACCATTACACAGCTACAGCCTGGTACAGCTTCTGAGTCTCCGTCACCATCGGAGGGCCCTGAACGCATTACAACACAGTTACAGTTGCAGCCGAGTACAGGACCTTGTACACGGTTTGTTTGCAGGTTTGTGACATCAGAGGTGAGCACATAATCTCTGTATTACAGCTCATTTAAAAACATAAAGTCTATCTTCTGTCAGAGACAGTTTGTGTGACTTTACTGCACTTTGTACCTGTTACATCACTGCTGGACAGTAAACTACAGTCTGTTCCATCATCAAACCTTCAGTTTTCTGTCCACACAGCAGGGCTGATCTGCTGTGACTCATTCCTACAGACACACACAGAGGTCTGAGTGGTTTAAATACTACAGCTGCATGAATCACAGCTCTACTATCAGTTAAACATTCATGACTCAGGGTCTAAATAAAGCTCAGTGCTGCACTGGAGGCCCCTGAACACAACATGCTGCATGTTCAGGAAATCAAACTGGTTTTTATTATGAATGTAGATGATATACTCTGGTTCAATTTTCTCCTGTGACTCACCTTTTGTTAAGACACTATTGTTATGTTTTTTTCAGTGGCATTATCAACCTTTCATACTGTCCCGTTCTAAACAGGTAACATCTCAGGTGTTTGACTCACCAGGTCGGAGCCTCCAATGCCGATGTTCACAACGTCTGTGATGCTCTTCCCACTGAAGCCTTTCCACTCCCCGCTGCGAACCCTCTGTGAACACACAACACTGAAGGTCACGACCTTTACGTGAAACTTCATAACTCATGAAAAACACTCCGTGCAGTAACGACCATACGTACATGACAGAAGGCCTTCATCTTGTCCAGCACTCGGTTCACCTCCGGCATCACGTCTTTGCCGTCGACCTGGATCGGCGTGTTGGCGCGATTACGCAGAGCAATGTGAAGCACAGCACGACCCTGCACACACACACCATATCAATCAATAATTTAATGACTGATGAACCACATCTCATCACAGTTACTTTACTGTGTTTTATATGAGTCTAGATCCACAATCAACTTTGGGTTTTTGGAGTGTTTGCAACACAAAACAAGACATGTATTCTCTTATAACTTGAGTGAGGAGTAAAATATTATTCTTGACATTTTATAAAGTCAAAAAATAATCAATTAATCAGACAAAAACATCAGCAGATGAGCAGATTATGGATGTGATTAATATTCTATCTGCTCCTCAACTCTGTCGTCGCTGATCGATGTGTCTGCAGCCAAAACTGCAAAGTCACTGAGGAGGACGTTACGCAACTCCACTCTGACCGCCCTCTGTGTGTGTGTTAATATGTGCAGTCACTGTGAGGTAAGCTTTTGTCTGCTGCTCGTTGCCTTCAGGAATCTGCTGATAACAAGGTGCCCATATTTCATGGACAGAATTTCAAAACTTTTCCATGACTTTAAGGACCAATAAGTATTTTTTTTTCTTCTTGCTCCACTTGCCTGAAATGTTTCAAACCTATCAGATTCAAACTCTGTTCAAGCATAATTTCAGCTACCTGACACACATGGAGGGAGAGATGACACAAAACATGATTGAAATTCCATGACTTTTCCAGGTTTTCCATGACCTTGGGAACCTTGTTGATAAGTGTGATCTTCTCTAATACTAGAGTGAATGTAAAGGTGCCTCGTTCAGACTTTGCATCCTACTCATGAATCATGTGTGGACACACTGTGACGGATGATTTAGGGCCAGTTGTTATGGTCTCCGGACTAACTGACGTATCATCAGGTTTTTACAGCTTCTTCTCTGGAGACGACTCTGTGTGAGCTCTGAGACTAAACACTCAGCAGTATACTCTGTAGACTGATTCTTCAGCAGACATTAGGACTCACCACAGCAGGAAAAGCACAAGCTCATTAACAACATCCAGTTGTCAAATCTAATTTTGCCTTTAACAGCTTTAAGGTTGGAAATCATCTCATGTCACTGTCTGAGGGTATTTTATCTGTGTTGTATCATCATGTTCCAGCTCTACATGAGAAGCTTTATGACATTTACACTCTGTGAAATTAACAAACTAAAGGCCAAGAATATTCCAGGTGTCATGTGTCATTTTATTAAACATTCCCTACAATTCAGGCTGACATATCTGATATCGCTGGAAACTTTGGCATCTCAAATTACATGTCAGATAAAGAGCTTTGGATGTGGATGATTTGGATGCTTGGCTGCACAGCATCAGTTACTAATGACTAAACATCCTGGCAGTGGAGTTAAACAGGTTAAAGTCAGTCTTCATGATGTGTTCAGGAACTATGAATGTGTAACATTAAGTCTTTGTGATTTGTTCAAGGACATATAAAGACTCTATGAATGTGTTAAAATCAGTCTTCATGACGTGTTTAGGGGCACGTTAAAGTCAGTCTTCATGATGTGTTCAGGGACATGTTAAAGTCAGTCTTAGTGATGTGTTCAGTAACATGTTAGAGGTAGTCTTCGTAATGTGTTCAGAGACATGTTAGAGGGAGTCTTCATGATGTGTTCAGGAACATGTTAGAGGTAGTCTTCGTAATGTGTTCAGAGACATGTTAGAGGGAGTCTTCATGATGTGTTCAGGAACAATTACAGACTATGAACTGTTAAAATCAGTCTACATGATGTGTTGAGGCAGGGACATGTTAAAGTCAGTCTTAGTGATGTGTTCAGGAACATTAGAGGGAGTCTTCATGATGTGTTCAAGGACATGTTCAGGAACAATTACAGACTATGAACATGTTAAAATCAGTCTTCATGATGTGTTCGGGGACATGTTAAAGTCAGTCTTTGTGATGTGTTCAGGAACATGTTAAAGTCAGTTTTCAGGATGTGTTCAGGGACATGTTCAGGGACATTTACAGACTCTGTGAACATGTTCAAATCAGTCTTCATGATGTGTTCAGGGACATGTTAAAGGGAGTCTTCATGATGTGTTCAGGGACATGTTCAGGGACATTTACAGACTATGAACGTGTTAAAATCAGTCTTCATGATGTGTTCAGGGATGTGTTTAAGTCAGTCTTCATGATGTGTTCAGGAATATTTACAGACTCTATGAACGTGTTCAAATCAGTCTGCATGATGTGTTCAGGAACTTGTTAAAATCAGTCTTCATGCTGTGTTTTTGTACCTCAGTAAAGTTGATTTTCTCTCCAGAGAACATCTTCTCTCTGGCCTCCTCCACTCCCCTCGACTTGGCCTGTGAACATTATAAACATACAGTTAACACATTAACACATTCAGCCCCACACATGAACACATTATTAAAGCAACAGTGAGTGAATGTGACCAAACAGTGTGTGTTTAGAAATCTCTTGTTCTCAGTAATGTGAGGAGGAAGTGCTGCGAGCTGTGTGACCACATTCTGCGAGACAATGCTTCAGCGAGCCAACCGTGATATGAGGAGTTTATTCTTTCAAAATAAAGTGTTGAAATCTTCCTGTTTCATTGTGCTCGTTTGAGCAACAGAGCTCAGATCAGTTTTTATCTCTCGTCTCGGAGCAGGAAGTCACTGCTGTGAATCAAACCTTTGTTAAAGCACATTTCACAACAACGGCTCATAATAATATGGATTCTAATGTTTCCTGCATGTGAGGAACATAAAGGGGTCAGGTGAACAGGAGCTGGGCGGTGAAGAGAAGACGAGGCTGTGTGTGTTTATTTCAAACTGCAGCTGTCAGAAAATTACAACTACCATCAGAATCTCCACTTTGTGTCAGACAATCAGTATATTTACATACACAGTTAAGTTGAGCTACAGTTAAAAGACTTTAATATTTTGTTCTGCGACATAAAATACATCAGTGAAGACCCAGTTCATGAATTTTGAAGCTTTATGTATGTTAAAAAAGGTGGTTAATGACAAGTGGCTTAATGACCACTGATTAACGGCATCGTTGATGTAGGGATGTTAAATCATACGACCACAGTGTAGTTCGTCTGTATCCTAACGTAAACTTTTTACCTCCGAGTGCATTTAAGCTTCATAAATCATAAAAGTGGTGTGTATTTCTGAAGATGTATCATAAATGTTTGTTCACCACAGAGCTTATTTTCTGCTATACTCCAAAATCCAAAGGCTTTTGACAAGGGAACCAGGGTGACAACAACTTTCATACTGGCCTAAAGATAAATGTCAATAGGTATATTTAGTGATTTCTATTCTATTTCAGTCTGTTCTCGCAATTTTTTTGTATGTTTTCCTAGGAAACATGATGCACCTAAATTTTTACAAATCCCACATATTTTGAATAGCTGCGAACACATGACCAATGTGCTGACAGCAGTAAACAAGGAAGCAGTCCCAAGCACCTGTAAGGCGGCAGGTTGGGTTGCTGGATAGGTCACAAAAAAACTGACTTTTGACCAGAACTTTGACCAGAGTCGCATATTGGGATCCATGTTAACTTTGAATCATTTTACTGTACATCTACACCATGTTTCTTTTCCTAAAACTAACCACAGTAACTTTTCGTTAATTATACATGTATTACTGTATGTTAAGGACGTAACGTCATTCATGGGGCGCAAATTCGTAGGATATCATACAAACTGTTCAATGAGAATAAGATGTTTTGTACATGTTACGTTTGGCTTAAAACTCAATTAGACCATTTAACTGGACTACTGTCTTTGTCCCAGTATACAAGCACGGGACCGGACGGGAGTCGATTTATTGACCAAAGTATGTCCGACTCCGCTACAATAGGTGGTGATATACAGACAAACAAGTTAGCCACCATTAGCTAGCAGCAAACTGGTTCCATGGTGGACATCTTGACAGCTCTGTATATCTTGTTCGTGCTGGGGACGTGTCATCTTTCAGATGACACATCATAAACTGTGTCCCCTCATCCACCCAAAAATTCAAGTCTCTGGGTGTACAATTCGCCATGTTCTTTCGTCTTCTTCTTCTGTTACGCATTTAATGCTATTCAATCTCGGGTCAAAGCCCAGGGTGGAAACTGTGGAGCCTGCACAGAGCGCCTGCGCCAGTTTGGGTCTTATTGACTGTATACATGCAGGAGGAATTCAACTCTCAATCTTATTATCTTTGAGAAATTCGATTTTGTACAATTTCAGTCGGACTAACGTGTACATGCATTTTGAAAGTCTGGTTTTAGTTGGACAAACACAATAAATGTCTCTAATGTCATGTAAATGTACTGAGTGTGTTTGCATGCACACAAGTGTCCTGGTTCGGATCAGGTTTTGGAGTGTCCCTGTTTCGTGTTGTACAGGTAAACATCATATTCTCGTTCAGAAACCTGAATAAGTCACCTAGAGAATTCTGATAGAAATCATAGGTCATTCTCTGCTCACAGAAATAAGTAGCTCAGATGATGATCAAACACCCGATGACTGTTATGTTCATGTAAACGGGGAGATCAATAACCAGGTGTCATGTAGACATCACATCTGTAATGTTTTGTAGTCTTGTCTTGTTCACTGCATTGTCATTACAGGTGGGGTGTGTGTTCAGAGGCTGTGGTTGTATCTGATTACATTTACCACTTCCTCTTAAGAAGTAAAGAGGTATTTCACCACTGGAAAGATGGTCTTTTTTTCATAAAACGAGGCTGTCGCTGCAGTAATGAGACAGAAATACTTTTCAAATTAGTGCTATATGACCAGAGTGAAAGGGACTGTGGTGTTTGCTTTGCTGTGATGTAATGCCACCTTATCGGTTTGACACACTGGCGGCCGGCTGCTAACAAACAATCTCATATTACAGTTAAATGGTGAGCTCTAACATGTTTCTGAAAACATTTGAGGAGAGAAACAGACAACGCAGTAACAGAATCTTGGTTTATATTTAATCAGCGCCGCTTAGTTTCCACTGTGCAGGGAACAGTATGGTGCCCACTTCCTGTTCACAGACTCTCGTATTACAGCTAAACAGGGCACTAAAATATGTTTTAAGGAACATTTAAGGTAAGAAATCGACAATAGAGTAACATAATCGTGGTTTGTATTTGCTCAGCACCGTGTAGTCTTACTGTTTGATCAGATTTCTGCCTCTACTTTCTGTGTCTGTGGTGGCAGCATGGGGTGGTGGGCAGTACGAAAATGCGGACGTGAGGAAGGGGAGCAGGGAGATCTGGGCGCTCGTTAGATGGAGGGAAGTTCACCACAGTTCACTTACACACACTACCCACATTGTTATGATACAAAGCTGGTTGAAAATCAGTGAAGCGTCCCTATAATTGGATTTTAACCTGTTTTGTGGAAGAATAAACAGTCAAACGCGAATCTTTGAAGTGGAACTGAACTATTTTAACGATGTGCGTCAGTGTTTAGTCCCACACAGCTTTTTTGGGCTGCCTTCAGAGGCCCGTAACGTCCATGTGGACTCAGTGATGTCTCACTCTGTCCAGGATTCGTCTGTCTCCTGCTGAGAGTCAGTGCTGAAGCCTCATCAGTAACTTTCACTCTTCGTCTGAGTGTTTTAGACTGAGGATAACTTTCAGCTTGATACACATGAGCCCAGACATCATCTATAACCTCACCAGTAACCTCACCTGTCCCCACATCTACACCTGTGTGCCTCTGCAGTGAACCAGCAGCATGTTTACAGAGTCACAGCTGATTAACATCTTTAAGAGACGCTCAGGCTGCGTTACAATGAGAGGAGAGGCTTAAGGCTTATTAGAAGAGACAGATGTAGCACAGTGTGTGTTTGTGTTTGTTTGTTTGTGTGTGTGTTGTTTTCTACCATGGCGATCAGCATGTCCATCACTTCCTGGTTGATGAGATTCTTGGAGTAGTCCAGCAGGATTTCTCCATCGTCCGTCTCCAGAGTCGTGCTGTCAGAAACACAGTCAGAGAAACTATTAGCACATAAATAACTATATTTATAAGAACGACTTTTATTTCATTAGCATCCAGCGCGTCTGTGTGTTAAGTTTTACAGTCATTATATACACATCTGCATCTGCTGAAACAATGAGTCAATTAACAGCTAATTAATCAGACATTTCCATAAGGAATAAACTGTTTTTGTCATTGATTAATCTTCTCAAATGTTTTGATTTGCTGCTTTTATTCATGTAACTCAAATATCTCTGACTTTTGGACGGTTGGTCAGATAACATAAATGCTCCCAGCTTATTATTTATATTTATATATTTAAAATAACCAATTAATCACACAAAAGAGAACAAAGTGGGAAAGTGTGATGGAAATTTCTCACAATATATAGTCTAAAAATGTATCAATTCATCATAAAAAGAAAAGACAGAAAACAGATGGCTGCATGTGTTATTTTCTAACGAATAATGTACGTTTACAGAGAAAATGTATCACCGACTGAAAGAGAAATCATATAAATAACCTAGAACAAAATGTACAAAATTGCAAATGTCCAGTCAGAGATGAAGCGACTCTGAAAGCCTGCAGCTTTTAAATCCTTTCAATCAATACGAGTGCAGCTACCAAGACAGGAGGACACACAGAGGGCTGAGACTATTAGCTGATTAAAAAATGAATTATTTTGAGAAGTGTTTAATTATTTAAATATTTTATTGCGCAAAAAAAATAAACATTTAACGGTGTCAGTTTCTGCAGTGTGTCTGTTTCATACCTCAGTAAAGTGGATCTCAAACAACAGACAAAATGATTCATTATTTAACGGAGAAAATGACCAGCAGATTAATCAAGAGTCATTAGTTTACGCTCTGTCTGCTTGTAGAGCTGAAAAAACATTTATTATTATTATTATTATTATTATTATTATTATTATTATTATATTATAATCACACAAATCCAAGGTGATGAAATAAGAAGGCTTATATTCCCCCAATATTCTAAGCTCAAATATATTGCTATTGTTATTATAAATTACAAAGAAAAGCATTCATTTTTACACTTTACAGCTGTCAATCAATCCATTAACTGACTAATTTCTGCAGCTTAATTGGCGACAATAAATGACTGCATACTTTGGGTGTGGTTTTGGGAACTACTGCAATCAGTGTGGACATTTATAAATCCAGCATAAAAGCACACGATGTGCTGTGTACCTTTACACAACATGCAATACTGTATACTCCCAGTGCTTGCTACAGATTGATCTCTACACTGTTAAATATAAACACAGATGAACCAAAGCAGTTACCAGTGAGGGAATGTAACTAAGTACATTCACTCAGGTACATGTGCTTTGCTGGAGTATTTCCACATTCTGCATTTTAATACTTCTCCACAACATGTCAGAGGTACATATTGTACTTTTTATTATATGTATCCGACAGCTTTAGTTACTTTACAGATTCAGATTATGAATACCAACGATAATCAATATTAAATGATGATGCATTATGATGGATTTAACTACGCAGCAGTATATGAAGTCATTAAAATGAGCTCCACCTTTACCAGCTGCAACATTTAAGTGATTCATTAATTAATGTATGAATAATCATAATATAATAATATCATATATATCATTCTGCATGATGAATACTTTTACTTTTTGATGCTTTAAGTATATTTAAGTTAAATTTTGAAGGCAGGACACAACAGGTTGCTAAAACATTAATTAAATGGATGATAAATAAGAATCACAAACTGATGCACGAGACCTTATGGATGCCGCAATATTACTATCAGTTGCATTTATTACAGTATAGTTTCCCCTCTAAGACATTAAATGACTCATGCATCCTTGGAGGATGTGCCGCAGCGCACGTAGCCTCCGTAAATGAGGCACAGCGAGCCGCAGGACGGAGGTAGACTCCCCGATGACCGCAGCAGATATCCAGCCTCGTGCAGCTGCACTATAACCCCGCCTGATAAACACCTTTACACCGTGTCCATGTTTAAATCATCGAGCTGTGTTAATAGTCTAAATTATGAATGAACCTCTGGGCTGTGGTTTGAACAGAAGAAGCCGAACTGTTGCATGAACCGTGCAGCATCCATTATCGGACACCTCCTGCCCCGCATGCAGCTCACACTGAGCGGACAGGTTGATATGAACACACCGACAGTTTGAAATTAATACACCTGGAGTTCAACAGGTTTATCAAACTTGGCGTTAGCTTAAACTAGCTTGCGTTAGCCACTTTTACCTATCATGTTTAACACATATTAAACAATATATGTCTTTTAAGGTATTGTGTGACATGTTTAACGTTTAAATTAAGAAAAATAAGACATTAATTAATAAAACCTGCTTTTAAACGTTCATTTATTGCAGTTTTACATCCTTGTCAAATAACGCATTTTAAGCTAGCGTTTTAGTTTTAGCTAGCGTTAGCCGCGTATAAATCATCCTTTATCACATTAACTATAAGCAGACAACATATATTAATACTACACATTAATGTCACGGTGCTTTTATTAAACATTTAACACGTTTATGGAGAAAACTGTAACGCGGAAATATCCCCGGAGCCATCTGTCCGATAATGGACGCAGCTGACATTAGCACGTCGGCTAACATTAGCTAAGTGGTTTAATTGGCTGTCGGTATGAGGCCTGCGAGCTGTTTTACACTCTTTGCGACACACAGGTGAGTGAGTTTACCTGACATGTGGGAACAGGTCTGAATATCATGTCTAGGAACGATTCCGGTTTGGAGACTGAAGCGGAAAAGTACCGATGTGAGAGGATGACCTTGTGAGTCAAACACAGGAGGAGTGTTCACAGGTTTAACTCTGTTTGTAGGGAAACACTTGAACGCAACACGCCAAAGTCAATACATAAAAATGCTGATTTAAGGAGCACATTTGTTTGTAACGTTACAACTGTGATTTACGGTGCTGTAGTGAAGGCCTGTCACGTTGCTGCAAAGTGCAACTCTATGGGCATCACGCCCACCTCCCTTCTTCATCATCATCACCACCATCATCCTCAGGCTCCTCATCATGTCTCCACTCTCAGGTGCTAATAAAGTGTCTCACCTGAATGTGCTGAACCTGTCCTTGTCGGACTCGAACATGTCCCTCATGCTGAGGCTGCCCGCGTTAGCTTTGTACCACTGCTCCAGCTTCTTGTAGTTGGAGTCGTTAGTGAGCGCCATGGTGGTGGTTGTTACTGGTGGTGCTGGTGATACTGGCAGCGGGCTGGTCCTCTGTGTTACTCCGACCTCAGAGGCGGTGGACTTGTCTCCGTGTGGTAGTGGTGATGAGGAGGAGAAGGAGGAGATGAAGACGGTGCAGCTGCACAGCTGACAGGGGCCGGATGGTTGGGACAGTCTGCACCAATGAGGCCTCACTCCGCCCCGCTGGTTGAAACTCCGCCCTGTGTGCTGATACTGGGACTGTATGGGGCTGTATGGAGGGGGATCAGTGCCAGTAATATAGACCTGGGGCTCAGTTATGTAAGGTGGGAATTACAACCTCTGATGCTACTGTATGTATGTGTGGAGGAAGATTATGGAGGAAGATTAGTGCCACTAATACAGACGTTTCTTTAAGTGTTAATTTCGACAACTATTTTAGATTTAGTCTTAGTCTTAAGAAAAGAATGCTAATTAGTTTTAGTTACATTTTAGTCATTTTCATCCTTCATAGTTTTAGTCTACTTTTAGCCGATGCAATTCATGACATTTTAGTCAGCTTTTAGTGTTTTTTTTTCTTTTCATTTTTCTTAAAACGAGTGCTTATAATACAGATTGCATAATAATTTTGTAAATTGAAGGAAGGCCTGCTTAATATGACTCAGCTGAATATGTGTATGGAGGCGGATTAGTGGCAATAATACAGAACATATCTTAATTATGTGAACTCAAAGTGATCATGCTCACTATACAGGGACTGTGTGGGAACTTGGAGAGATTAGTGCCAGTAACACAGACCTATAATGGCTTAGTAAATTGGAAATGACTGTATATATGCATATGGAAGACAATTAATGGCAACAGACTATTTCTTCATTATTTTAAGAGGAAGTGTGCATGGCTGATAAAATGTATATGAAGAAAGATTAATGCCAGTAATAATACATATATGTAAAATGGGAATTACTGATGGGACTCTGTATGGAGGCAGATTAGTGCTGGACAATAGAAGATTGGAAAAATGTTGCCTGGTCTGATGAGTCTGGATTTCTGCTGCCACATTCAGATGGCAGGGTCAGAATTTGGAGGCATGGATCCATCCTGCCTTGTATCAACGGTTCAGGCTGGTGGTGGTGGTGTAATGGTGTGGGGGAGATTTTCTTAGTACCAACTGAGCATGGTTTAAACACCACAGCCTACCTGAGTATTGTTCATGACCGTGTCCATCCCTTTATGACCACAGTGTACCCATCTTCTGATGGTTACTTCCAGCAGGATAACGCACCATGTCACAAAGCTCAAATCATCTCGAACTGGTCAAATCTGCAGCAACTGTGTGATGTCATCATGTCAATATGGACCAGAATCTCTGAGGAATGTTTCCAGCACCTTGTTGAATCTATGACACCAAGAATTAAGGCAGGTCTGAAGGCAAAAGGGGTCCAGCCTGGTACTAGCAAGGTGTACCTAATAAAGTGGCTGGTGAGTGTATAGTACAGGCTGCTGTGGTCAGAAAGTGAGACCAGTATGTAGACTACGTTTGATATAAAAGCTGGTCTCAGGTTCTTTCTCTGGTCATGCAGGGAATGTTAATCCGAGCCTGAAGGAAGTGTTTACTGCAGACAGAGCGACTGGACAGTAGACTCTGACATACTTAAGGTGATTATGTTTCAGGAAGAAGACCGCCCACCTTCAGGCATCTACGTGTCTTTTGTCACTCCCCCTCCACACCTGTAAAGACGAGACTGAGGCCGACACAAACTAATGAACAACTGTTTATTATTTGCTCTTAATAAAAACCCCAGTCCACTGAGGCCCACAGAGGAGGATGTCATGCTGGGCTCAAAGACAAAAACAGGTGGCTGTGACTCCATAGAGTGTTACAGGAAGCCAGAAGCGAGAAGCAAACGCGACCTCCTGATGCTCAAACCGCCACTTCAGTTATTGCATCAACAACCTCAAAACTATTATTTTTTATTCCACCCGCTGTTGTGGCCACGGACAAATACGAGCATCGTGTAGTGTTGGTGTGCGTTTGTTTACATCACTGGTCAAAACCTGACGTGAAAGGGCTTCCTTTAAATATCCAGGCACATGACCCCCCCTCCATCACCTCCTCCCACAGCATCTGTCCAATCAGACAATAACACACACTCCTTACATCTCAGTGGTTCTCAACTTTGTATCAGAGGAGCCTCAAATGTGCCTTTAACTTTTACAAAACATGGACAGTGAATCAGTTATAAGTATATTTATTCCCAATATGCAGAGCAGCATTAACACCAGGCACCTCCACTGACCCAGCTCCCCCATTTCTCCCAGTCTCTGTACGCTGTGGATGTACCTGTCAGTAAATAGTTTGTGGTAACATAATAAAGAACACACGAATTAGTAAAATGCACCATGAAATACCAATATAAACTGAAATAATTTAAAGGGACAGTTAACATTTCTTTTCTTTCCTTCTGAGAGTCAGACATTGACATTAGTACCACTCTCATGTCTGTGCGCTCAATTTGAAGCTACAGCTGGTTAGTTTAGCTTAGCATCAAGAATGTTAACGGAAAATCCTTAGCCGAATTAAATAAAAAACAAGAACAATTCTGAATAAATTAAGATGGCATTTCAGTATCAACATGTAATGTCCAGACACAGGAAGGAAACCTAAAATCACTGATTTTTGAAGGGAGTTTTGCGATTTTCTTCTGTATCAAACGACACGTTAGCATGTTGTATTTGTGGGGAATAATGTGTAAAGTGTAAGACTGTTATTTTGTCAGTAAACCTTGTGAGTTGTAAAGGAGCCGAATCTTGTGCCGTTTCCTTTGTTACATGTTGCTGTTGTCCCTGGCTTCATATAAGAGGGAAAAGTCTGCTAGTCGCTAGGCTAATTCGTACTATGTAAAATGCCATAGGCTTGTGCTAATAACGTTAGCATGTTGTAATTGTGGGGAAAATGTATCCAGATAAAGACAAGTGCTTTGTCTGTGAATGCTGCGAGTTATAGTGAAGCTAATTTGTGTACTTGTGTTTGAAAGTGTCTCTATTAAGCCATGTTTAATGTGTGTTTTGAATCAATCTAACTTTATAGCACTTAAGAAACCTCATCGCCAACTAGTGTTTTGGAGGTGTAACTGCAGAGTGACAGACACACCACCACACAAGTATAAATGCTCACAGCAGCGTAAATAAATATAAATCCTGCTTTAGGGTGAAACCTTGTGAGTTTTATGTCTACGGTAAATTCAAAGCTACAGCCAGTAGCTAGTTAAGTTAGTATAGAGACTGGAAACAGGGAAAATGTTAGCTTAGCTTAGCATAAAGACCGAAACCATACAAACAGCTGTAACAAAAGCTCATGGTGCTCTTAAATTAAGATTGTTAAAGCTTGGTGTTGATGATCTCAAGCTGTTCTGGATTTTTGTTTTTTCCACCACCCTTACCAAGAGTTATTGTTCACTTTAAGGTTTCTGATATGTTCAGTCTTTATTGTCACAAAACACTGCTATCCTGCGTCTGTCATAACCAGAGACATGCCTTAAAATCTTTAGAGGTTGTTCTTTTTTTTAAGGTCTTCACTGTATTTTCCCTGTTTCTGGGTCATGTTATATCTGGTTTGTCCCTTTGAGGCTCTAGTCATTTCAGTTTATAATGGGCTTTCTTTGTCAGCATTATTGATTAAATTACCACAAACTACTTGGCCACAGTGAGCTGAGAGCTTTCAGGCCCTGGTTTGTAATCCAGCCCTGACAGAAGCTTTGACATTTGTCCTTTCTTTCCAGCTCTGACGTGACACCTGAACGTCTGAGAACCACTGCTGTCTGTGATCGACGACCCTCTGAAATGTCTCCCAAAACAAAGTAAAACAAATTAGGGTTTCTGTCCTGCACTGGACACCTGGATACACAATGAGTTTGGACACACGAAGAAAAGTTTGCAGCTTTCAGCCACGTTTGACACCAACGTATCCCAAAACTGAAGCGTCTGTCAGCTGCGGTTTGATTTTTCTGAAGATAAATATATCGTAACAGAGCCTCGACTGTACCCCCACAATAATTATAGACATTTACAGTGCTTACTTATGAATCAATTCATGCATTAATCAATGATAAACAGCTATTTTAAATACATTAATCAAATTTAAATGATGCATTTTGAAGCCAAACGTAAAAACATGACAAGATAGTTACATTGAGAGAGTGAGAATGAATATCTTACTTTCTAATTCATTATTAAAAGCCAAAATAAGGAAGTAGAAAGTTTTGCAAGATGATTTTATTTTACTTGGAGTTTTATAACACATCATTTAAATGTATTACTTAGAGTCAAACAACATAAGAGTTTATATTTATTGTGGTGAAACACGAGAACATGTCACATCTGTCTGAGAGCTGCAGCTTTTCTTCTTGTGTCCAACTCCAGTTTTTCTCAAAGCTCCCAAAAACTCTCACACGGGTGAAACGAACAGTTTTAGTGCCTTAATGCGAAGGAACAGCTTCTACAGCAGTGAGGGAACACGTTAAAGTTCAATTCCACTTGTCAAGATTTTAAAAAGCTGTGTGCAATAAAGTCTTAAATCTCTTGTCTTTACATTTGTCTCTTCTCTGATGCGATGTTAGCTGTTATTCTCGAGCATTAAGGCGAATCAAGAAAACATTTTCTCTACATTTCCTGAGCACAATTAAGTACTTTAAAGGTAGCTTTGCATGTCAGCCTGACATCTTTTCATTAGAATTTCTTTTGTTCTGGAGTCAAAGCCATGAAGCAGACACAACTTTAGGGGAGCAGCCCCGGGTCAACACACAACTTCATTTTACTTTTATACATTTTAAACTACTGCAAGTATTCGAGATGCTGAAGATCAGCTGGAAAGTCAGTTTTACGGCTTTTCTCTGATGAAAACAGCCCAAACCAAATGGACCTAGCCATCCTTGTTGACAGTGTTTGACCCAGGTCTGCTGACAACAATATTCACGTGTCTTTTAGCCTATTGATTCTCAGTGGAGTCAGTTATCATGACACTACAGAGTCTATGTTATCTGAATACAATCTCAGGACAAATGAACAGAAAACAGCATTAAAAGTGCAACTCTATACATTTCCTGCCAAATCAGATTTAAAAAAAAAACAAAAAAAACAACAACAAACCCTCTGAAAGAGTTTTAAAGTACTTAAATCATGCCAGGCCGAGACGGCGTCAGATTATTCAGTCATAACTCATCAGACCCAATCCTTCGTAACCTCAAAGAGAAGTAGGAGTATTGCTAGAAAACTATGTTGCTACACGCAGACAGCTAGCATGTTTCTACTCTGTTTATTTTCTATTTATAGTTGACATCACTTCCTGTAGCTTTAGCGGGCTGTCCACCACTGTGCAGTGCCGCGGGACAAAGTTAGTGGCATTAAACGTGAAGTTGTACTGTAACAGGTGGATGAAATGGGACCTGTGGGTTTTATTCAGCCTGAATGTATAAATTAGTGTGTCTCTGGAAGCAGCAGCAGCTGAACGTACAGAACGTATGAACGAGTAGTATCACCTGGAAAAGTGCAAACACCTTCGGCTACGGAAGATTTTAAATGCCCAAAATAAATATAACCAAGTAAGTTAAATAATAATATTACTTAATATTTGTATTTCTTTTATATGTGTGCAGTTACTGTCATAATTCAAAGAAAAACATGTTACAAGAAAACATGTTTTGCGTTTTTGTCTTTAATAACTGGAAGAAATGTTTTTCATTGTGACATGAATTTTCCACATCTAGTCTACGGAGATCAATTTGTCTCAATAGCTGTGAACAGACTGACAGTCTGTGTGTAAATGTGTAATCTGTACAACTTCCACAAATGAAAAAAAAATTCGTAAACACCAAAAACTATTTTGCAGATATAAAACAGATGTGCAAATACACAAATTCCCGAAAAATAATTATATCTTTTAAATTGCAAATATAAAATGGAAAAATAGAGTGTGCGTTAAATGCAAATCTGCTATCTTAGAATTCAGATTCACAAATATCTTTTTTTTAAACTTATGTTTGGAAAATATTCACCCATGCTTTTTGTTTATTTGTTAAATAAATGCTTTCACAGATTTTTTATTGGTGCATTTCCATGTCCATTTTATATTTGCAAATGTTTTTTTTTATATATTATATTTTTCATATTTTGTAATTTTATATTTGCAGTTTTTTTTGTGGCCTTTGACTGCGAATTTTTTTTATACGTTTTATATTTGCAAAATAGTTTTGTGAGTTTACAAATCTTTTTGTCTTCTTGGAGGGTGTCTTATATTCACAGATTACACATTAACATACCGATTGTTGGTCCGTTCACAATTTGAGACAAATTTATCTTCGTAAAAATCAAATCACAACACAGAAATCAAAGTGATGTATTTATTACAAAGTCAACTGACATGAGATTTTGATGAAACTGCGGAAACGTTGCAATTGTACTTAATAAATTATCTCTTCAAGCACCCACGCAGTTTTCCATCTCTAAAAACAAACTCTCTCGTCCTCATGATAGTGTATATTGTCTAGTACTGGCAGGTCTGTGCTGCTCTCTGCTGGACATCACTGAAACATTACACTCCTCTGTTGTGATTGGATTTTTTACAATAAAAAAACAACTGATTAAAGAGTTAAGTTCAATAATGGCATTTTTATGACCCAGTTAATGCACACATCAACACTTCCACTTAATCTGATTTGTTTTACTTTGGGCATTTTAAATCTTCCATATCTAGGAGGCCTATCAGCTGAGAGGCTTTAAGCTAGTTAATATTAAGATTTTACACTACAGCTCTAACTAACCGAAGCCCCTTTAAGCACCAGCAACTCATGAATGAAGCAAATCACAGAGAAATAAATGAAAAATATCCAAAGAAAACTTCTGAAATTTGACCTATGATCCATCTGTGACCCAGTTAGCTTGTGGACTGGGAGTAAAAACTACCACAAAAACCAGTTGAGTACACATGTTGCTCCCTACGCTAATGTCAAGATGTGAAACACGAGTCAATACTTTAAAGATCGACTGAGAGAGGAAAGGAAGCTGCGGAGCTGAAAGTGACTGTGAGAGAGGTTTGAGGTGAAAGATCACGAGCACTGAAGAGGTGGGAGAGACGTGACGGTGACGACAGGATGATGAAGAGTCTATGTAGTAGTAGAAAAATACATGTTAGAAAGGTGTGACTGAGATCCTGTGGGCTGTTCCGGTGCTGCACTTACAGGATATGCTGAACCCACCCCCCAAATAAAGCTATGTGTCAGTCAAACAACCCCTGACAGCTAACAAAATATTATCAAAGACAGGTTTAGGAAAGGGGCCGGGGACATAATTCATTAAAAACAAAAAACATCCCTCTGAAATATGACATTTATACATAATTATTTCAGCCACCTGGAAATTATTTTGTTGAGATCTGGACTTTTTTTTTTAGAATGTTTTTCTTGTTGTTGTTGTTGTTTCCACCGTTGTGTTCGAGCAGTCTACCCCCAGTGCTGGTGACAAATATACAACTAGTAGACAATCTTCATTATTTTAGTCAACCAAAACTATTTGTTTTCCACTGAAGCGTGAAGAAGTTCCACCTTTCTGGAGAAGCTTCCTCCTGTCGACACTACGCAGCCACTTTGTTGTCCTTCTGGAACAAAAGGGAAATAAAAACAAAAGACATTTAGGATTAAAACACATTTTATACAAAACATATTTTTCACTGAGCAAATATGCGTTCAGGCAGGGAGACATCAAAGACTTAAAGATTTTGACTTTGATTTTTAAAACCTGACCACCTCCTAGAATTTAAATATATCAAAATATTTATCATCAGTCCATATTCTGAGGACGACGAATACTTAACGTAATACTCTTATTATAGTCCTTGATACTGCTCTGAAAACTTAATTTTATGGGTTGGGTTGATTCTAGTGTCCAAAATTAACTTTTTGAGTGACCGGCCAAGAGGACTGGTAAATGAAAAAATCCAATGACCAATTAACAGCATAAATAAGAAATTTCATTTGATTTAGTGCATTTCATTGACATAATGAGGTATTATGTTGAGTAAGAACTATGCCCATTTTGAAAATTCATGTATGTTATTCATATGGTCTACAACAGTCAATCAATTTTATTTATAAAGCCCAATATCACAAATCACAGTTTGCCTCACAGGGCTTTACAGCATACGACATCCCTCTGTCCTTAGGACCCTCGCAGCGGATAAGGAAAAACTCCCCAAAAAACACCCTTTAACGGGGAAAAAAAACAGTAGAAACCTCAGGAAGAACAACTGAGGAGGGATCCCTCTTCCAGGACGAACAGACGTGCAATAGATGTCGTACAGAACAGATCAACATGATAAATTAACAGTAATCCGTATGACACAATGAGACAGAGAGATAATACAGACTCTCCCCAAAAACTCTAACTTGTGGTGTCAGGGAACAAAGTCTGGAGCTGCTGCACAGACAATGAATGGTGAACGATGTTGTAGATGATACTGAGAGCATCCGGGGGAATGTTCAGAGTATATGGGAACATTTTCTGTTTCAGACTGAGAACACTACAATATAATAAAGATCATTTAGTTATAAAAAAAGAAAACTAACATTCTGTGGGTCCCATTTATTGTCTATAGAGAAGCTTCAGACTTTATATACCCTATGACAGGCATGTCCAAAGCCAACCACCCAGGGGCCAATCTTGGCCCACGGACCAATTTTTAACAGCCCTTGGCTTGACTTTCATATTATACTAACCCTAACCCGTCACACAATACTGGTTAATCAAGCAAGATCATATTCCCTTCAGCTCACTATGGCAAAACTATTGTACAGTAGACATGCATCAAGTAGGAACTACACAGGTAAAAGTAATGTGTTTTAGTAAATCGATGGTAAACAAGCAAATACCTAACTGTAGACATTTCCTGCTATGTAGCAGATATGGCCATAGCAGAGAAGTATAAAGGACCACTGCTCTCAGGAGCGGAGGAGAGTTGAATACATTTTCACTGAAAGATTAATCAGTTGCGTTTGTCTTGTCATTTTTTAATAACCCATATGATACAAGAAGCAGCTGGCCCCCTCAGGTATTTTCACATGATCTAATCTGGCCCCCAGTCAAAAAAGTTTGGACACCCCTTCCCAATGACATCACAAATTTGAGACTTCCTTCTCTGGTTTCTGGCTTAAAGAGAGAGAGATGCTACTGTTCACAGATATTGATTGAACTTTTCTAAGCCTCGAAAATAACACACTGGAATTCTGAGTTTAGGTATTTCCCCTTTAAAGAAGGCAAGTTATTTTCAATACATTGTTTAACCCATCTCCACAGTCTCAGCTTGTGAATAAGGTCCTGCTGGTGAGCAGTGATGCAGTGTATAGGTCTAGGGCTTTTATTGTGAAAGATAACGTGCGTAAAGACAAATCTGTAATCTGTGTGTGTGATTGTGTGTCAAACTCTGACACTGACAGCAGAGCAGCACGCCCGTAAATGACACCAAAACACTGTAGACTCTCAACATAGTAATCAGTTACATGACTATTTTGGTACATACATTTACCCTCCAGTGTGGCGGATAGCCTTCAGAAATTTACTCGTCAAGGGGAAAATCAACCTGCATTTGGTGCTTGACAGGTGTTAATTACAGACCCTGCTATTAATCAAATGACATTAATTATTGATTAATGGTTCAGGTCATTCATCAGAGGACATCTGTCTATTTCTACGGCTTCTCAGAATATCAGGATCTGCTGCTTTTATCATTGTGGATTGAAAATGATTTAGTTTCAGACAAAACAAGTTACCCAAATATTAAAAGAGTCAGAGTCTCTTTACTACAGTATCTACTCATCTACTTAATAGTGTTTCAAAGTTATTTTACTTTTTCACAGAAAGTAATTCTTTCCTCGAGACCCCAAAACCCGACGATGTACCCTGAGAGCTGTACTACTACTAGTTACTATTATTACTACTTCAGTGTTGATCAGTGTAACAGTGGCAGTGGTTGTTGGGTTAACTGCGATGGATTCTAAGACTTCATGATGATGGATATTTTCAGATATTTTGTAAAATAAATGATTCATTAATAGTGTCAAAATAAATTAAAAATCCTGACAACAATCTTTAGTCGCAGTTTCATCTCTTACACTACAAACCATGGACGATGCTATTCACAGTACAGTATGAAACATATTAGTGCATTATCATTGTCTGGGGATGCAGTTAAAGTGTAGATTTTCAGTGGTGTGCTCTGCATTACCTCACGACTATGACGTCACAAAGAAAAAAACGGTTCAGTAGACTTTACCCTGTATGCTGATAAGTCGGCGAACTCTCGTCCAGCCTGGTTTCCTCTGTATCCTCCCCTGAAGCCGCCGCCTCCCTGTGGCGGCCCGAAGGACCCTCGGCTAGCCGAACGACCCCGACCTCCGCGGAAGCCCATACCTCCACGTCCACGGTAACCTCCGCGGCCTCGGCCCTGACGGAGGGGGATGCCGAACGTCTCGGCATTCATCCTCCTCTCCTCTGCCCAGGTCTGCCTCCGCTCCCTGCAGGATGAGGAGGTGAAGAGGAGGTGATGAGGAGCAGCTACAGATGGTTGGTGTTAAAAACTCACTCATATTCTGCATCATGTAGAGCTGCATAACAATGAGACTATGAACTGCACCTCCATAAAGTTATTTTTAACAGCTGAATGCTGCTAATTTATGATTTATTATATTTACATGGAGGTTCTGCTTTATTATCTGTCACTGTCAGAATCACTAGAGATCAACTCCAAACAGAAATCTCCATCACTCACCAATACAACACAGACACCATCAGCTACAAATGCACCACAAATGAATTCCTCCACCTATGAGGAGGTTGCCAGAGCCCCCAGAGTCACGTGACAAGATGAACACTCACCTTGGGAAACCTGAGACTCCAGACTTCTCATTTGCTTTCCTGGTGAAAAGAAAACAGACAACAGAGTCATGAGATTGTAACAGAAACATCTGTCATCACTTTCACAGCGGAGGCAGAGGACGGTCAGAAACAATGATGGAGACATCTGTGAAATGATGAAGATGGTCACATGTCTCAATGTGTCCTTAAATTTAAGCCCACACCACAAGGTGTCTGACTGGGACTCTTACGGACTGACTGATACTTGTAAAGACCAACTGGGACTCGTACCTGGTGTCATCACAGGAGATGTTGTCGAAGAAGGACTTGGACTTGTCGTAGTAGCAGTTGGGGCCAAGTGGGTCACCCTCTTCATCAGCGTTACCTTCGCTGTTCTGGGTTTCCACACCTGAGTCGCCCTTATCCTCTCCGTTCACCGCTTTCTCCGACTTCTCAGTCTTCTCATCTGAGAGACGACAGAATGAACACAGTCACACTTCTGACGTGATAACGGGCTTTGAGAATTTAACATGGAGGAAACAAGACGGAGGATATGTCAAATTGTGTTTGTCCGTATTTACTTAATCAATCAAACTTTATTTATATAGCGCCTTTCATACATCAAAAATGCAACCCCAAAGCGCTTTACAAACCAAAAACATACAACAAAAAAATAAATAAATAAATAAATAAATAAATAAATACTACAAATATTGAAAACCCGCCCCTCCCACCCCCACATAACAGAACAGGGGAGGACAGGAGCGGGAGAACTGTGGGTCGCCACACGAGCAGCGCCGCACTTAAGGACAACACTGAAGTTTTGGACCAATGACATGAAAGAAAACAGCATGTTTGGTCTCATTAATATGTACTCTTCTGCGTTCCTTTTTACAAGCCCAAAATATGACAGGAAAAAATGAACATTAATACAGACATCTGCTGCAGCTGATTCATCAGACACACTGGGACACAGTGGAGATCACAACACACACACAAAAAAAAACGCTAATTAAAATTTACTTTTAAGTTACTTTAACTCTCAGCCCCACAGGACAAAAACAACAAACGGTTGTTTTTCCACACACTTTTGGCCTTTTTTTAATCTGTTCAAAGCGATGATCCACCCAAGGGAAGTTGAAGGTTTCTAAATCCTTCACACTGATCTTTTTCATCTCTCACTCAATCACCCATCTTTTTGTTGAGCTGACATCATCAGGATATTTATCTGACGTTTTGTCATTCTTGCTGTATGAATAAAAGCTCATGTTTCCCAAAGTTCAACAGAAAACTGTTTTCTTTTACTTGACATTATCAACACAAGTCAAAACAGTCTGGAATCTAGAGCTGCACCTTACTCAGAGTTATGCCAGTTGAATCAGATTTGGCTGTTAAAATACGAATATTCGACTATTTATTTTTTTCCCATGCAGAGTTTGAACAGGATTAAGCAGGACATTCAGGGTGACAGAGACATTCATGTAATGCAGTAAACAAACCAGGTTAGCCCTCAGAGCTAATGTATGCTAACAACGAAAGTGATGGCTCAGAAAAGTGCAACAACATTTTTCATCACCACAGCCTCGCTTCCTCGGGGCAGCTGCCTCCGTCTCACTAGCTCTTTTTACACAGAGATCGCAGTATAGAGCCACCACAAAGTCCCTTCTTTACGCTGTCTTTGCATTTTTTATTTTTTTTTTAAGACAGAACCAAACAACAGCAGCATCAGGCTGCTCCACTGTGTGATTTTAGACAGCATGCTGGCACCCCAGAAGCAAAAGAGGGGGTTGTGACATGTAACACAACAGCATCGGCCTCTAATGTGACATAACATATGCGACAGCAGCGCTTTATAAACAATTATAATGGCATTAACATGGCGATACCAATCATTTACTGTCCCTGTTATATGGCGGATGATCTCATCCTCAGATCAGAGGGTAAGGAGCTCCCAAACCCCATTGTTTTCCCAATTTGCGGACATTTTCGGCTGCTGTTATTCTTCGAGTTAGCTGCTAACTACTACTTTTAAATCTCCCACGGTGGGTCACACACATAACACATTGTCAAAACGTCACACCCATCTGTCCACAGTCCTATCCTGCTGTATGTCCCTTTCATACAGACATTGTTTTGGTGATGTTACTACTTTCACTCCTGGCTTAGACACCTCTGTCCCCCCCATTCTGCGATTGTACCTTTCACACAGAGCAGGAAGGCATAACAATTGTGCAAAATCCCTCCCTTGAACAGGCACTGTGATAGGGACTACTCAGACTCAACCCGAGTCTGGGTCAACAGCTGCCTTTACCGAACAGCAGCGCAAGAAGAGGAGCGCTCACTCTGCAGCAAAATTGTACAATGAACACTGACTGACAAACAAACAAGCAAACAAAATAGACTGCTTGCCCTGCTGGCATCAGATCTAATTTAGCAGCACTTCATTCTAGGGCTGTAGTCTCCTGGCCGACTAGTCGATTATTTGGTCGCTATGCTCTCATCCGACCAAATTCTCATTAGTCGAATAATCGCTGTGTTACTTTCATAAGGAGAAAAGTGCTACATCAACAGCTTTCCAGGATTAATCCATTATTTCCTGCGGTGGGGGGACAGGCTAAGTTACCTGTGAAAATGGGGGTGTTTTCAAAACACCCCCGTTGTTGACAGAAAGTTGGACTCGCCCACCCTAATGCTCAGCGTCGTGGTGACGCAGTCACGCAGACCTCCTGTCAGTTTCTGTAAGCTAAAACCATTTCCCTCAGTGGAAACGGAGCTTGTATTTACTTGTATTTCACAGATAAGAAACAATAAATTGTGAAGACAGTAAAGCCTCCACTAAAATAGTATTTTAAGTCGTGTGTGTGATTTATCCTTCAGGGATTTATACTCCGAAATCTCCGCTCGTCGCTAGGCTAATGTATACCATGTAAAATGCCATAGGCTGGCGCTAAAAACGTTAGCATGTTGTGTTTGCTTGGAAAACGTGTTTAGCATCAGACAGTTGTTTTGTCAGTGAATGTTGTGAGTTGTTATGGAGCCAAATTATGTACCGTTACCTTTGTTATATGTTGCTGTTGTCCCTGGTTTTATGAGAAGAGGAAAAGATGGCTAGATGCTAGGCTAGTTTATACAATGTAAAATGCCATAAACTTGTGCTAATAACTTTAGCACGTTGTATTGGTGGGGGAAATGTGTCCAGATATAGACAAGTGTTTGTCTGTCAGTTCTGCTATTTATAGTGAAGCCAATTTGTGTACTTGTGTTTGAAACTGTCTCTATTAAGCCATATTTAATGTGTGTGTAATGTGTGTTTTGAATCAACTATATAAATAAAGGTTGATTTGAACTAAACTTTACAGCACTTAACTCAGTCCTCCACCGCCAACTAGTGTTTTGGAGGTGTAACTGCAGAGTGACACAGACAACATCGCAGAAGTAAAAATAACGTGCAGATTTTTTTTTTCTCCCACAACTAATCGATTAGTTGAAGATTATGTGCGGCCAAGATTTTCTTTGGTTGACTACAGCCCTACTTCATTCATGTACATTTTCAGTCAGTCAATACCTCACTACTAGGAAAAATATGAGCAACAGTTGTTGAGATGCTTCAGCCTGGACGCTGCTAACATGGTTTAAAATATTATATATTTCCAGCAAATACCTTTTAGTTTGAGCTTGCTCTGGAACTCCCTGTCGATCTCCTCCTTGTTGAACTGGGCGTTGGCGCTCTCAAAGTCGAAGTCTTTCTCGAACTTCATGGGTCCGTCTCGGCGAACGTTGAAGCGCCCTCTGCCGCGGTGTCCACCCCCTCGACCACGCCGGTTAGCCGGTGCTCCAGCAGCCGCTAAATGACACAATAACAAAGTACATTAGCTTTCATAATAAAATAGTGGTGCAGAATAAAAACACCAGTAAACACAAATTAATTTCATGGCAACACATGAGGTAGTAAACCAAGGCACACATCCACTATGGTAGAAGAGTTCTCAGTCTTTCAAAATGAGTTAGCAAAGAGCCAAGTGGCATGAACGCAGCTTGGCTTCAGAGGTTAGCTTTACACCAGTCACATCAAACATGGAGGAAATGCAGTAAATAATTCAGATAGCATGCTCAGGTATTCGCTGAGCATGAAAACACCGTTGTGTCTCATCGCCTCGAGTCCATTGACATGAACAGCATGTCAATCTGCACACACGTTCACTAGCAAAGAAAAACACGTCAAAGAGGGATGATCAGGGTCGATGAGTTTATGGGCTCCACTGTCCAAAAGGAAAGCTGTACAGGCATGCAGAGTCTGAATGGGCTGTTGAGGATGGTGTCAGAGCAGAGGAGGGTTTAACCTGTGGAACGTTTACTGGTATCCCTGCCTTCACCTCGCGCCTGCTCAGACTCTGGTTTGGGGGCTTTCTGGACGTCTGTGCCTGGAACAGCAGAGTCTTTTAGTCTTCCAAAACAACGTCAACAGTCAAGAGAAACAGTCCTGCTGCCACTAGTCTCCTACCTTCAGATAAAGGCACAACGCTTTCAAATGTGGGACCTCTGGAACAAAATGTTAACATATCACACAACGTGGAAATGATTCTTTACCAGATAACTACAGAGTTTTATTTGTGCCTCACTCCTGAGCACGCACAGGGACATTTTAAATAAAATGAGCAGAGAATAGATTGGTTTGCTCGTCTTGAATCATTTTCTTCTATTGAAAATATCCACTGTGCTCTCAGGAATGAATAATAAATATAACTCTATATAAGACAGCAGCACAGATCACACTATGTGCTGATCTCTGGTCTGAGCTCTCACCTGGGTGGCTAAAGATAGAGTGGGTAAGCCCTGCAGTGGAAGCCCTATCTACAGCAGTGATGTGAGAGGCGGAGATGGTTCGGGGTGCAGACCAGCCCTGGCTGCTGCGGCCTCCCCTGACAGTCTCACCCCTCCTCGTGTCCACGCCTTCCTGGTGCTGGACCTTCTGGATGCCCTGACCGGCACTGGAGGGGGCCGTGCGACCGTGGGTGGGGCTCCTGCGTCCCAGGCCGGGGGCTGGGGCTGTGGTGGTAGTGGTCGGGGCTGACGGAGCCGACGGGGAAGTTTGGATCACCTGCTCCAGGGTGGGGCTCTTCCGCAAAGGGTCCAGGGTGGGGCTGCTGCGGCCTGGTGGGGGGAAACCAGGGCAGGGATTGGGGTTAGTGGTGCACATTGCTCACAGTGACTTAACTAAATCAACCTGATCATTAGTCGGCATTGATTGGACCAAAAACAGCTCAGAGACAGAGGTCATTCTCACTGTTTAAAGGGAAACAAGCTAGCTGGGTTCATTTCAAACTACACCCAGCAGGAGCTGAACCTCTGTATGCCCCTTTGTTTCTTGGTGTGAACCAGATTAACTGAGCTACATGTGTGAGACCACCTCACTGAGGAAGGTTCTCTGATAACAGTTTAATATTTTACAAACGCTCCCATCAAAGTCTGGAGCTTTAATCTGACACAGAACTGATTCAACAGGACATGCACATTACTGTGAGGAGCATGCTATTAAGTTCAAGCCCAATAGTCTCAATTTACTACTTCTGATAGTAGAAGCATTCTGCAAAGATTAATCTCAGTCATTACTTTCTGTCACAAAGTGGAAACACAATATGTCAGTAAGAGTGTTCTTGATTTAAACATACGAAGAAAGAAGGAGTTCATACATTTACAGTGAAAACCCATCAAACACTGTGTCTGTAAGTAAAGCAGTATTTCACCAGATATTATTAGTGCAGAGTTTTCACTTGTGTAAATGATAGAGTCAGGAGTAATTTAGTACCACCCGGTGTGGTGAGTAGACACACAGATCTGTGATTCCCTTTTCAAACAGCTTCCTGTAGGTCTTTACCTTCAGTTACAAACGGACCCAGAGAGCGATATTCAGAGGACAGAGCAGAGCCAATAGCAGTGCTCTGAGACTGGGTCGAGGCTGTGCTCGTGCTGCTCACAAAGGAGGGCACTGATCGTCCTGTATGGGAGGAACAGCAGGAACAGACTATTGAGGGCAACAACACTCGTGGTTCCTTTAAATGCACCTTGCTGTTCTGCATGGCTGTGTACCAAACCCTAACTCTAACCCACCTGTGGGAGTGTAAACCACACCTGGTATAATACCATCAACTAACCAATGATGTTAAGTGTCTTAACTGTCAGCATGTCCCAAAAATCAGACAATACACTAAATCTAAACAGGTTCAGAGTCTGCAGTGTGTTTTAAAACTGATAGAATGAAGTAAACTCAAACCAGACAGTTTACAGACTACAGCTGCAGCTAATCATTACTGTCATTACAATTAATAATTGGCAATAAGCTGTCTAAAAAACAGTGAAAAATGAATGTCAGTTTTGTCTGAAGCTACACAGATATTCAGTAAACTATCATGTGTGACACAGAAAAGTATAATATCCTCACATTTAAGGAGCTGGAAGCAGAAAATGTTGGACTTTTTAGCTTAAAATTAATAAAAAGATTAAATTTATGCCAATAAACTAACCTATTTACCATTAAGCAGCTCTAATGCAGATTAAATTCAGTAGATTTGAGTTGTTGATGGACACCACTCAAATGTAGGAGCTGCTCAAATATGAAAAATTAAAATTATTGGCATTAGCGATCAAATGCCTCCAGAAAGATCTCAGAAAACCACAAGTATTAAATCTTAAAATTCCCAAGCCGTTACAGCTCAATTTTATTGTGAAGAACAAGAACATTTCCACAATAAACTAGTCTACTGTGGCTGGTTAAGCTTTTGACTTTGTCTCCAAACAGTCAATATAATTTTACAGAAACAGCTGCAGAAAACTTCCAGTTCAGTAACAGTTGCATCCTCTGGAGTGTCTTCAATAAACGTGAGAATTTTAATACTATAAGCAATAATTGTACACTTGCTACTGCTCTTAAACTATAGAATCAATTAACCCCTCAATAAAGCTTGTATTAAAAGGCGCTGTATGTAAGAATGCGGCCAAAACGGTTACTGCACTGCACGCTGCTGCCGGGATACAGCTGAGGAGACTGCTAATGCTATGTACTGGGACACTGCTAATGCTGCTTGCCATGCTGCGGTAACTCAGTCGTAACTTTAACTGATGCTGAGACTCTACTGACTGTGTGACTGGTAGACGGCGGTGGGTGGCGCAACAGGCCAAAACACAAATTCAAAACATAAACATGATTTGCGGGATGTAAAAAAATTTTTTAAATGCGAATATTCTGGCTGTACTATTGTTGTCGGTGAGATCAGTATGTTATATGAACATTATTCCTTAGTCTCTGTGACATATTAGGAGGATTTTATGACTATTTGCTTTAGATTTCTTACATATAGCTCCTTTAAGTTACAGAGAGTATCTATGTGTCAGACAGTAAATTTAAAATCAAGATTCTGTAACCAACACAACCCAAAGTAACGACTAATCAATGTCACTACACATGTAGAGGAGGAACGTGAGGCCTCAACTGTTTGAAGTCACGCTGATGCCATGAACAAACCCTCCTCAGTCTCTTTGGCATGCTTGACGTGGTACAGGAGCCACAGAGAGACCCTGAACCCTTGGATATCATGCCCAGCTGAGGCCCTGCACCCCTAGTGTCTTTTATAGTTCGACCCATAAACACAAGAGAAGAACTTACCGACACCAACTGGTCCAAACTGAGGGGAAACCAGGGGGCTGGTGCTGAACTGGTTATAGGCAGGAACTGGAGCTCGGTTGAAGAGGCCGTAGGAACCAGCGGACTGGAACGGGGTCGGAGCAGCGGCAGCAGAAGACGAGGAGCTGGAGCTCATGGACGACTGAGGGAGAGACAGTTCACGTTACACTGTGAGCTTTAAAAAGTCTTCACCTAGTAACACTGGTGTTTGTGTGAAGGAGATGTACCTGAACAATGGCAGGGTCCTGAGGAAGAGAGCATGTTGGTTTAGGCGGCTCACACACTGTCAGGTCCTTGATGTCGCTGCCTCTGAAGATGATGTACTCAAAGGTGTCATCTCGAGGAGGGATGGGCCTGTCCGTGGGTCTGTCCTCCGTGCCAAATGAACGCACTGACAAGGAGAAAGGAGCTTCCAGTTAGCATCACGGGTCAAAGGACAATGACATGTCAACAAAACATTCACTCCACCAAGCTGTTCTTATATTTCATTGAGCGCTCTTTAGTGCTCATCTGATATGGACGAGTTAAGTTAAATTATACTCACACACTGTCTGTCAGACTGTACAAAATCTAAATTGAGGAATGTTCAATTATGGCGGCTCTCTGGTGAAAAGTATCACTACCATATAAATATATAACAACTGGCAACATGTGCTTGTGCTGCTCTCATAAAGAGTGCTACTGCAGTATTTCTAATTCTTAAGTTTGAATGTTCAACTTGAATAGTTTCTGGTGTTCCCTGATCTCTATGACAATAAATCACATATATTTGGGCTTTCGACTGCTGAACAGACAAAACAAGACATTTGAAGACATGAGCAGAGGCTACAGTTCGGAAACTATTGTTAGTAGCAGCCCTAGAGGTATCATATGTTTAGATATGCGAGTGTATCACAAAACTGTCATGGATAACCACTGCAGTTCCCCAAAGCACATTGTACTGTCTTTATATTGCTTGTTTTTCTCTGACAATCAGTTCAAAACCACTAATGTTCATTTTACTATCTCATGAGACAAACAGAAGCAGCAAATACTCGCAGAGAAGAAGCTGGAAGTAGAAAATATTAAGCTTGTAAATGACTTAAACAATTAATTAATGAACAAATTAGTTGAAAATGTTCTGTCAATTAGTTAAGTCTCTTAATCTCTAGCGAAAACAGTTAATTTAATCCCCAGTCTACTTATAGTAGGGATGTAACGATTACCGATATTACGGTAAATTTCGGTTAATTTTTACACGGTAAGAATGACCGTTTATGTTTAAATTAATTGCATTATCGCGGTGGATTATCAGGATATGTAATAACAGCCTCATTCAAGTCTCGCGATGCAGGCGCTGCGTGAATGTGTAGCATGTGTAAACACAAAGAATGAAAACATGGCGGAAGCGGCACTCAGGACATTTTCCCCCCCAACTAAATGCACAAAGTCTGAGGTCTGGGCGTACTTTGGGATTCTGAAGAATGCCGAGGGACAGCTGGTGGAGGACAACTATCCTGTGTGCAAAACATGCAGAAAGAAAGTTGCTGCGAAGGGTAGCAACACTACAAATCTGCTGGCTCATCTCCGTGACCATCATCCACAGCTTTACAGCCAATGCAAGTTATGCTATGCAAACGTCAGTTATTGTGTGAGGGACTTCGGTTTTACTAAGATTGTCATAATGTGTAACTCTCGACGTATACGGGACATTTGAGCCGTATCTGTCCTCCTAAACGGCGACTAGGTTTTCCGTTTTCGTTTAAGACACTTAGGAGCTAATACTAGCTGAGTAGCTAATAGCCGTATTAGCAGCTATGTTGCTAACGTTAAGTGTTTCAAAACGAAACGGAGCTGAAAACACTGAGCGGAGCCGACAGAATATAAACCGACGTAACGTAACGCTAATTGAGATCAACTATGATTGAATCACTGTGATTATGGTTATTGTATGGCGAGCTAGAATCGATATAGACGGCCAGTTATGCTTTCTCGACATAAGCTCAAGGAAACAACATAAAACGCTGCCGTGTTAACCTTTGACCGAGAGCATGCACTCCTTTTCTCATACAGGTAATCCTCTGACTCACATGCACACTTCTAATGTGTGAATTATTCTGTGTAATGATGACCATTGCCCTTAGGGTTTTTTTGGTTTCTCCTGCACATTTGTGATATCTATTCTATATATTGTATGTCTTTTGTTCTACTCTTGCATTGTTTTGTTTTATATATATTTTTCCTCTCGTGCTAATAAATAAATAATTAATATATAAATTGTTTACATATTTTGCTGACTGTTAAAATGCACCAGACAAATAAGCTTTGCTCCTGTAATGTGTTTACATATTTTGTTAATTTAAAATAAAATTTTCTGTTGCTGTGCCAATCCCTTGCCCCTTTAATGTGAAAGTTTCATTTTAATATAAGATTTTGGCTGTTAACATTTTAGTATGATAAGGAAGTTACAAGATTTAGTGAAGTTATTTCAATGTATCTATTTATTGGATATTTTACAGCGCTTAAAAAAATATCGCAATATTATCATTTACCGTGATAATTTGGTCACTATAATCGAGATATCAAATTTTCCATATCGTTACATCCCTAACTTATAGTTTGTGAATGTGTCCCAGATTTCTCTCACTTTACCTTCTTATAATACTTTGTTTTTTACATCACATCAATTCAATGCTAATGTGTGTAACCAACGTAACTTACATTAAGTGCATTCAACCATGTGTGTACAGCCAAAAAAGTGCAAGAATCATACAAATACATCAACTTCATCAAATATGCTAACCCTCTTACATTTAGGGACAACATGAGTTATTAATTTATTTTATATTTCATCCCTATATTTGAACATGGGCACTATTTCATGTCTTAGATTCTCTTTTTTTTTTAACTTGTGTTATTTTCTTCTTTACAAATACTCAATGAGCTTCGTTGGAGGGAGCCTGAGATCTAAGATGTTAATTGCCAACAACTGTTGCTCTGTAAGTGTTTTGCAGATGACAATAAAGAACTTGAAACTTGAATTACCCAATTTGTAAAGTATTCTAATCCTCAGTGTACCAGGTATGATGTGTACTTTACTGTCACACTGTGTTGTATTTGGCTGCTCATCAAGTGTCATTAAACAATTTGTCGTCGTCATAATCTGTTGTTGGTGAACCAGGTGAAGTGAGTGCACAGTGAATGACGTAAGGTGTTCGGCCTGCCAGACACGCAAACACTTAAGCCTCTTCCTTAGCACATGTAACAGAGAAAAGTTAGCCGCTGTCAGTGGACATTACACTTATGTCTTCATTTTAGGGTTGCAAGTAATCATCTCTGTACATTGCATATATTGTCTATGCTGTGAACCTCTGCACATACCTGCACAAAACTGTGTATCTCTTCGCTGTGGAAACATATATTCTATTATGTTTCTTAAATGTTGCAGCATTTTGTTATTTCTTTTATTTTCTCTTACTGTGTTTACTGTTATACACCAAAACACCAAGGCTAATTCCTAATACGTTATGTGAAAACCTATTTGGCAACAGACCACATTTTAATTACATGCAGCTAGCCAACTTGCTAATGCTAGCTGACAGGTTGAAAAGCTGACACATGTTGCAAAAACGAGAATATCCCACTATCATGACTGTCATCACTGCAGCTGCTTTTGGTTAACCTCCTTTAAACCTTTGTTTAATATATTTTTAATAGTATCTAACCCACCCTCATATCAGACCTTAGCACTTTTGAATAACATGTTTTCTATATGTGTATGAGCATTTTCCTAAAGCTGTAACAAGTAATGGATTGATCAATAAAAAATTATTTGCCAGCTATTTGAGTTCTGAGATGTCACACAGGGCATTTTTTGATAATAGTGTGAAGGTAAAGATGTAAGATTTTAGAAAGTTATAGAGCTTGAATGTACTAACCTTAAATTTTATTTGAAAACCAAGAACATGTAAATATAAATGTCTTTTTCTTATTACCTTTCGTTCACTTTAGCTTTTTCTATTTGTTACTGTTTTGC
Organism: Epinephelus moara; assembly: GCF_006386435.1. Lineage (NCBI taxonomy): Eukaryota > Metazoa > Chordata > Actinopteri > Perciformes > Serranidae > Epinephelus > Epinephelus moara. The sequence goes on along the minus strand of NC_065525.1, from coordinate 38,192,255 downwards.
TTCAGTTTAGTTTTTTTACTCGGACACATAAGTATATCAATACTGTATTCAACCTTCCGTGTATTTAAAATGTGTTACGTAATAAAAAATAATGAATATTAATAGTAAAGCCATTGGATTTAAGTTATGCTAGCAGACAAGTTGGAAAGCTGACTCATGTTGCAAAGACGGGTTAATATTAAGAGCTTAGACGTATTTTCAAAAGTTATTGGAAAGTCGTTTAATTATATGTTGAAGTGATAATTTACGTTTCTGTAATAAAATCATAAAACGGGACGAAGTTACGTTGCCATTAGCTTAATTAGTTTTAGCATCATAGCGTACTGCATCATAATGGTTACGCTATTAGCTTGTCGTAGCGAGCTAACGCTAGCCACTTGGCTAACGTAATTGATTTGTTCACGCTCGGGATTTGAACCTGTAATTTAATTTTAATTTAACTTAAATATAAGTTTACTAGCCCGAATGTTTGACATCGGTCTGGCACTAAATCACACTTTAATTGTTACTTTAAAAACATGAAGACACACGTCAACAACAGTGGCGGATGCTAGCTGGTGTTAGCATTAGCCTAGCTGCTACCTTTAGCCAGAGCCACGGTGGAGTTCTCGGTGTCGATGGTGTACAGGATCCCTTCGTAGCGGATCTCGGCCTTCGAGATCAGGCTGATTTTGCTGCCCAGGTAAGGCGTCCCGCCGCTCATGGTGTCTGCTACAGGTAGGCAGTCCGATCAGAAAACAGGATGGACGGCCGCTACGAGCCGTGTGATCGACGGTAACGGAGTCTGCACCGAGTTTGTCCGGTTTGTGCTTTCTTTCCACCGACTACAACATGGCTACCTTATCCTCCATCGAATGGCTGAGAGCGCGGGGGCTAACGTGAACTCGTAATCTCGCGCGTTTACGCTCCGCCGCGAGATCTAGATCTGTGCGGGATAGAAGAGCAAACACGACCAGTGTGTGAGCTCCACATCAACATCATCACATACATCCTCCATACCAACAATAAGTGTTTATATTAATATGGTTTTAATAGCGTTGTGAAAGGTAACTAAGAACATATATCCAAGTGATGTGTTAAGTACAGTTCTGAGCCACTTGTACTTAAGTGTTTTTATTTTATTTTATTTTATTTTATTTAACAGGGACAGTGCACAGCTACTTAGCTGCACTAGAGTTAACAATAGGCTAATTTTCATCTGTAGTCCCCGCGACGGAAACAGAGAATAATTTCTCTGCTAAAAGATACTATTGAATTAAAAATACAATTACAAAATAGAACATTATCTGATAGGCCTACTTTATACTTCTACTCCATTAAGCTACATTTCAAAGGAAAATATTTTACTTATTACTGCATTACATGATCTGATCTGACAGCCTCAGTTCCTTTACAGATTCAGATTATTAATACAAAATATAAACCAACTAATAACTAATATATAATGGTGTATTATATAGCCTATGTGTTTGTGTTAAAATAGCATATATTGCACTTTACATGTTTATATTAACTGACATTACCCGTATCTAAATTGACACTTCTTGTATTAATACGTTTCTATCATTTTCTATGTTGCACTAAATGTTTATACCTGTTTTTGTATATAATTTTTGCACCTAATGTCCATTTGTTTTTTCTTTTGTTTTGCTTCACAGCCAGGGAAACATAGTTTCATTCCTCTACTGCACAGTATATAGATGGATGACAATAAAGTCTCTCCTATCGCTTATCTCTTGTGAAGTAATTAAAAAAAAACTCCACCTTTACCGGCTGCAAAATTACAATGATTAATAAGTTAATGCATCAATAGTTACATTACAATAATATAACATATATTATTCTAAAATGGGCAATTCTGCATAATGAGCACTGTCACTGTTGGTGGTGTATTTTGATGCTAATAATTTGTACTTTTATTTAAGTAAGATTTTAAATGCAGGACTTTTTGTTATAATATCTGAGTACTTCTTTCACCACTGGTTATGTAGGACGAAAAATGACTTATGTCCCGTATAATTATCAACTTTATTATTGATGTATCTAAATATTTCCATATTTATTTTTTTGTTTCAGCATTTTTTAATTTATTACCATATGTATTTATTATTCTAATTTATTTGTGTATGACTGTATTAATTTATTTCTTAATATTTACATCATTTTTCGTCCTCCACTGCTGGTGGCTGACAGTAAAGACTGTTAAAAGTGAGTTATACCTGCAGATCACACCTGTACATGGCGCCACCGCTAACACACATACAATCTATCTCCAGTGTTTCTATGCTCGAAAACAAGTCGGATCCTCCGCGCATGCGTACATTCTAAAATACGATTTGCACAACGGTCTAACATCAAAGATGGCGGGAGCCTCCGACCCACTGGAGGACATGCTCTTCAATGAGGTGGATGAGAAAGCAGTTAGCGACTTAGTTGGCTCTCTGGAATCACAGCTCGGCGACAGAAAGGCTCCCGCTGCTTCTTATTCCGACGGGAAACGGGAGGGAGCTCCGTCGGCTGCCGGTCAGTTCTCAGGGAAAGTGCGCGATCAAGTGGGGTCTCTGGAGCAGCCGCAACAAGGACATCCAAAAGCGGGGTTAACCCGGGAGCCCGGCGCTAATGAGCCCGGCAAAGCCCTCACCTCCTCTACCTCCTCTGTCGCCACCGGGGCCGTGATCACCGCCGGAGCTAGTCTACAAACAGTTGGAGCATCTCCTCCCACTATCTCCCCGGTACCGGGACCCGTAACTTTGACCACTCAGCCCGCCGCTGCTAGCTTCCACCGGGCTGCCGTCCTGGGTCCGAGCGCGGCTCCCAGCACTAACATCGCCCCCGCGGCGGAGGCTATCAGGACCGCTTCTCCCGGATTACAAAGTTTAAACGGCAGCGCTGGAGCTGTAAAGTTGGTGAACTCGCCCGCGGTCCCTCCACAAACCGGGGCCAGCACGGTTATAAGTACTGTCAGTGCCGGGGGCTCCGCGATCATCGCCCCCATGGCTTCACAGCCTAACTTCCCCCAGCCCTCAGTGGCGTCTCCCGCTGTAACTCTGCAGAGGCACCCCAGCCCGGTGGCCCAGAATGGAGTGGACCCCAAGGGTGCCCAGCTGGTGACCCAGGGTGCGCCCTCTCCGTCAGCCTCCAGCCCTCAGGTCGTGAACCACAGCACCCCTCTGATGCACACCAAGATGTTGGTGCCCAGCCAGCCTGTCTCTGGAAACTCTGTCATCCTGGCCAGCACCCCTCCGCCCGCTGCAGCCCAGTCCCCCATCAGCCAGGCTGGGACCAGTACTGCTGCGGTCACCCTGAAGCCTACAGTGAACGGGGTAGCCGTGGTGAGGCCGCCGGTACCGGGTGCCCCTGTGGTGGCCACCTCCATCCAGCAGCAGAGACCCGGGCTGGTGGCGACCTCCACCCGGGCGGCAGCTCCTCAGCAGCCGCTGGCTGTCCGGCCTCAGCAGCAGACCACCATCCAGCTGCCCCCTGGCTTCTCTATGCCCCCCGGTGAGCACACACACACACAAGGATAAGTCTCCCTCACCTCCACCTGAGAGGACTCACCTGTTGTTGGGTGGTGTTTCCTCTCAGGTCCATGTGGTCCATGTTTGTCACTCTCATGTCAGATGATGTCAGAGTGAAGGTGTTTACCATCAGGTCCTGCTGCTCTGAAGGTTCCTACAGAAGCCTCAAAGACTCCTCAAACATCTGCTGCAACGGAACAACACTTTTAACATGTTTTTCTGTTTCTTCCAAACAAAGATGGCGGCTGACATGAAAATATGCCCTGTAAAAATAGTTTGTAACAATCTGTCTGCTACAACATGAACAAGAGTTTAAGTTGTGACTGTGTTTCCTGTCAGGGTAAATGGAAATGACACAGCAATGAATGTAAAGCACAAGCCAACTATGAGCATGTGTTTTCTATAAAAATGTATAATACTCAAAAGAAACATCACTATATGACTGACAACAGATTTATAAATGTTGGTCCACATCATAGGAATAGACCAAAGAGGCGTGTTATTTCCGGCCTCCATCTTTGTTTAGTTCAGAAAACAAATACACAACATGTTAAAACTGTTGTTCATGTTGCAGCACACTGAATATTTTGTTTACAGTGTCTTTGAGGATTTATTTGAAACCTTCAGAGCAGCAGGACGTGATGTCAGACACCTTTACTGAATATTTACCTCTCTGTCTCTGTGGCTGGAATGTGATGGGAACACTTGAGAGGAACAAACTGGGACCAGAGGACTCTTTACCCTTTGAGATTTTGGGCCCCAGAGTCGTGAGCGTATTGTGATAAAATATTTGGTCATTTATCCAAAATGGTGGTTGTGTGTGTTTATCGTCATGTGACAGCTGCTGTGACCAGAGCAGAAACAATTAATCGGTTAACTGATCAGTCGATCATCAGAGAATTAATTAGCAGCTATTTTGATAATCAAATAGTTGTTGTCATTTTATTTCATTAATTTATCATCAATAACAAACAGTCCCTGACTCCAGCTTCTTAAATATCAGGATTTGCTGTTTTTCTTTGTATATTTTTCTTATTAAACTAAATGTATTTGAGTTTTGGACTGTTGGTGGGACGGAGCAAAGACACTGAAAGACTTGTAGGGCTAATGATGATGTTTTTTTACCGATTCGTCTGGAGATTATTTTCTTTATTAATAGTTTGGTCTATAAAGAACTTAAGTGCACAGTGATAAAAGCCAGTTACAATGTCCTGGAGCTTACAGTGATGTCATCATGTCTGTTTTGTCCAACCAACATTTCCAAACCCAAAGATATAGAATTTACCATCATGTGAAACCAAGGAAAACAGCAGAACCTGGAAATATAATATTTTTGCTTGAAAAATGACTTAAATGATTATCAAAATAGCAGCCGATTATTTTTTTAATTGAATAATAGATTAACTCACTGATAGTTGCAGCTCTAAAGATGTCACTTTGGACAGCTGGACATTTGTAACCAAAGTTTTTCACAAGTTTCTGTCATTTTATTGACAAAACCGTTAATCAAATATTAAGAAAATAATTGGCAGGTGAGCTGATTTTAAAAAAAATCGTGACTTTACACATCTACAAATGGATCAAGGACAAAAACTAACTAGGGGTGCACCGGTTTTGAAGTTCTGGGCTGATACCAATGTTTTTATCTTGTTTTTGTTTTTATTTATTCCACCTTTTGTGCCAGGGAAACAACAAATCTACCTTATGAATTGAATTAGTTTAAAGCATTAGGACCCTTTATTACACTACCTTTGAATGAGCACAAATTCAAAGGGCTCATAGAGTGAGTCTTCTGACGTGTCAATAGTGAGTTTACTGCATCTTTTCGTCCTCAAGACATCCTGGGGATGATGTCTGTTCATCCCAAACACGTTTTCTATCGTCTCTGGGACGACAGGATGCTGACTGCTACTAGCCATCTCATCACACAACAGTGAGATCACAGAGCCGATCTGTCAAACAGTCACTGTATTCTTCTTGTACCTGCATACTAATTTAATTTTGTGGCCGTTAGTCGTGAGTCCTGCTTTTTATCCTGCGCAAAATTGATGTGACACAACAGATAAACTCGGCCACTTCCATCCATAAGAATAAGATGGTCAACAAGGTGAATATCAGCCTGTACCAGTGTTCAGGTGATGAACTGGTGCATCCCTAGAATTGACACAAACACCAGAAGGCTGGTGATGAGGTGAAAAAGCATTGTGTGGTTAAAGTAGTTTGTAGTTTTGCGGTGATGAAGATGTAGTTTCAGCTGTGTGGCTGCTGGTGACACAAAGTGTTTATTGTGTCAGATTTTGGGGAAATTTAAGAGCCAGTTTAGCAGACAAAATGCTTTTAGGAGCATTAATTTGACTTTATTCTGCAGTGAAATGTACTGATGGTAACAACACAAACACCAACAAAGTCGACAGGGCAGGGCCACTGCTCTCAGGAGTGGTGTCAAGTTTAATCATTTTCACTGAGATTAATTTAATTTGTATGTTTGTTTGTTTTTTGTTTTAATAACTTGCTTGATGCGAGAAGCAGCTGGTGCAGATTCAAAAAATTTTGGACACCTCTTCACTAAAACATCAAATTGATTATCAAAATAGATGCATAAATATATGCTACTTGTTTAATCTCAGCTCTGTAGCTCTCTGGTGTTTCTGTCAGGTAAAGGTACTAACTTCCTGTTTCCTGTGTCCTTCAGGTATGGTCCTGGTGCGGACGGAGACGGGTCAGCTGGTGATGGTGCCTCAGCAGGTTCTCGCCCAGGCTCAGGCCAAGACGCAGCAGGGACAAGCGGTGGCCAACATCACACAGAGACCCGCCACGCCGACAGCTGGGACCACCATCCGGGTCAGCACCGCCACCACGGTAAGTCTGCAACCCATCAGGGTCTGAAGGTCCCAGGGTGCCACCATGCTGATGGAAAGGAAACTTTGTCACTGTTACAAAGAGGATCCTGGTTTCATCAATCAGAGCACAGAATGTGAATGTGTTGGAAATCCTGCTTTAAGGTATCGACTGAAACAACCCAGGACCAAGTAGTATCTAAATGTCTGTAGTCAAATGATACCTCACTCTGACACCAAAGGGGCGCGACTCTGTTCTCTGTTATTAAACCCATTAACAACCGTGAAGTAATGTTAGCTGTGTGATGCTAACAGTTAGCCCTGTCACAGTGTGTGCAGCTGGGCGGACTCTCACAATTGTCCCCAAGCATTGAGCCTACACTCCTCCAGCAGCAGCTAAAACCCACACAGTCTATTGACAGAGTTAGCAGCAGTTCATGTGAGATGCCACCAAGACCTTAGAAAGTATGGCTTTACTACACGCCACCATGTTCACATTATGCGTATCAAATGAAGTACTCTATAATGGAGTCATATTTTTTTCAGTGATAACCAGCTGATGAACCAGCAAATGATGTTCCTTCTCCTGCTCATTGCACGTCTAATGGCATTATCTAGATTTTTGTCTGACCACAGGCAACCAGTCAGAGCCAAGGAGTCTCTAACGCAGCTTTCAATCATGTCTCGTGAACTGTGGTGAAACTGTCGAACCATGCAGCGCTGATCACATATGAATCAAGTCTGTTACTGTACTGCCTATCTCTCATCTCAGATGTTTCCAGATACAGTGGTGGAAAAAAGTTTTCGGACACCCTTAAAATTTTACACAATCTCAAATATTATCATGAAATATTTGTGGAAAAATCTTTTTTGTGTTTCAAAAGGTGTGGCTGCATTAGACAGATACAAACAAATACAAATTATATTTTTTTGTTTATTGTTTACAAGAAAAACTAACAAAACTAAATTCT
>NC_065525.1:38173238-38183980 GCF_006386435.1 Epinephelus moara | reverse complement strand
GGTACCAAAATGACCCAATACTCAAAATTTCTTATGTATTTTTATGGAACCAATCAATTTTAAGTTTTTAATGGCTTTTTTAGGATTTATTTAGTATTTTGGCTGTGACTGTACTAAAAGAAATTGCACTTGAAGACCTAAGAGTGATTCTTAATGCAATATTTCACAAATGCATGGGGTGTCCGAAAACTTTTTTCCACCACTGTATATATGTTAGTGACTCTTTAGCTGTGAAGTGGCCGGGTCACAAACGTTCTCATTTGACAGCTGAACAGTAACACTAAAATATGTTTCTGAAAACATCTGAGGGGAGAAATAGGCAGCAAAATCTTGATTCATGAAGATAAAAAACAAAGACTGGTCAGTTCACTCAGTGTTAAAGTCCATGGTACAGGGAGGCGTATTAAAAATCCTTAACTTCGACTGGAGAGTCTTCATCACACACGATGGTTCATCTATGTATTAGTAAAGGATTTTTAACAACAGTCAGTGCCTCAGGTACCTTTTTGGACTGCCTGCCTGTACCAGGGATTTTTACACAGTCGTTGTTTTTTATCTTTATGTGAACCTGACCTTTTCAAAGCTAACTACATAGAGCCTTAACCCAGTGCAGCGCTCCCTATTTTTTCCTCAGAAGTGTGATTCATATTTGATCACACCGCTGCCTAGTTTGACAGTCTGACTGCAGTTCAACAGCAGTGATTGACATGACTGACAGCTGCGTCAGAGACTCCTCAGGTCTGACCAGTTGTTTGTGTTCATGTGTGGTAAGGCCACCAGAGGCAACTGAGGAGGAGGGACAAGATTTTTTCACACAGTATCTGTCTCATGTGCTACTGTGTGAATGTAGTGACGGCTTCAGATTCAAAAGTTACCTACTGTAGCTTTAAATATCTGATGGGACTCAGAGTTAAAAGACTGGGATCAGGATCAGGACATCTGACTGTTTCACCTGTTGCATTCTTTCACGTACAAATATTGTTTTCATGATGTTATTTGGGGAGTTTTGGTGCAAAAAAGAGCTGCAGTGATTAATCAGTTAGTTCAGGGATGGCCAAACTTTTACCCTCAGGCCAACTGCGGTCTGCTGCCCATTTTTTAAATGGTTCATGACCAAATTTTAAAAATAAACTTGAATATGGCTTGAGCATTTAATATATTGTATCATATGTACATGTCACTGTCATCTTGAACCACTACTCTGGGTGCGTTCCAAATCGCAAAAAGTACGTACTGTTGCATGCAGTATGCATGCACACAATTGGGACATACTACTTCCTCATAACATTATGCCCTGAACTTTGACCCTCTTGCTTTTATATCCGTAACCTTGGAAATAATAAAACGCCACTTACTGAGTTCACCAGAGATGGAGGTCAACCCGGAGAGCTCTGCTGTTGTTACTTTGCGATGTGTGTGGTTTAACTGTAAAATTGTAACTGCACAGATTGTAGATTTTAACATTTTATATTTGCATCAGTGAAATTATATCTGCAGTTCTCTGTTGTTTTTATAGTTACGTCCTAGTGTTGTTTTTAATATGTATGATTATTTTGTTCACTTAAACAATTAATATTCCTGTTACTATTAGTCAGCTGGTCATCATTTACTTGAATGTGCTGTCATCCATCATTGTGACTTCTGACAGCTGTCAATCAATTGTCATTAGTTTGCAGCTCAGTCGGTGTGACGTGTCGTCCGCTGCGCAGAGGATTGTGGGTCAGAATAGCCAGAAAAGCATGCTGGCTTGCAGACTGCACCGGATGTAGTAGAACATCCTGGTATTTTTGGCGTACTGCATCTGACATACTTTGTTTTGGGACACACTACATCTTTTTCTGGTGAACTATATAGTAATGGTAGTATGGGTATTGGAACGCACAATATAAGCAAGCCCTGTTATTGCACTTCTTAATTTGAACACTAGATGTCACTACCTCCCCTACAGTGATTGATTACTAGTCATGAAATACATTTACTTCAGTAAACATGGCGGCAGATTTACTTTTTGTAATATATGTGCACACTAATAAACTACTGCAGTGGCAAACATCAAACTGTTAGTAGTGCTGCGCAGTAGTTTTAATAGAAAATGAATAAGTGTACTGGGTTAGAAACTCTGAAATTCTTGCTGTGTAACTGGTCTCAAGCTAGGCATTTACTATTGTTTGGCCTATGACTCCTTATTTTTGTATGTATGGCCTGCAATCAAAAATATTTGTCTACCTCTGAATTAGTTCATCAACAGGAAACTTTTAATAATCACTTAATCGTCAGAGTAATTTTTCATACAAACATGTCGAATACTTGCTGCTTCCATCATCTGAACTGTAAGGATTTTATCTGATCTCACAGTAAACTGGATATTTCTGATTTTTTGAACATGTGATATGATCCTGTTGGGTGTTAGGAAGTTGTTTTGGACATTTTATTTCAATGATGAATCAGTGAATCAGAAACAGAATCAGCAGATCAGAAGAAAATCATGTCACAGTCTAAAAACCAGCTGATGTCATTTTACTGGTCATTGATCCTTAATGTTTAAATATGAATTTAAATGATCATCATAAGGTTTCCCATGATGCTCTGCTGCTACATGACCTCATGTTTTCTCCCTCCCTGTTGTGTGCAGGCTCCTCAGACCGTCCGCCTGGCGACCCCCACTCAGACGAGAATGGTTCAGCCTCCCTCCACCACCACCGTACAGGTGTGTGTTACCTGTCTGTGTCACACACTCAGCTGCTCTCAGGCTGCGTTCACACACATTAACACTTTGAAACATGAACGCTGCATTTCTGCAGTTTGACCTCTCGACTGACCTGATGAAAGATGAAAAAGTGTTTTGATGTGCGATGACCTTGTTAGGTTTCATCATGTCTCTGTGGTACCTGAAACAACCCACCCACGCTGACACGGAGCTTTGTGTTGTTGAACGCCCACTAAGACACAAATCAGACTGCCTCCATGGAGATGATCAACGTAGAGACAAAATCATTAGCTGAGGAACTTTGATTAATATGAAGACTCACAGTAAATGAATCATGTCCTCGCCTCACTTTACCGCACAGAACACACAGTCAGGTGTTCATATGAACGCTGATGCTGTCGCTCGTTAATGACGATGTTTACCTCCATCTTTTTTATTAACTCACATTATGAAGAGACGTGTTAATATCCAGTCTGAACAGCAGGAGTAATTACAGCAGGGAAAACTTGTTTCACTGTTCATATGAATTATCATGAGTAAATACAACATGAGCTGCAGACCTGACTCTGACAGATGTGTCTGGTCCTCCTTTGTTGAGACAGACATCAGCAGACCTGACTCCGGTTGGGACCAGTCACAACTGTTTATCTGATAACGAGCAGGTTCAATATGATGACTGACAGCTTGTGGGGTGTTGGCACTTTACACAAACTATGTGATGACATCATATTTACAGGGTTCCCACAGTCATGGAACATGTGAGCTTGTGGTCACTTAGTTGATCTGCACAGCGTGAGTGTAAATGTCTCTGCTTCTGTTCCTACAGAGAGGAGGATTAAACATGTAGTGAGAGTTAATACAATGTACAAGATCAATGAAAAGTGACTGCAAAGAGTCCAAAAGGAAAGTTCCCACTTCTGTTCTGCACTTCCAGCACCAACTACCCTTCATCCAACCTCTAATACAGCAGCATTAAATATAAAAACAGTCTCTGATCCTGCCGTACATCCCTCTGTGGAAGAAAGAGCTTCTTTTTAATAACTACTATCATTAAATCTGATCTGTCCGGTGGTTTCTCTCCCTGACGGTGCTCCTCTGCCTCCAGAAGGCCATCACAGTGGCCCCCGGCGGTGCAGCGGTGTCGGTGAAGATGACCCCGCCTCAGAAGGCCCAGACGGTGATTACAGCTGGGGGGACGCCTGTGGCCAAACCCGCCAGTGTCCCGTCCACCCCCCTGACCAGCACCACGCCTGCTCCGACCCCCACGCCCCCTGCCAGAGTCACCGTTGTGTCACAGGTTCACTTCCTGTTTTCCGTGCTCATGCACTTCTTCATTATAACAATGACAGTGACTCTGTGTGGAGCGGCTGACTCATCCGTGTGTTTTTAACAGGAGATGCAGGAAAACGTGAAGAAGTGTAAGAACTTCCTCGCCACGCTCATCAAGCTGGCATCCCACAACTCGCCCTCCCCAGATACCTCCAAGAATGTGAAGGCCCTGGTGCAGGACCTGCTTGTACGTCTCTATTAATAATAATTATTTTTTTGTTATTATTTTTTATTATTTTATTTTATTTTATTTTGTTTTGTTTTGTTTTTTTTTATATTATTTTATTTCATGGCATAAGGCCCTAGTGCAGGACCTGCTCTAGTCTTTATTATTATGTTTTTTATCTCTATTTTATTATTTTATTTATTATTGTGTCATAATATAAGTTATAATTTCTGTGTGTATAATTATTTTATTGTTATACAATACATTTTATTGTGTGTGTGTGTGTGTGTGTGTGTGTGTGTGTAATTATGTTTTATTATAATGTAATTTCAGGATGCAAAGATTGAGCCTGAGGAGTTCACCACTCGGCTGCAGGCTGAGCTGAAGTCCTCTCCACAGCCCTACCTCATCCCCTTCCTCAAGGTACTACTACTACTTTGTCACTCCTGCTACTGCTGCTACTGTATCATTGCTGCTACTTTACACTACTACTGCTACATTTATCTGAGTCTGTGAAGTAACCTGTACCCCAGATTATTTATACAAAAGATAATCAGCTAATGAATAATATATTTGCAACACCATGGCGTCTGTACTTTCACTTCAGTAAAAGATCAGACTACTCTTTCACACTGACTTCACCATCAGCTGTTCATCCCTGACATGTTGTCCGCCCACAGAAAAGCCTCCCCGCTCTGCGTCAGTCTCTGCTCAACAGCCAGCAGTCTCTGGTGACCCCCAGCACCTCGGCGCCCCCACCTGTTGCCCCCGGCTCCGTCACCACCGCCACCATCAGGCCGCGGCTGCCCATCAGTCCGGCCGGCAGCACCGTCAGACTCAACGCACCCATCACAAACACTCTGGTACCAGCACACAGTCACACTGAAGCAACAGCCTGACAGACACTTACACTCCAATACCCCGGCAACATTTCAGTTAATTAATAATAATTATGATAATGAACCTCAAACCCTGACGTTAATGTTATTTTAATGTTGCTGTAACGTTTGTTCAGGCTGTGGGCAGAGCAGGAGTCCAGACGGTTCAGACTCGTACGCCTGTAGTCTTCAGTCAGACTCTCAGAACTCCAGGTGAGTCTCTTCTCTCTGACTCCATCACAGTCAACATTATTATGCTCATATGTCAGCAGGTTATTAATATTAAATGTGTTTCTCCTCAGGTACACTTGTCAGAGGACCCACAACTATAATTGGCAAAAGTCCTGTGAACCTGGCAGCTCAGGCCAATCAGAGGAAGCTGAGCGACCCGGGGGGCGGGACATTCAGGTGGAGTATACACTCACTGGCTGGAATTAGTTTTGCACAGATGAGGTTCTTTACACAGCGGGGGGCGGGACAGATAAATTACATGAAAATGCAAAATACTGGCCTGCGAGTACGTCGCATCAGAACTTTTCAGTTTGCCAGGGATGCAAATTTACAACAGTTGCAACAGGTCCGTGTCATGACGTCCATTCTGCACAGTTTGGATTGGTTTATGCCGGTGTGAAAGCTCAGAAAAATTGACCTCGTTCTCTACCATAATTACATCTCTTTTCCCCCTGCTAGTATTCACATATGTAAGTACTCATGACAAAGAAAACAGTTTGAAAAAGTGTATTGATGTGCAAATTAATCACACAACCCCTGTGTGTAAAGGCCTTAAGTTTGGTGACCTGATTAAATCAGGATCATGTGCTTCTGTCAAACACATAAACAATTAAAAGTGATTTACATAAGACAATTAAAGCAAGATAAAACAATCAAAAAAATAAAATCAGTTAAAATGGAAGTACATGCTGGAGCAGGTCAGATAAATAGAACCTGAGTTTGTCTTGAGCTTCATAACATTTGTGACAACAGACTGATTGATAAATGTTCTCATGATTATTACTTTAATATAGTGAAACCTGCTGTCTACCGGAGGCTAGAAACTCTTTTCTCATGTACCAAAAATAATATTAAAAATAAATGTAGCCATTAAGTAATAAAACATGACTTAAATTGCTATTTCTGTATTAATTTGCATTTTTATTTATTCGTCTTCGTATTAATTCCCCAATTTATATATTATTTGTATTATTTATTTTAAGTATTAATATTGATATTACATGTTCACATTTACTTTTTAATTTATTTTTAAATTATTCATTCTTAAATATATTTATTTTTGTATTTAAGTATTTATTGATTTATTTCTGTATTATTTTCCTTTTGCATTTGCCCCTATTTATTTCCCCAAACTTATTTATTTTCTACATACATATATGTATTTCTTTATATATTTTTTCTATATTTTTTATTTTGGCACTTATGTCCTCCATACCCGACAGAGGCAGTTGGTCAGTGGTGTAGTTCAGAGATCAGCCAGAAGAGGGCAGCATGTGCACACAGTGCTGATACATGCAGACACATTAATATCACAGCAGTGTTCCAGCTGTCATGATGTGTGACTGACCCTCTGCAGGACTGAGTTTACTGCAGCTTCCTCCTCACAGAGCTCATCTACACCTGAATTATCTACATTAAACACATTCAAGCATTTGAAATGCTTTTATTGGAGGCTCCATAGTGTCAGCCCTGATATTTTAGATCTAGAAGAGGATGAAGTGATGAAGCTTTCTTCATGTACCAATATAAGAACCAACTTTTAAAGGAACCTCTGGGTTATTATTTCTAACTTAGATCCAGCTTTCTGGGGACAGAAATAAATAAACTCACTCTCAACGAAAGAAGAATAAAAATGGCTCATAGTTCAGTTTTTCAAACACAAACAAGGCTGCATAATTCAGTGTGGCAGAAAAATAAAGTTTTGAAAGATGTGATGCAGCCTTTGAACAGTTTTAACCAATCAATACTTTAAAGACTGGAAGTTTAACATAGTGGAAAACTTTACCTTCAGCTGGTTATTGTGGTAACTGGGAGACTTTCTGCTGCTGTTTGATGTGAACATTAACAAGTCTTTTCTCTGACTGTCTCCCAACAGAGATGACGACGACATCAACGACGTGGCGTCCATGGCCGGCGTCAACCTTAACGAGGAAAATGCCCGCATCCTAGCAACCAGCTCGGAGCTCGTGGGCACGAAGATCCGCTCCTGTAAAGACGAGGCCTTCCTGCCCACCGGCCTGCTGCACCGCCGCATCCTGGACACAGGTACTGTCACCTGACGCCTGGCACGTGACACCAGTATTGGGAGGAGTGTCTGCGGCCTCTAAACCTTCACAAATAAGACAAAAAGTAAACTGTATAATACTCAGTGCACCACAAAGAGTGAAATGTAGCCCTAAGGTGCAAAGCAAACAGCTTCTCTGTGTCCTGTGCTATTTGCACATTGTCCCCTTTCTATGCAAATGAGGCTCACTGCAAGCACAGTCCTGTTCACAAAGATCAGCTCTAACAGTCACAGTGACAGTATGGCTGTGTCCGAAATCATTCACTCATTCACTACTCACTACTGCCTATATAGAGGTAGTGAGTAATTACACAGCCTATTAGATTGCTTTCACACCTGCCCTGTTTGGTTCGGTTGATTCAAACTCAAGTTCGTTAGCCCCCATATGTGCGGTTCGTTTGGGCAGGTGTGAACACGGCAGTCGCACTCTGGTGGCACCAATACAGCCGGACCTTCTTGAAGAGGTGGTCTCGGTCCGGTTTCAAATGAACTCTGGTGCGGTTCGTTTGTGGTGTGAAAGCAAATGAACCCGATGATTTTATGACAGCAGATATGTGATTTTAGCGTGCTTTAAAAAGCTAAACTACCAATAAATCCATCTGCTGATTCTGAAATCTGTCCGCAATCTTAAAAATGGTCTTTGTAAGGCTTAAAATCTATTTATGCTAAGGCTTATGTGTAACCATGGTAACATGTATCGACATCAGCAAGGGTATTTTCCCTGATTACAAAGCTAAAAGGGAAAACAGCCTCAAGAGACACTGAGTCCTGCGGAGACATTTACATCTTCCTTTCCAGAGAGGAGGAGGAGGAGGAGGAGGAGGAGGAGTGGTGGTAGTAAGTAGAGGAGCTGAAAGAGTTACAGTGAGCAGAGCAGATCTGTAGTGAGACAGAAATGTAGAGGGAACTGTTTTGAGTTGAAGCAATTAGTCAGTGGAAATTGTGTCAGAAAATTAATTGGCAACTATTTTAATAATCATTAATTGATTGTGTCATGTTTCAAGCAAATTTTCTGTCGGCCCAGCTCCTCTGCACTCATCTGTGTTTCCTGTCAGAGCTGGACTCACTGCACAAACACATCAGAGAAAATCTGAACAGTTTAGACTCCTGATACCTGAAACGGATGCTTATCTGTTTATCTGTCCTCTTATCTGACTTTCTCTCCTCTGGTCCTCAGCTAAGAAGCTGGGCGTGAGCGAGGTGCCTCTGGAGGTGGTGAACCTCATCTCCCACGCCACCCAGTCCAGATTGCGCTCCCTGCTGGAGAAGGTTTCAGCCGTCGCTCAGCACCGCACGGACGGAGGGAAGGTGAGAACCAGCTGTCTCACACTGAGTCACAGAGGGAAACCTCACCTTTATTACAGAGTGATGCACAGGATGAACATGATTACACACAAAACAGGAAGAAACAACGTGCTCTCCTTTCTTAATCTTCCTCCTCCTCCTCCTCCTCCTCCTCCTCCTCCTCCAGGATGAAGAGAATCACGAACAGACGTCAGACGTTCGCTCGCAGCTTCGTTTCTTCGAGCAGCTGGAGAGGATGGAGAAACAGAGGAAAGACGAACAAGAGAGAGAGATTCTGCTCAAGGCTGCCAAGGTACACACACACTTATACATACACTCACCTTCTCTTAACATCTGTCAGAAATATGTCCAGTGATCACTTTTTTCACCAAAAAGTCTTGAAAGTTTAAAAAGAGTAAATTGAAATACAGTAAAAATGTATAAAAGAATACACAAAGGTTATACTACAGAGTATTTATTTGTACAAATAAATTATTATCAGTAAAGAAAATGCTGATAAATGGGCTGATTTTTTATTGTTTTTTGAATAAATTGATTAATAAACATAAATGTAATAAATAGATGTAATAAATTAATATTTTATTTTAGAATATTTTCAGATTTTTGACTTATTGCTTCAATTAAAAGATTTAATTGTATTTATCTTTGCTTTTTAATAAAGCAAAGATAAATACAAATGTGGTTAATTTTAATAAATCCACAGCATGTGAGTGAATAAACACGAGTAAAAGAGAGAAAACAAACCAGAGTGAATGAAGAAGCTCTGTGAAGTCATTGTCAACTGTCCTGAGAAAGCATCATCATCATCATCATCATCATCAGTGCAGTCTGTGTGTGTGTGAGACACATGAAAGCATAGTTAATTACACATTTGACCTTCTGCAGACATCATTACACACACCCACTCACACACACAATGGTGATCGTGTTTCTATTATAGAAATTTTCTTCATTATATTCACATTAAACTGTCTCTCAGTAACAACATGATAATAATTATGGCTTCAACCTCAGTTCAGTGATGATGATGTGTTTGATATTAATTTGTCAGGAAGTCATTTTATAGTCACATGTGCTCTCCCTGTGTTTTCCATCTTCATGTCCTAAAACTCTAACTGAGCCTGTGTTTTATTTCCAGAGTCGTGCCAGACAAGAGGATCCTGAACAGGCTCGTCTGAAGCAGAAAGCTAAAGAGGTTTGTTCCCTCGTATAAAGTGTTTTTTTGCATACACACATCAGTCAAAAAGTGTTCACTGTTTGAAGCTGGTTCACCTCCAGGTCCCTTTAATATTTAGTTCAAGAGCTTTCAGTCTTATGACATGACCTTCAGCAGCTGGAGTTTGTCCACCTGTCATAGAAACATAGATAATAATAATGACTAAAAATAAAACTTTATTGATCCCCATGAGGAGACAATGGGTGTTACAGCCAAAACATAAATTTAATTAAAACAATTCTAAAAAATCAATCTAAAATTAGAAAGTTATATAAACAAGTAAAGATGAAATTAAGTGGAAAAAATGTACAAAAAATGACCATTAGAAACTTGTATAGTTCAGAATTTGAGGCCACGTATATGTGCAACATCAGAATATGTAGTAAAATGATTAAATACAATACAATAAATCATGAAAAGAAATAAAGTCTGGATGGAATCAAGCAATCCAACAGAGACAAGCAGAAATAGATTTAATTATTCAAACACTATTTCTTTCACCTGTGTGCTCATCTTCTCTTCAGCAGGTAAACTTCATCCTCATATTTTAACGCCTGAAGCTACAGATTCAGGATGTGTTCAGGTTCAATACTGAGTGTAGGTAAACAGACAGTCACTGACGTTATTGTGTAAAACAAAAGAAAACAGACCTGAAGTGTAGCAATACACCGCGTTCCAAATTATTATGCAAATTGTATTTAAGTGTCATAAAGATTAAATTTTTTGTTTTTCAATTAAACTCATGGATGGTATTGTGTCTCAGGGTTCTTTGGATCACTGAAATCAATCTCAGACACCTGTGATAATTAGTTGGCCAGGTGAGCCCAATTAAAGGAAAAACTACT
>NC_065525.1:38144312-38172844 GCF_006386435.1 Epinephelus moara | reverse complement strand
TGACCTGTTAAGACGTTTTTGATTGAAATAGCTTTTGATTTCAGTAAATATGACCTCCTAATGCTGCAAATTCAACAAATGACTATTTTCAGTTCTTTACAACCTATAAAATGTCTTGAAACTCTGTTGTGCATAATAATTTGGAACAGTGCATTTTAAGTTTTTTATTT
The DNA here is from genome assembly GCF_006386435.1 of Epinephelus moara. Lineage (NCBI taxonomy): Eukaryota > Metazoa > Chordata > Actinopteri > Perciformes > Serranidae > Epinephelus > Epinephelus moara. The sequence goes on along the minus strand of NC_065525.1, from coordinate 38,172,674 downwards.
TTGAAAAAAATACTGTTTTCATTGGGAGGTTTGTTCACTAACATTTGAATTAAACTTTAACAGCTGATGACTTGAAAATTATGCTGACTGTCATTTGCATCGACTATTTAGGAAAATCAGAGAAAAATATCATTTGCATAATAATTTGGAACGCGGTGTATATGTTCAAGTGAGTACAGTGTGAGCTGCTCCTCGGACTGTGTGAACAGCTGGGTCGATTAAAATAAGAGACGACTGAACAAAAGCTTCTGAAAACACTCTGTCAGTCCTGTTTTTAACCGGCAGTATTGTCTGTGTCTCTTGACTGTGTGCATGTAAACTCTGCAGCTCCACCCGTCCCCCGCCCTTTTTTATATTCATACATGAACCCAGCTGACACATCCTCTCTGTGTGGAGGCTTTGTCCTCTCTCAGTGACGCCCCGAGGCCACAGCCAGGCGGCAGCAGAGTCACTGCTCAGACCTTAGGCAGACCCTGAGGCCTGCTGAGGTCAGGGGTCATTACCCATAAGACCGTGCTCTGCTGCGGCCTGAGGGGAGGAGCAGTGAGAGCCAGGTGGAGACATGTCAGAGCGGTCTGAGCCTGAAGAGGTCACACTGTATGACTGTGACTGTGATGATACAATCACACCGCCATGTTTTACTAAATTACAAACTTCTGCTGTCTCATAGAAACTGCACAACCAGTAACATGGAGCTAACACATGTAGCTTGAAGCTAACGGGTGTAACATGAAGCTAACAAGTGTAGGATTAAACTAACACTTTTAGTATGAACCAAACGCATGTAACATGAAGCTTAAACTTGTAGCATAAAGCTAACACATGTACCATGAAGCCAACATGTGTAACATGAAGGTAACATGTGCATCATAAAGCTAACACGTGTGGCAGGAAGGTAACGTGTAGGGGAGCGTATCTATGATTCCCGGGTTCTATGTTTCCCGGGTTCTATATTCCCCACTTAACCCTGCAAAAAAGGTTCTATGTTCCCTGCTTACACAAAAAAGGTTCTATGTTTCCCGGGTTCTATGTTCCCCACTTAACCAAGCAGGAAACATAGAACCCTTTTTGGTTGAGCGGGGAACATAGAACCTGGGAAACATAGAACCTTTTTGGATGGTAAGCGGAGAACATAGAACCCCGGAAACATAGGGATGACCCCGCGTGTAGTATGAAACTAACACATGTAACATAAAGCAAACAAATGTAACATGAAGCTAACACTTGAAGCATGAGGCTAATACATGAAGCATTAAGCTAACATTCGTAATATGAAGCTAATGTGTATTACCAAGTTAACACGCATAACATGAAATTAAGGTGTAGTATGAAGCTAACACACATAGCATGAAGCCAACAAATGTAGCATGAAGCTAGCAGATGTAACATCAAGCTAACACTTGTAGTATAAAGCTAACACGCGTTATATAAAGCTAACACAGATAGCATGAAACTAACGTGTAGTATGAGTCAAACATGCATTGTATTAAACAAACACATGTAGCATGAACGTAACAGATGTAGCATGAAGCTAATACTTGTAGTGTGAAGCTAACACGAGTATCATGTAGCTAAGACGTGTAGCATGAACCTCAGTGTAGTATGAATCAAACACATGTAAAATGAAGCTAACATGTGTAGCATAAAGATAACGTGTAATATGAAACAACACATGTAACATGAAGCTAACATATGTAGCATGATGCTAACACATGTAACACGTGTTGACTGATTTGAATCAGATGTGAGTAATTGTGTAATCAGATCTTGCGCTGCAGCTAACAATTATTTTCATTTTTAATTAATTTGCTGGTTCTTTTCTTTGTGAACTGATGTCATAGTTTGGTTTATAAAATGTCAGAAAAATAGTGAAAAAGTTGGTTTTTTTTCCAGAGTTTGTTTAAAGGTTCAGGTTCGATTTACAGAGGTGATCTCCATCCTGAGGGTGCAGCTCGTCATTCACAGCTAAAATAATATAAAACATCCTTATAAAAGTCTTAAAACAAGGTATTAAAAGGATTCTGGTTCAGCTTTTGGGAAATAAAACAATCTTTAGTAGTTTGGGATTAGACATGTGGCTGTGATAGTTAAGGTCAGTGAATGCACCAAGTCAGTGAGGGTTCCTCACAAATATAGAAAGACAGCTGTGTATGTGTGTTTGTGTGTATACACACCATGTGCCCTCCTTCTCTTCTCATCATCTTTACAGTGTGTTAATGAGAGTGTAAATGTTGCCTCTAATTACATCCTCTGTCCAACACACACACACACACACACACACACACACACACACACACATACTGAATTCAAACAGCTGTGATGATGATGACCTGTCTGCTGTTCCTGAAGGACAACATTAATATGTTTTAGTCTGAGTAGTTGTGAAGAGTAAAGCAGCAACTAGCAATTATTTTCATTACGAATTATCTGATGATATAAAATGTCCAAAAAATTAACTTACTGTCTTCAAATGTTTTGTTTTGTTCAACCAAAACTAAAAACATTCAGTATACTGAGATCTGAGATGTGTGATTTAAAAGAAAATTAACCTTGGTACTCGCTCACAGAATAGGTTGTAGCTTCACAGTCATTTGATCAGAATTGAACTATGAAGAATGTCGCCCTCTTACAGTGCTCATGGAATAATCTGCAAAAGACCTTAAACTTCAGATCTTGTTTTAATTGCGTATAAATGCTTTTAACTATACATCTACACTATAAAATGTCATCATCATGGCTGATTCTGTTAATGAACAAATGTAAACTGTTAAGGTGACGTCTCTCTGCTCTGTCTTCTTCCACAGATGCAGCAGCAGGAGTTGGCTCAGATGAGACAACGAGACGCCAACCTAACGGCTCTCGCTGCCATCGGGCCTCGCAAGAAACGCAAGCTGGACTCACCGGGAGGCTCCACGTCCGGCACAGAGGTAAGACATCAGAGAAACGGTTACAGGAAGCAGTCCCATCATATAGCAGTTATCATCTTGGTCATACTGGACACTGACTGGACTCCTTTTCGTTATGGAGGACATACAGTAATCTACATTGAAAATATGTTCTTGAGTTGATCTGATGTTAATATGAAGCTCCATCATCGTCCAGAGTCTTCAGGACAGATTGTGATTGTGTCACAAGCCCCTTTTACACTGCCTCTTCAAGGCGGGAATTTTACATTGTTATGCCACCTTTTCGTGCTGTATGAAAGGTACAATCATGGAATGGGGTGACAAAGTTGTCTGGCCTCTTAGCTGGGAATAGAGGTAGTATCAGCGCCGAAACGACCTCAGTATGAACGGTTTAAAAAGTACTTGCTTTACTTTGGGTGGCTGTCTGGTAGCACCTGCCCACAGTGTAATTAACTGTGGTTCCCAGACTCTGGATCTAGAGGCTGCTCATAGTGTAGGGTGTTCTGCCTGATCTCCAGACCCCACGTTCAGGGGATGTACGACAGACAAGATGTCTTAGTTAGCTGGACCCAAGAGCACTGGCGTGCATGTAGGTGTGTCAATCGTGTGGTAATGGTCCTGGCTGTCCTTGGGTCTCGAAGGGAAACACACTGAGTAGGGGTACCCGTACCCCACTACTCCCATCTTCCCAATGAGGTTGCTTCAGACATGGTAGTACCTAGGGTTTCCACCCTATGGGCAGGCCGCATGTGAGGGCACTCTACTAGTTGAAGTGAAGGGCATTTGCAGAGTCTTATTTGAGGCCACGCCAGATAAGCACCAGATAAGACGGCACGAGTAACTATGACTCTCTTAAAGTAGCTGTTAGCAGTTAGCAGCTAGCTCAAAGAAGAAGAACAGCAGCTGAAAAATGTCCACACATTGGGGAAACAATTCGGAAAGGGAGCTCTTAACCCTCCAGCAGAGAGTGAGATGAGCCTCCATATAACAGAGACGGTAGATGATTGTTACTGCCATATTAAGGCCATTGTTGTAGTTTAGAAAGCGCTGCTGACATGTCAGTTATATGTCACACTAGAGCCTGCTGCTGTTGTGTTACATGTCACATCTGTCACGCCCCTTTTGCTTCTGAGATACCGGCAGTGGCATGATGCCATCGTTGATTGGTTCAGTGTAAAAAAGCAAAGGTGGCATAAAGAAGGGACAGTGTAAAAAGCCCCGTCTGTCCTCTGATGCTCAGCAGGAAATCAGTGATGTTAAAATGTGACGTCTTTCAGTTCAGAGTGTCGGGCTGAATGTGAAACAGAAATGTTTCAGACTGAAGTCGTGACTTTAAGTTAAAGTGACTTTAAATTACCAAAAGGTTATAGTAGAGAGGGTCAGGTCTGCTGTTTGTCTGTCTGTCAGAGGTCTGACATTAATGTCACTGTGTGTGTGTGTGTGTGCGTGTGCGTGTGTGTGCAGAGACACACATACACTCATGACCTTTTCCATCAACACACACACAGTCTGTAATCCAGGCAGTGAGTGTGACCACAGTTGAGTGAAGGGGGTCAGTGTCTGCCTGGAGGTTTGTTGTGGGTGTGACTCCCCCCCTTCCCTCCCCCATTTCTCCCTGTACCCCCCACCCCCCGTCTCCCCCCTGAGGGCAGCCATAGATTTGAGTTCTGCAGAAATGAGCTCGGGGCTGGGTGTTGGAGGGGTGAGGTGGTGGTGGTGGTGGGGGGGGTCATGGCCTCAGGGGGGTGCCTGCCTCGTGCTCGCCCCACCCTCACCCACATGCTCTTTCTCTCTCCCCACACATCCTGCCTGAGGCTCGCCCTCCGGCAGGCCCAGACAAAGACGGCAGAGTGATGGGGGGTGAGGGGGGGGGGTGCGGGGGCCCTGCGGAGAAATCCAACATTTTGGGGGTCGCTTAATCCTCTGACGGGGGGCAATGAACTCTGGGATATGTGAGCTATGTGCTGGCCTGCAGTGAGTGATGGTTTCTGTCTGGATCGTAGCGCTCTGTCGTTACAGCTGTGTATAACATAATTATAATGAGGTAAAGTTCAGAGTTTCTGCTCGTCTCTAAAAGTCTTCAAAGCTTTGATTCAGTTTTTTTAAGGCAGTCAGCAGAAAAACAGACAAGGGCCACACACCTTAAACCTGCAGGAAGTGATTTTTTTTTGTCCACTTGGGGGCAGAAACCAGAAACTGTTGAAACTAAACCCTGACTGGATTCTGTGGTGTGAATATTAGCTGGTCGAGGTGATTCAAAGAGCTCCAGTCAAAGCTCAAACCATGGAGAACAAGATGGGAATGTTTCTACAGTCTCCTCATCATGTTTTCATCAGCTATTCACTCAGTCTGTTTCTTCTTTTATCCACACAGCAGCAGCAGCACAAAGTGTTATGTGTTGTCTGAGCTCCTTCTATCTGATCTGCCCTCGGGCTGCTGCAGTACGCCCTTTAGCTCCACACTGCAGGCCCGATCAGGCTTCAGATAGTCCCACCCTCCTCCATCGCCCCGGGCCTGCAGCCTGTTATGAATACACAGTAACAACGCAGCAGCTCTGTTATCCTCACTGAAGAAACAACAAATAACCTGCATCACCTTTTTACCTCCTCAGGTCTCCAGCAGAGTCTCTGTGGCTTTCACACAGTGAGATTTGAGACTTTTTAAAACCAGAGAGAATAATATTTATCACCTGTTCCACCGTCATGCTGACCACAGTGTGATGGGAAACCAGGCGGGACAATATGATCCAGAATTATTTATTAATATATCCTGTTCTTTCAGTACTTCCCACCATTGTTAGAGCTTTTACTGGAGCTCTTTGACTCTCTTCTTCTTCTTCTTCTGCTCCGACCAGTTGCCTCAGTATATGACACTAATATTCACACAGCAGACTTGAGGATGGAGACAAGACTTCAGTCTGGTTTTAGTTTGATTGTTTTCTGTTAAAATTCAGTTAAAATTTGAGCCAAATTTGGATATTTGACCATGTTATGTTGCATATTTAGTGATGTTAAAGTCAGTAGCAGTATAGTATGTGTGTGTTTGTGCGTGTGTGTGTGCCTGCAGGCCGTGTGGCTTCATAATGCTCTGATTGTGTTCCTGTGTGGACCTGGAGCTTCATTCCTATCCTGTGCTGTCAGCTCTGCCTGCAGGCTGTCCTCCTGCACTGAGCAGCAGCAGCAGCAGCAGCAGCTCACACTGAACCTTACATTCACTGCACTGGGTTTAAAACACACACATTAACTACAGAGAGAGAGCCAGTTAGCTTTAAACCTCAGGCCTCAGTAACCAGGTCAGGTTTCGTTAGTTACCTGACTCACGCAGAGCTGTAGTTCCAAGGGACGCACCAACTGTGACATTCTGGGGCTGAAACCCATACCAATGAATTCCTATTGTCCCCCGGACAGTGGGACGCCATTAGTGTGGAGCTCTGCTTTTTAGCCTGTGACACAACAGAAAAACATCGACCACTGTCACGGTGAATGTCATCTTGTTTGCAGACAGAGCAGTGGCAGTCAACAAGGAGAATATTGGCTGATACTGATCGTCAGCCAATAAATCAGTGGTTCTGTCAAATTTATTTATCAGTTAATCAGCCAGTTGGTACCCCTGGTATAGATTAAATGATTAATTAGTCAACCAAGAAACTAAGGGCAACTTTAACTATCAAAAGAGCCATTTTTGACCAAATAAAATTTAAAACAATCTGCCTGGAGCCGCAAAACGTATTTGAGCCTCATGTATTAGGTCTGAATTAGCCTATCAGCAATGAAAATAAGTCTAAATTAGTATTCAGAAATATGTTTTGGGCTATTTAAGATCATTTGGTACATTGCAGTGTTGGCGGTGAAAGCAAACAAATCTGTCCACTTAATATTAAATCTGACTTTTTCCTCTGAGACTTTTATGGATTTGGAATCCATTGCTAGCCTAGATGAGGAGGCTCAAGACTAGACTTAAGGTTTGGCAAAATTTAGATGAAAACAGGGTTCCTACACAAGTATGGAAAGTATGGAAAAGTATGGAAACAAATTTGATCAATTTCCAGGTATTAAAAAGTTTGGAAAATGAAAAATAATGTATGGAAAAATATTTATGTTTCCAGACTATTACCACTGTTCTAAAATACTGTTTTCTAAAACAGAAAATTAGGTATTTCCAAAAATAATTTAATCAATCCGGATCGTGTTTTATGCCGGGCCAACCACAGTTTGTGTGAGAGCAAACGTCTCAGAAAACATACCGCCCCTTTTACCTGATTGACAAGTGGTATGTCCAGTCCGCTGCCCCATGACCCTCCTCCAGCCCCCCAGGTATCAAGTTTCACTCCAACACTGCACCTTCGACAAGAAGACGAGTTTCACGTGGTTCACAATGGGTAGATGCAAGTTTTTGGATGGAAGGTTTGACAATACCGTATATAAATACTGGTTGGCCAAGGATTCCCAATTCACACACAGAGCTAGATGCAAGCTTTGTGTGAAATCATTTGACATCGCCAACATGGGGGAGAAGGCGATTCTGAGCCACATGAAAGGAAAAAACACAGACGTCTCGTTACTGCATCGCTTGCACCCAGAGTCCCAACCTTTTTGCCTCAGCCCAGACACTGAACTTACTGTGTTTTTATTTGCATGCCATTATGGTACTTGGCTACAATCGCTTATTAAGAATAGTTAAATATGATGTGAAATATGATACACTAATATGTTTACTCAGATGTCCATATTCTCTGGAAAAAAAAAAACACAGAGAAGTCTGGAAATTAGGGTATTGAAAAGTATGGAATTTTGAAATTCCAAATGTGTAGGAACCCTGGGAAAAGGCGCCAGGCTGTGGACATTTAACGCACATTTTAGTGGTCGAAATGTTAGAACTTTCTTTTTTTATTTATATATATATAAATTCTGTACATACTCTACACATTTTTACACCTGGAGAATTTAAGGATTTCTTTAGGCCTACAACAATGATGAAAAAGTTTTTTTGTCAAAGCCACAGAGAGCCACTGGACAGGAGCTAAAGAGTCACATATGGCTCCAGAGCCGCAGGTTGCCTACCCCTGGTCTATACAATGACAGAAAATAGTGAGAGATGTTTTTAAATGTCTTGTTGTGTTCTGCCAACCACCCAAAACTCAGAAATGTAGTTACTGAAAAAAACAAATAAAATACAGCTGCAAGCGGTGAATCTAGGCTTCTATCCAACATGGACCATTAGACCTTACTAAGGATTGAGTCCTTTGACAGTTCACAACACTTGCATTAAAGATAACTTGCAGGTTTTATAACGATCGAACTGACACAAATTTTTTTACGCCTAGATCTCTACCAGGCCACACCCATGTTCAGCAGTGCCATCACACCCTATTGGTCAATTTTGAAAACATTCCTGGGAAATGCTTCAACAGTCAATGCACTTGTTTGGAGCTGGTGGCACCCCCCCCCATTTAGTGATTACAAAATAATTTTACACACGTGGTTCAACATTGTTATGGAACATATCCTGTGAGTTTTGTAGTGATTGGACAAACTATTTCCGATTTATAGTCTGATTTGTGTTATGCACCAACTATTTGTGGCTTCAGATAAAACTTCCAGGATATGTTTGAAGTGCTTCTGTAGACATAAACTGAGTTTCGTCGGAGATGTCAAAAAGGTGTTTTTCAAAAACTTCAAAATGGCTGAAGTGCCCAAATGTCCTCCTCTGTGTTGTTGGTGCTGTAGTAGAAGACGTCGACAGACAGTAGAGCACTGTGATCACCTCCTGACATCATAAAATCTAAAAGTAACAGAGAGTCTGGTGTTCGGTCAGTCTGGTGTTGTCTCGGCCCTGCGGCTATGCTCATGGAGAAAACAGAAGCTCTAACATCTCTCTGTGCCACGTAGAGAACCGGTGGTTTATTCCACACACCAGTTTACAGCCTTGTTTTTGACCATCAGGTGAACTGGTTTTGTCCCATAATCTCCTCTGGGCTAATCCAGGAAGTGGTTCATTCACATGTCTTCAAACAGTGTGGGAAGAAGCCTGAGTCAGTGTTTGTATAACGTACTGCTGTGTTGGGAAACAGGGCTTGTTGGAGCAACGTCAGGAGGAATAGCTGCAGGCGGAAGGGAGCCGGGTGTTACCTGGCCGCAGGCTGCAGACACACCTGAGACGTGAAGGTGTGGTGATGCTCCTGCAGGTCTGGACTCACTGACAGATTAAACAGTGTGGGAGATCTCAGCTAATGTTATTACGGATGATTAGGAAGTCCTGAGGGAGGCTTTCATGTGCATCAGGGCTGGACAAAATAATAGAAACACCTGCAGCTCCAAATATTACCCAAGAGTTGAACCAACTATTCCCACACTGATCGAAACTCTTCATCAGCTTTACAAACAGCAGCAGATAATCGCTGACAATCAGCTGTTGATAATGTTCCATGCAGCGTTGTAGGACACTTTTGTGCACAAGGTGACCTCATATCCTACTTGTCATGTTTTGCAGCTTTGTCTGAAACCCCACAGCAGCGGTTAACATCCGACACCGAGCCGTTAATCTCATACCAACACCGAAACAGCTCTTTATTAAGCCTGTTTATAACCGTCAGCTAATCCTCGCTGAGTGTTGCTAACAGTTAGCTTTGTCACTGTGATCGTAAGAGTCTCCTGTTACCTCATGCCAATAAAGCCATTTGAATTGAAATCGAATTACCAACAGTCTCCAGCCCCAGATGTCACTGTGACTTCAGGAAATATCTGGCATTTTGAAGAGCAATCAATTAATGGACTAATCAAACTTCTGATCAACACGAAACAATTTTCTGTGATGTATAAAAAGGAAAACAATAGATCCTCCAAAAACAACCTGGACAATAACATAATCAAAATAGCTGCTGAAAAATATTCTGTTAATTAATTAGTAGATTGATTAATTGTTCCATGTCCTGTGTTGCCTCACTGAATGTTGGACCCCGCCACCTACACTCAGGTATCTAATGCCGCTCTGTCTCTCCCTTCAGGTGGCTTCAGGCTCGGGTGCAGGCTCCTCTTCGGCCGCCTCGTCCCGGCAGCAGCTTCGTCAGCGGATCACACGAGTTAACCTCAGGGACTTCATCTTCTGTCTGGAGCAGGACCGCTCCACCGCTCGCTCTCTAATGCTCTACAAGGCGCTGCTGAAATGAGGAGTCCCTCCTGGAGGAGCACTCGGCCCACTGCAGATCACAAACTGGATTACACTTCAACCTCCGGTCCTCATGTCCTCATGTCCTCAGAGGTGTTTCACACTCCCTCTGTCAGTCCCTGCAGCATCTTTCAACCTTCACTTTGTCCTCTTTCACCTGAACCGCCACTTCTACAACTTCTCTGAAAAGTCTCATCTTCAGCTCCTTCAGGTGTCTTCTGTCAGGCTGCACATCACTCTCACCTCCGTGTTTGTTAAAGAGAACTCCATTGATTTAACGTTAAAGTCCAGGTCACAGCAGGAAGTGCAGCAGTAGAATTAATATTTGGCTCTGAATGAGTTTCTAAATTAGGTTTTTGACACCTCTGTTGTTTCTTGTTGAGGCTGACATGAACATTTTTCCCCACTTGGCTGCTCGTTATGGTTTAAAGGGTTAGTTCAGATTTTTTAAAGTGGGGTTGTATGGGGTACTTACCCATAGTCAGTATATTACATACAGGAGATGTAAGTCGGCACGCTCCAGTTTAGAGAAGCAGGCTGGAGTCTGACACAGAAGCTAAAGAATGTACTGCTGTGGAGGGGTCAGCAACAAAACATTTAAGACGCCTAAAAAAAGTCCCACCTAAAAAAAAAATCATTATCAGTTTAACTGTACATTATATTTAGAATATTTTCACTGCTTTACCTTAATGTCATACAGTGATCTCCAACAGGAAAATAAAGCCGCTATATCACTCTCTTAAAAGCCAGACTCCATTGAGAAAAACAGTGATTTAACAAATTTAAACACAGGAGCTACTGGTGTAGTGCTGCCTCAATCAGTCAGTTACTTTGTGCTATTTTCCAAGTTTGGGAACTTAAAGGGTTAGTTTGGATTCACTGAAATCACACATTAACACAAACTAATGAACTAATCAAGGCAGCAGTAGACCAGCAGCTCCCATATTCACCAAACTAAAATTAATGCTTTTCTAAATGGAGTCTGGTAGCTTTGACAAGAGCATAAATGAGGAATTGAAGCCGTTAACAGCTTCCCTTTCGGAACAGGCTGTCATATGGAAAGGTAAAGCAGTGAAAATATTCTAAATATAGCGTTTTGAAGTGGCTAAAATAAGTTTTGTCGCTGCTCCTGTCCACAGCTGTATGTTGGTTAGCTGTCATGTCAGACTCCAGCCTGCTTCTCCAATAAGTATCTCATACAACCCCACTTCAATAGATCCGACTCTTGACTGCAGTGTTACCATGACGTCGTCCTGTCTCCTGACTGTAAACACTGTCTGTGTGGAGCAGTTTATAATTTCTCAGCTTCAAACTCTGTCAGATCAGCAGACCCAGAGATATACTCTTTTTATTCCACACATTCTCCTCCCTGGTCAAGACCTTGCACCTTCATTACCCACAATGCACCTTGGACATTTATCAGACTCTCACAGATCCCTCTGGAGACACTTAAGACTTAATACCACTTTTAAAATTCGTAGAGCTGATCTGGAGAATCACTGGAGTTCATCTTTGATCTCGAACATGTTGCAGTGAGTGATGTGCAGCTCTGAAGCTCGACTCCGTCAGCGAGCTGCCGCCACTGACAGGATCGTTGTCAGTGTGTGACTCCAGCGCTGTACCTGAACAGGTGCCTTTAGAGTCCCATCTTTCTCTCTGCAGCCCACTCAGGACGCCGCCGTGCTCATGGGCTCTTCAGTTTATTTTTTAAAGTTTTTCCCGCTCTCAGATCTGTCACACATTCAGCCGTCACTTTTGCATTTTAAGTCGAGGATCCTGAGTTTTATTGAGCGTCGTGTTGTCAGAGGAAAGTGAACCGCGAGAACTGTGAAGCTTCGATGGTCGACAGACGGAGGTGAAACAGCTGCCAGATCATTTTAATGTGTGTGTGTGTGTTTCGGTGTGTGTGCGTGTGTGCGAGTAGAGTCAGTGTTAATCATGGTCATCGTGGTAACAGCCGACAGACATAAAAGGTTAAAAGAACAATTCCGAATTTTGGTAAATCCTCTTCTTCTCTTTCTCTCAGAGTCACATATTCAGATTGATACCACTCTGATGAAGCTACAGCCAACAGCTGCTTAGCTTAGCTTAGCTTAGCTTAGCTTAGCTTAGCATAAATACTGGAAACAGGGGAAATAGTTAGCTTAGCTTAGCATTACTATTGTTAACGGGAAGGAAACCCTGGATATATTAAGAGTCCAGGATACAGCATTGACGGCAGGCCCCCTGTCATTCCCATAAAAGTTGTTCAGTGGTGCATGAAGCGAAAAAAGCTCTTATTTCCGTGGTATTAAAATCACCCGGATGATCAGCACTGCTTCCGCATCATTGGGCCCATGGAGCAGGGGCACCTAAGACTTATGGCTGCTGAGCACGCCCAAGTGGCTGACTTCCAGTTTAGCACGTTGCTAACTTGAATGGGGAAAAAACAGCTTAATCTTGCAGCTCTTTTAGACTTTTCAAATGTTACACAGGGGTTGTGACGTTAAAAAAAAAAAAGTATACACTGAAGTGTCTGGGGGAAAATTTTTTGGGGCCCAATAGCATCGTGTGACGGACCCCAGAAATTACAGTATTACTGTTTGTGTCTGTTTGAGCCTGGTGCACTTCTGGGGGTCTGGTGGAAACAGCTAGCTTAGCTTTTCATTAAGATTGGAAACAGGTGGACGCAGCTATCTTAGCTTAGCATCAAGACTAGAAACAGGGAAACAGATTAGCTTATCTTAGCTTAGCTTAGCTTATCTTAGCGTTAAGACCGTAACTAGGGGAAACAGCAAACCTAGCTTAGCATAAACACTTGAAACAGGAGGAAACAGCTAGCCTGGTTCTGTCTAAAGGTAACAAAACCCACCTAAACTGATAAATAAGTAAATTTCCTGTTTTTAATAGGTGTCATCACTTCAAGTCACCACATACCCACATACCCAGATCAGCCGTTTATCTCAAAACCAATTGGCATGTTTAGGGGGCTTTGGTGTTGCTGGCAGATATCCAGGCCATGACTTCTTTTTCTGTGTACTGGTTATTGTTTATAGTCTGATTAGCTAGGCTACTTAAGTGTAGGTGTTGTAGGTCCAGGCAACATTTGGGCTAATCTCTGTTAGTCATGTGTTAGTCGATGGGTTCCCAGATTGCTTTTCAGCCAACGCATTTGGCCTGGTTTGCTCTCCACACATCCTGTTTAGCCGCATGACACCAAAGCTCGTTCACATTTGATTGGTCAATATTACTCAGACTACAAATGACAACCAGAATGCCTCCGATACCAAAATCTTGTCTTGTTGCCTACAGATTACGCATAAAAGTGCAGAATCTGTTTATAGAGATTGGATAGACGTTAAAACTGCACATAGCCTTGTTAAATAAACTGTTAGTTGTAGTATAGTTTAATACATTAAATAAGAAATATATTTGACACTTTGATTTGTTTGTTTATTAAAGGATGAGATTGTTAAATCAGTGAGCTTTAGAGGAGCTGGTAGGTGGATTTTTTTTTTTTTTTTTTACCTTTGAACAAAGCCAGGCTAGCTGTTTCCCCATTTCCAGTCTTTATGTGAAGCTAGTCTCCAGTCTTTATGATAAGCTAGCTGTTTCCCTGTTGCTAGTCTTTATGCTAAAGCTGTTGTCTGTAGCTTCATATTTAGAGTACAGTTGAGAGAAAGAGGATTTCACTAAATGTTGAACTGTCCCTTTAACAATGATTCACAGTTTTTAAGTTAACAGTCATCACAGGGAGCTGGTTCTCCTACAGACAGTGAAAACTCACTCAGGCTACGTTCATGAAGGCTAACAACCATATAACTTCACATCAAACATTCCTGCAATACCCTCCTCCTCCTCCTCTTCTTCATCCCGCCTGACGTGTGATTTCACTTTTAGCTCAACGTGCGAAGGGGAAATGTTAGAATTCAAATGACAGTCTGAAAATCCTCGTACTGTTGGACACATACATTTGTCAGAGTAGTTGAATATGCAGTTTCGCTTCACGGTTTGCGGTTGAAAGTTTTTAAGATGACTTTTTTGGAAAGGGTGTGTACATTGAAGGTTTTTAACGCTTTAAATGTTTTTCCCCTCATATCGGGCATTTGGTTTGTATAGTCTATAGCTCTAACTGATAATTGCAGCTGTGGTGTATGTACTGTATATTCAGTCAGAGTCTTCAGAGCACCCGGCTAAAGTATCATCTGTTGGAAGGACACAATTTTTGCGACTATTTATATTTCCTACATTCTGTATTCAATCCTGACGCATTTCAGGCAATGCAATTTTACAGTTGTTTGTACCTTTGCAAAAAAAATTAAATAAAGAAAATGATAAAGAACCTGGTTTGCTTTGAATTTGATCCTCGTAAATTAAAAGTGAAGACATGGAGAGCTTTTTATCTTTTTATCAATACATCTGTACAAATGAAAAATAGTAACACGAGCTAACAAACACATTAAATATACATTTTCAAAATGGCAGTTTTTATAAAAAGAATTAAATTATCCGTACACACTTATAAAAATGACCTTTGCAATCATTTTATACACAGAACGATATTCACCAAACAAGCTGAGGATCAAATTATTCTCACAAATATTTACATTTGGCAGTTTTATGTACATTTGACTTGTTACCGTGTTGCATCATCATCATCGGGCTCAAAATGAAAAACATTCAATCTGAACTGAAACTCTCTCAAAGTGTATTTTAACTTCCAGATGTCTGCAGAGGTTTCCTGTCAAGTTTCACATTTTCAGGTGTGAGCTGCTGGAGACGTCTGCAGGATCCAGGTGCGAGTAAACTGTTAATAAAGTGTGGTGCTGTTAGTCCAGAGGCTCCTGTTTGATCCGGATCGGGGTGCTGGTGATGGACTGGCTGTGCCTCAAGTCCCGACACAGGACGTACTCGCTAAATTGGGAGGAGTCGACGCCCCCACCACAGGACGCCTTCATGGTGAAGCCCTTCTGAAACAGACGCTCCAGGACCTGCAGACAGATACACAGATAGTGAGCAGCTGTTTGAGTACAGATGTAGTCCATGTGTTATACAGATGAACAGGTGTAGTATAGTAGTCCAGGTGTATTAAAGATGTAGTACAGATGCAGCATACATGTATTGCACATGTAAAACAGGTGTAATACAGATGAAGTACAGATGTAGTACAGATGTAGTACAGATCAAGTACAGGTGTGAGCTGATGTAGTCCAGGTGTAGCACTGACCTGCACAGAGTTGAGCCTGCAGTATCCGTTTAGTGGGAAGCGGATGACATGGGTGGGGTCCTGATTCCAGCCGGCGTTGACAGAGTTACACATGACATCTCCGGTCTCTGGGAAGATCTCCTCGATCAGGACCTTTTCTCCACTCAGAGCAATCCTCTCGCCAAGATCTGGCGTGATGCGAACTACCAGACATTCGCAGGGCGTTGCCCGCTGGGCCTCTCGCTCTGCCTGCCAGCGCTCCAACTCCCGCACCATCGGAGTCAGCTGGTAGTACCGAGCCTCCTCGTACAGCTGGGGGAAGTCCTGACAAAGACACAGCCAGGGGACGGGGTTAGAGATGGGACCACCTGAAGACAACTTACAGTCATTCCCTGGAGAGGCAATGTAACCATGACAATGATCACTGTCATCATGTGACCATGTCAAGACACTCTGTAACCATGTGAACATGACAACCCTCAATGAAACCATGTAACCATGACAAGACACAATGTAACCATGACAACGCTCACTGTAACCATGTAACCAAACAATGCACACTGTAACCATGTAACCATGACAACGCACACTGTAACCATGTAACCATGACAACGCTCACTGTAACCATGTAATCATGACAACCCTCACTGTAACCATGACAAGACACACTGTAACCACAACAACGCTCACTGTAACCATGTAACCATGACAACGCACACTGTAACCATGACAAGACTCACAGTAACCATGTAACCATGACAAGACACACTGTAACCATGTAACCATGACAACGCTCACTGTAACCATGACAACGCACACTGTAACCATGACAAGACACACTGTAACCATGTAACCATGACAACGCTCACTGTAACCATGTAACCATGACAACGCTCACTGTAACCATGATAACGCTCAGTGTAACCATGTTACCATGACAAGACACACTGTAACCATGTAACCATGACAAGACACTGTAACCATGACAAGGCTCACTGTAACCATGACAACGCTAACTGTAACCATGACAAGGCTCACTGTAACCATGACAACACTCACTGTAACCCTGTAACCATGACAAGACTCACTGTAACCATGACAACACTCACCGTAACCATGACAAGACTCACTGTAACCATGACAACACACACTGTAACCATGATATAAACCTGAGCTGACCTCTGCTCCTAGTCACCATCAGTGACTTGTTAACAGATATAAACCTGAGCTGTAAGGAAGCGTCACTTCTGTGTCATTATAACTCCTCTCACTGAGCTGATTGCTGCTTTCTCCTCCGGTGAAACACAGAAAGAGAAGCTTTTTACTCCACACTGCTGCTGACAGAGAGCTGCTGTTGGCCCCAGGCCTCACGCTGTATCAAAGCCTCGCCTCCTTCACTCCTCCTCCTCCTCCTCACCCCCTCCTCACCCCCCCACCACAGACTGGAAGCGAGGCATAGATGTGTTTTATAAAGAGGGGTTGTGTCTGCGGGGCTTTTTAGTCATTCTGAGCAGAATAACAGAGGCAGCACTCGCTAACTACAGGGAGGATGATGAGAGGGATGCAATATGCCCCCCCCCCCCCCCCCCACCACACACACACACACACACACACACACACACACACACACACTAATTTAGTAAAACACACACTGTGCTGTAAGCAACACTGGATGGATCTCTGCAGCCGGCGGTGCTGATTAAAGTGTCAGAATGTGTTCAAAGACTCGCTGCTGTTTGTTAAAGCTAACGAACACAAATCAGATGTTTGACCTGAAGGTCGTTCTTTTTTTTTTTTTAACTACATCTTTGAGACTACAGCTCGTTATTACACACACAGATTACAGCTTATCATTACACACAGTGCTGAAACTTCCTAAAGGCGACAGGCGCCACCAGCAGGGGATCCAAAAGATCTGATGCTAACGGTTGGGCTGTATTCGGGGGTCTACATCTAGTTGTGGTAATGCAGTTCACCTTCATGTGTTCATCAGAGAGGTTTCACAGTCAGAACATGCTGGAGCATTGATGGGTACGGTGGAGAACACACAAGATAAAATGATAACAGCTGTTTAAATGTGTTTCTCATTAGCTTGTTTTCTTGTTGGTAAAAATATGGTAAATATAGACGGGGGGCTAAGACCAGGGTTCAACATTGACTCTAATGCAATCGTTTAGATTTCCTTCATTTTCAGGCTGGTTTTGTGGATTTGGAGCTAAATGTTGTGCCTGGGGCACGTCGTGTATTAATGATACTCGTTACCTGGAGAGGTTGGAAAAAGATATACGTTTCTTCCCTGTTCCAAAACCAAAATCAAACCCTGAAAAGTGTAGGGTTAGCTAGCTAGCTACTGAAGATATAGCCTACTGAATGTATACACATGCTGCTTTTGCTTTTTAATGATTATAACAGTGAAACAAAGACCGACCCTGCTGTACAGGAACCAGTGAAGGGAAGCAGGGAAACTTTGCTCATATTCAACCAGCTGTGTGTCATCGCAGTGTGTGCAGATGAACGTTCGGGTGCTGGCAGCAACACGGGAGTGAAGCCAATCACAGTTCATCTGCACACACTGTGATGCCACACAGCTGGTTCAGTATCAGCAAAGTTTCTGTAGCCTATAGTTGGGCTTTAGCTTCTAACTAGCTTTGTCTTTTTAACCTGTTGTTGCTGCTGAATCAGTTTGACATCCTGGATATATCCTTCAAACACACACTGTAGACCCCTCTGTCTGCTTCTCTCTGGAATCACTCTTTCAGTTTTCCAAAAATATGATATTTCTTCAGTTAGTTACAGTGTGAGCTCCATGCTTACTGTGACAGCTTGTTGGAGCATCACAAAGGGGCGGGGCTTAGTGAAGGGTCTTGCATCATTATCACTTTGTGTCTGCAAGTGTCTTTCTCTTTCTGTTGCTGTGTTTAATTGTACTGCCTAGTCTATCATTACATCATCCTTAATTTATATTATTTAGCTGTCACACTAGCATTCTGACTCTTTTTATATCTTGTCTGTACTTTTATTTTATGCATTTACTGTATTTCAGTGTGCAAGACCTCAGGAAAGACGAGAGGCATCCTCGAGTAATAACAATAAACTTCATGAGTCTGTCTGTCTGTGACCCTCTGACCTGAGATCGGTTTTTCAGCACACATATTTGGGCATTATTTTGGGGAAACAAAAAGAAGAAAGAACGTAAAAAAAACATGAGGAAGAGACGACGATAAACATTCAGCACATTGCCAGCACCAACGGCCGTTGTGTGTTTCAAACCAAACATGCATCAGTGGCACATTAAATAAAGAGCAGCTCATACTTAAATTCTGACTGAATTAGAGAGAAACCTCCTTTCCACCTTATCACCGTCTTATCTTTTGTCTCCCATCAAATCATTAATCCCTGAATCAATCCATCCTTCCCTGAATGTACCAATGCCCAAATCAGTCCATCAACCCCTTAATCCATCTATCAATCCATTAATCCATCCATCAACCCCCAAATCAATCCATATGTCCAGCTTCATGTGTGTCAGACAAGAGGTCAGACTACATGGGTCAAAGTTCAGATGCGTAAAGCTTCACACTGTACCAGTCATGTTACAGTAACATTAATGAAACTCTCTTTAGAGTATCTGAACATTATCAGTTTAATGTCTCGGTTCAGAACAGACATAAATCTTTGATATGTTAAGTTTAGATGTTAAACAGCTTCAGATTATTACGATCATATTCATGGTTTCTTTGTGACAGTTTTCCAGTGAAAGTACCTTGAAGTCTTCAGGCAGCAGCAGCTTGCAGGTCCGCAGGAAGCTGAGGATGTAGCGGAAGATGTCTCCGTCTCTGTCGATGAAGTAGTGCTGCTTCAGACTGTCCAACACGATGGGCTCGGTGCCGTTAAACAGACGACTGATCCTGCAGAGACGCAGAGTCACAGAGCTGAGGGCTAAACCTATACAAGAACCTCAAGATACTGGATATATATATATGAATCTCTTTGAAAATGGACATTTGTAATCATGACTGTTCTGTTTTTCAGAATCAAATAATCAAGAGAACAATCTGCAAATTTATAAATTAGAGAAATAATCTCTTTCTTTAGCTACAGCCCTAAAAATCAATTAATACTAAACACACATCATTTCATGTCTCATCATTCATCAGCTCATAATTCAGTTGACTGTGTGAGAGGACTTTGTTAAAGCTGCAGGATCTGTTGTTTCCTCTAAAGAGGAAAATGTTCCACACTTAATGTCTCAGTTAAACTCAGCGAAGTGCTGACGTCTACACATCTGTTTGCACAGAGACTCTGCAGGATGAGGAGTTTTTGACCTCGGGTCAGTCCTTCCTGCAGGCCTCCTCATCACCTCCTCTTTCTGTCTCTGTCCTCCAAAACCCAATTAAATTCTCCCTTTTCTCCTCCTGTCTCTGACACGACTCCGTCTTTATCCTCACAGAGTGGAAACACAAAGAACGAGGGACAGGAAGTTAATAAGCTGAGACTATTCTGCTGCCTTTAGTGCTTTTATTATAATTGAACAGTCACATTCTTCGTGTACGGTGAGTCTGTGTGCACAGAAACAGAAATACACATTGTGCTCAGACAGCAGTGAGAGGAAACTACATTTCCCAGATAACTGTTTCAGCTGTGACGTGAGCATGCTAGAGTGGAGCTGATTTATCTCAGAGTACAGAAA
Organism: Epinephelus moara; assembly: GCF_006386435.1. Lineage (NCBI taxonomy): Eukaryota > Metazoa > Chordata > Actinopteri > Perciformes > Serranidae > Epinephelus > Epinephelus moara. The sequence goes on along the minus strand of NC_065525.1, from coordinate 38,152,729 downwards.
CAGAAAGTTAACTTCAAGTCTTCAGAGCAGTCACATGACTCAGTGACTCTGAACCCTGCTGCTGTTCACACCTGGTCATGTCACAAATTAAAAGTTGGTCTTACCTGGACTCGGGGTATTTGGTGAGTGTCGCCAGGCTGCTGGTGTACATGTGCCCTCCCACGTCGATGTGCACGGGGGCGTTGGCCTTGGTGAGCTGGGCGGGGGACGGGATGCCCTGAGCGGTCATGGGGGACACAGGTGAGCGGCTCAGAGACATCCTGGACATGCTCCGCCCCTCCTGCGACAGGTGAGAACAGGGTTATTACATGGAAACCACAGTTAGCTATGATTTTTGTCAGAACATCAACGAACACCACTGACCACTCGGTGAGTTTCATGGCTTTGAAAACCAAAGTTTAGGGTGGTTTAGGACAGGTTCACACATGGCCATAGGCAGCAGCGTTAAGCCAGGCAGGGCGTAACACTGCTGGGGAGTCACCTCACTGCTCTGGACTCTGCTAGTTTCTTTTTAAACTTTATTTCCCAGAAGCCCCTGGTGCAGATCGACTGGTCTGAACTCGGAAGTGTCAGTGAAACAAAATCCTGCACCTCCTCTTGGTTCTGTTTTCAGGCTTTAGAAGATCTATCCCGACAGGAGACGTTGGCCAATCACAGGTCTTTAACATGCACTTGGAGTGAACATTGTTGTGCCAACATATTTACTGTCATACAGCTGATTATTAATAATAAATATAACCCTCCTCCATCAGTGAAGCTTCACTACAGTCAACCAGGAAACAGACTAAACTCACAGTTCAACTAAAAAGTCTGTGGACACCACGAGGTTAACGACCATTGTTAACACACAGAAATACAACAACCTGAGACTTTACAAATAAAGTATCACCACGGCAACCAATGATGTCCTACTATAACCAGTCCAGTAAATGTAGAGGTCACCTGTTGGTCACATGACACTGATACTGTAACTACATGAAGCTGAGAGATTGCAGTGGTAGTGCTGTACTGTAGTATCAGTGAAGTGGTGGATGATGTGATGTTAATGGAGGGTGCGGCAGACTGATGAAACAGAGGATGACCTGGGGTAGGTGGGGGTGGGGGGGTTGCCTTACTCTGGATTAATTGAACCCCCCTCCTCCTCCTCCTCCTCCTCACAGTAGGTTTGTGGGTTGTAAAGAGGAGCTTTGAAGCATGAAAGGTGAACAGGAGGCGGCTGCAGCTTTCAGTGTCTCTGCCCCACGGCCGGCACGCTGCCCCGGGCCAAACTGACAAACACTGCCCCCCCTCTCCTCTCTCCTCTCCTCCCTCTGTCTGTCTGTCTGCAGCCGTTCAGCTGCACCAGGCTCAATGTTAAAATCACAGGAAATAACAGAGTGCAGGTTTATGCTGATTACAGGCTCCACATATAAAGTCACACAGTGTAATTATTATATAAATTATCTCAGGGCTGAGACACATTTCAATCAGCTGAGTGATCTGCAGGAGGCCATCACATCTTTAAGAGTCAACACACAGCAAATAAATCAAGACAGCAGACAGACAGACAGACAGACAGACAGGAAGCTGCAGTCACTCAGTGTGATGGACAGGTCTGTAAACACACACTCGCGCGCACGCACACACACACACACACCTCAGTCGGCTGATGAGAGAAAGTTTCAGGAAAACAACAGCTGATGAAAAAGCAGGTTTTCAAAGTAAACCTCTGAACTATCCATCAACTCATGCTGCCTGTGGGACACACAGAGACCTGTTTCAGCGTCTGTGGTCCTGCACACCTGGTCCTAATGAGCGCCGCTCGAGCTTGTGTGGGAACAACGCCACACGCCAGACTCCATTTTGAAACCTCAACATTTAACGCGGCCTTGCTAATAAGCAGACGTTGAGTGTGGCCTCACCCGATTTAAGAGTGTTTTTCTGTAGTGTACGGCCTTCTGGTCAATTCGGCATATGACTAGTCTACGAATTAAAGCTTAGTTTTGATAAATTTTACTTTTACCGCAGACCCACACTGATCTCTGCCGTTTAAAACGGCGTGTTCGCGGGGGAAAGATGGCCGGAAAAACAAGCTAGCCAGCAGCAAAAGTTCAAGTTTTATTGAAATTGGCTCTGTTTTGGAACAAATAATGCATGCCGAATTAAATACTGTTTGAAGCCATTACAGAAAATATCAAGCGCTGTTGTATTTCTTGTACATAAGTGTGCAGATACCAACAAAGACTTAAAATGGTGGTATTTTAAAAAGGAGTTTGGTGAAACAGCGCATATCGGGGCCAGTCGAAACCCCGGGGAATGTCCTCGGGATTTCGGGGTTTTACAACGTAAACGTGAAAACTTTGCGTGTAAATCTCACGTTAAGATGTGCGTGGCGTGCTCGGCGTAAAGCAGCGTGCTCTTACCTGAGAGGACACCGACACAGACGACATGGAGACCGGCGTCTGTCTGCTCCGTCCCGGGGTTTGAAATGTGCGGATACCGGCTGGTCTTCAGTTCACGTCCTCGCCAGGCTGTCTCCTCCGGTGTGTGTGTGCGTGTGAGAGAGTGTGTGTGTGAAGCAGAAGGAGGTGAACAAGCCTGTCCGTGTCTCCTCCAGAAGAATAAAGAGGAGGGCTGAAAGAGGAGCAGGGAGCCCGGGGCCCTTCAGACCCCCGGGGGCAGGATTAGGTTACAATAACGCGGGGCGGTTTATTCTTTTCTCTCGCTCGCCCCAACTCGTTTCTGTCAACCGAGGACAGAAAATAGATCCTCCGCCTGCTGTGACAGAAAGATGATTTATCAGAAGAATTAAATATCCATCAATAACGCGAGGCTGTGGACATAAATCCGTCCTGTTGTCTTCACACTGGGTTCAGTCTGGAGCTGCTGTCTCTTCCTCCTCCTGTCTGCCTGCACATCCACGTCTCTCTGCCGACCTCTCATATATTTTAGCAACATCAAACATCCCTCTGGCTCTGGAGCCAAATGACGTCTATCGTCATGCATTATGCCCCTCCAGCAGCCTGCGGCCAAATGCGCCATTTCAATTATTGCGCACTGGTAGATGGAGATGTGCGCCGGGGGGCTGCGCACACAGATCCGTTTAATTCTCCTCATCTCTCGGCTCAGTCTGAAGCGTCTCCGTGCTGCTGCAGCTGCAGCTGCTGCTGCTGATGCGTCTGTGATGATGAGGAGGAAGAAGGCTGAAAGTCAGCAAAGCTTTGGTCCGTTCATCTGCAGGAACCATTTTGTGCTGCGGTGCGCGCGGCTTTACGCAGAGACACCGAGCCGGGATGTGATGTGTCCGTGTGGCTGCTGGCTGTCACATCCATCCACTCAGACTCCCATCACCTGTACTGCTGCAGCTACACACACACACACACACACACACACACACACACACACACACACACACACACACACACACACCAGTCTGATTTAAATCTGTAGAAGTAAATGAATTAATGTCACAACTGATATAAAAAAGCTTTGTCTTGTTTTAAGGTGAAGTACAGATGAAACTGTTTCACTGTGAGTGTCATGTTGTATGTCACGTGATGTCCTGTCAGTAATTCAGTGTGCAGAATTTCTGTCACGGCTACAACTGACACAGTATCATACTTAAACCTTCATGAATATGGCAGCTTGGCTCTGATTCATATGTGAAATATTCTGATGTTGTCAGGAGTTTTTTTTCTCTTTAAATGCTCTGTGGTTTTAAATCAAGTGAAGTTAAAGTTGCACTAATCATTGTACAAGAGAGCAACAAAACAGTCACTCTGAAGACAGTGAACGCACCACGCAGAGCAACAGAACAGCAAATAAACAATAACTGACACATGCAGAGAAACAATAAACATACAACACAAATAAAACTTGAGATATCAAACACATGAGCTGCAGCACTGAGCTGTGAGACACAACTACTGATGATCAAACCACACAGTTCAGAAAACATATGTTCATGATGTTCATACAATCACAGCTGATCATTGCACCCTGAGGACAGACGAGTCAATAATTGAAGAAATAAATACAACAAATAGAAACATATTGCGCAGATTAAAAGAGTTTGAGCTTTCAGAAACCTTCAGACTTTGTGAAACCTGTAACTTTGTGCTCACTGTCGCCCCCTGCAGAGGAACCAGTGGTTCCCACCATGAGGCTCGCGCTCCCTCAGAGGGTCTCCAGGTAAATCTGAGGGTCCACAGCTGATAACAAGACATGTTATTTCTATGTTTTTCATGAGTTAATCAAATTCATTCATTCATTCATTTTTCGTAACAGCTTATCCTGTTAGGGATCACAGGGGGGCTGGAGTCTATCCCAGCTGACACTGGATAGGACAGGACATAGTCACCAGACTATCACAGGGCTGACACATAGAGACAGACAACCATTCACACTCACATTCACACCTACGGACAATTTAGAGTCACCAATTAACCTGCATGTCTTTGGACTGTGGGAGGAAGCTGGAGCACCTGGAGGAAACCCACGCTGACATGGGGAGAACATGCACACAGAAGGGCTCCCCCACCCTGGGTTTGAAACCATATCTGTGGTTTGAAGACCTGGTGCTGGACTGTGTGAGGGGTTTCCCTGTGACACACTGTGATACAACAGGGGCTGATGGGAAACTCGTATGTTACTGAGACACACTGAACAAGTTACATTAAACACACACACACACACACACACACACACACACACACACACACAGCCCGCAGCAGCAGCTCCTTCACTGACTTGATTCTGTCTCTAATTAAAGAAGCCTGCAGTTACTTCAATTAGACGAAGAACGAGAGGAGCGTGTTGGAATTTAAAGATTTAAATATCTCCTAAACCCGCCAGAGGCACCACCAGGCTCCTACTCTGTGACTCCTCTTTATACAGCGAGGAAGAGGGGAGGAGGGGAGGAAGAGGAGCAGGGGAGGAGGGCGAGGAAGAGGGGAGGATGCGGAGGCGAGGATCAAGGGAGTAGGATAAGGAGGGGCAGAGGAAAAGGGACAGAAGGGGAGGGGAGGAAGAGGAGGACGAGGAGGATGAAGATGAGGAATGGCGGAAGAGTTGAGAAGAGAGGAGGAAGAGGAGGGATCGATAAGGAGAGGAGGATGAAGAGAGAAGAACAACGAGGGAAGGATGAGTAGGGGAAGAAGAGGAGGATAAAGAAGAGAGCAAGATGGAGGGAGGATTAAAAGGGGAGGATGAAGAGAGGAGAAAGAGGAGGGGGGAGGAAGAGGAGGAGGAGCAGAGGAAGAGGGAAAGAAGAGGAGGGGAGGATAAAGAGGGGGGAAGAGCAGGGAAGGAGGAAGAGGAGGGGAGGATGAAGAGGACAGGAGGAGAAAGAGACAAGGATCAAGGGAGGAGGAGGATAAGGAGGGGAGGAAGAAGAGGGAAAGAGGAAGAGGAGAGGTGGATGAAGAGAGAGGAAGAGGAGGGGAGGAAGAGTAAGGTTGGTGAGAAATTTGAGTATAAGGAGGAAAGGAGGAAGAGAAGGGGAAGATAAAGAGAGGAGGATGAGAAGAGAAGAACGAAGAGGGGAGGAAGATGAAGCGAGGAGGAGGGGAGGAAAAGGAGGGAAGGATAAAGAAGGAGTAAGAGGAGGGAAGAATGAGGAGGGGACGAGAACGAAGAGAGGAGGAAGAGAGGAGTAGAGTGGGGTTCGGGTTGTCCGTCCCTTTACCCTTCTGTCCCATTCTTGTGAATATGAAATCTCAAGAACACTTTGAGGGAATTTCTTCAAATGTGGCACAAACGTCCACCGTGAGTCAAGGATGAACTGATTGGAAATTGGTGGTCAAAGGTCAAAGGTCACTGTGACCTCACAAAACATGTTTTTGGCCTTAAGATTTCATACACTAATAAAAAAAGTTCACACAAATGTTTCCAGTTTAACACAATTTAAAAACGTGGGTGAAACTTTGAATGTTAAATATTAAAGGTTTCACCTGCAGTTCCTGCGGCTGCCGCTAGATGTCACTGAAGAGTCACATTTTAGTGATGAAGAGGAGTCTGCTGATCAACCCATCTTCTTCCTCCTCCTCCAAATCACATCACGATGTCACTGACATGTTCCTTCATCACCATCAACACACACATCGTCCTGCTTGTACTCTCTACAGCACCAAATGTAGATTAATCCGCTGCTGAAAATAGTCCCCAACAAAGTCACCTCTTCCTTATTTAAACATAATAAATAAATAGTGACATCATCATCTCTGTCAAGGGAGAATTCATGGCTGAGCTGTAGGATTACATTATACAGGTGTACCTAATAAAGTGGCCACTGAGTGTAGTTCAGCTGGAGTGCCTTTAATTCAAAGGCTCAGTGTGACTGTCAGTGTTTGATCCTCGTCATGTGCTCGATCCTGGAGGGAAACTGAAACATTAAAGACAGAAGACATTTATTGATCTGATGATAAACTTAGTGTCATTGACAAATAAAAACCATCAGGTCTCAGTTTGTGGATAAAAAGACACATTTATTAATATTCACATGAAGGTGAAATGGCAGTGTTAAGGCTTCGAGGTCGTCTCCGTATGTCCATCTGACGTCAGCTGATTCACTCTCACAGAGGCACAACGTGTCACCTGTTTCCATCACGTCCACTCAGTCTGGAAGTTTAAAGACAGTCTCAGGTACAGAAACAGACTGCGTCCACATTTAAACACATCTTTGTCCCTTTGTGTCACACTGAGGATTAAACTCCAGTTTGTTTCAGAGAAAACTGAACTGTAATAAAACACGACGTCATGTGTCTCTCTCCTGTAAAGAGACAAAGAAAAGGAGACGTAACTGTCTTTATGTCGTGTCAGGTGTGTCTCTGTGGACAGACGTCTCTACCGTCTCAGTTAGACGTGTTCATGTGGACAAAGAATCAGAGAAAAGAATCTAAAACAAACTTCACAGAAGTCATTAAAGCAAAAAAACAGAAGACAAGATGTCCAAACTGTCCACAGCTGGATCGACAGATGTCCACTACATGAGGACAGATTTAAAATGATCATGATTGTTGTTCTGGTGATGATTAACCCCTCCATACCCACTCCTATCCACATGGTCTCTTTGGGTGTTTTCACATAGTCCTTTTAGAACAAACAGATCTCAGTCCTCTTAAAGTGGACCAACAGAAAAGGGACTCAGTCCTCTTTGTGTTCACACTATAGCCTATATTTAATATACTGATGTAGTTTGGTTTTTACTTTGACGTGGCGCTGCCGTGCGGTTATGAAGCCCCTCGCTTTCAGATGAACTTAATATTGGAAGGAAACCTTAGTGTTTCTGTGCTGTAGACTTTTGCTGTTTGATGTGTTCTACAGTCCACATCTGGAGACGTGCAGTATCTTCTGTGGACCAAACCACTCCTCGTCCTGCATCCTTGCAAGCGTTACGGCCGATGTGGTTTCATCTGTTTTTCAAGAGTCCCAGGTCAACAGGATGTGATCTAGAGGGCTCAATACAACGGCAGAGAGCAAAGTGAACCTGGAGCGCTTTGTGCTCACAAGGCACAGGTTAAGTGAACTGGTCTGAGTTCTGTTCGCTTCAGATGGATTTGAGTTCTGTTTGCTTCAGAGGGGTCTGAGTTCTGTTCACTTCATATGGGTCTGAGTTCTGTTCACTTCATATGGGTTTGAGTTCTGTTTGCTTCAAAGGGGTCTGAGTTCTGTTCGCTTCAAAGGGGTCTGAGTTCTGTTCGCTGCAGAGGGGTCTGAGTTCTGTTTGCTTCAAAGGGGTCTGAGTTCTGTTCGCTTCAGAGGGGTCTGACTTCTGTTCGCTTCAAAGGGGTCTGAGTTCTGTTTGCTTCAAAGGGGTCTGACTTCTGTTCGCTTCAGAGGGGTCTGACTTCTGTTCGCTTCAAAGGGGTCTGACTTCTGTTCGCTTCAAAGGGGTCTGACTTCTGTTCGCTTCAGAGGGGTCTGAGTTCTGTTCGCTTCAAAGGGGTCTGAGTTCTGTTTGCTTCAAAGGGGTCTGACTTCTGTTCGCTTCAGAGGGGTCTGACTTCTGTTCGCTTCAAAGGGGTCTGACTTCTGTTCGCTTCAGAGGGGTCTGAGTTCTGTTCGCTTCAAAGGGGTCTGAGTTCTGTTTGCTTCAAAGGGGTCTGACTTCTGTTCGCTTCAGAGGGGTCTGAGTTCTGTTCACTTCATATGGGTTTGAGTTCTGTTCGCTGCAGAGGGGTCTGAGTTCTGTTCGCTTCAAAGGGGTCTGACTTCTGTTCGCTGCAGAGGGGTCTGACTTCTGTTTGCTTCAAAGGGGTCTGACTTCTGTTCGCTGCAGAGGGGTCTGAGTTCTGTTCACTTCATATGGGTTTGAGTTCTGTTCGCTTCAGAGGGGTCTGACTTCTGTTCGCTTCAAAGGGGTCTGACTTCTGTTCGCTTCAAAGGGGTCTGAGTTCTGTTCACTTCAAAGGGGTCTGAGTTCTGTTCGCTGCAGAGGG
>NC_065525.1:38125520-38143812 GCF_006386435.1 Epinephelus moara | reverse complement strand
AGGTCATGGACTCAGGCCCCAGCCCTCCCCCAGGTCCTGTCCTCAGTGACCCCCCCAGGTCTAGTCCCGTCCTCAGTGCAGGTCTTTGAACGGTTTGGGGTAGTTGAACATCAGGTAGTCCATGTAGTAGAAGTCGAAGGCCTTCTGCCGCTCGGTGGCGTTGAGCTGTGAGAAATACCTCTGGGTAATTTTGGAGGAAGTCCTCTCAGCTCGGGGGTTCCTGTCTTTGAAGTCGGGGAACGTGAGGTTCCTCGGTGCTCCGACGTTCTGCAGCAGGAAGTTGGCTTCTTCCTCCAGGTTCTCAAACTTGCCGATGAAGTTGTACCTGAGGAGGCAGGGGTTACACAGCTGACTGATGGGCTCCCAGTGGATGTCCATCCCCACCGGCCGCCGCACATCCAGCAGGTACTGCACGAACTCCCTGAAGGTGACACCGGCGCCTGTGCGCAGGGCAGTGCGCGTGGCATTGGCGCGGTATCTGGAGATGATTGGGCGTCCAAAGACTGGGTGGTAGTACGAGTTCGGACTCTCAAACTTGTCCCGGAAGGCTGACACCAGACGCTCAAAGGGCTCCCTAACGAACAACACTTTGGTGTAGGAGCGAAGTCTCTCTGCGATGCCAGCGCGGTCGTAGCTCTCCAGCCGCCGCAGGTGGTTGGCGTAATGCGCCGCGTCATGAGGAATGTCTCGTGTGGAGGTGGCGCTGCCACCCAACACCATCAGCACCCGCTTCCAGTTGGAGCAGCCAGCTTTGGGCACCTCGCAGTAAAGCAGCCTGGACCGGTCCTCCACGTACACCCGGGACACCTGCCGCTGAGACACACGCCGCTCAGTGACGCCCGGCTGGTATTTGGCACAGACGTCAGCCAGCAGGCGGCGCCGGGACGCCTGCGTCTCTGCAAGCCTCTGATGCTGCAGCAAATGTAGCTTCTCCTCTCTACCTGCAGGAGCGCTGGAAGAGTTGGGATTCTTCAGGAGCAACTTCCTGTGACGTTTGGTGACCGGCTGTTTTGAGCCGACTGAGTCCTGAAGCTCCGACAGAGACTCAGAGGAGACTTCAAACTTCCCTGCAGGCTGATCTGCAGCTGCTGCGCTGTCCGTCACCACATCCTACCACACACACACACACACACACACACACACACACACACACACACACACTTTAATTATGATGTTAATTATGTCATTATAATAACAGTGACACCTGCTCAGTGTGGAGTTTGATCTGAGATTGGTTGAAAGATCAGTGCCGACATGAACCTGAATCTCTGTCTCTGACCTGAAGACTGACTGCTGACCGTCTGTAGTGTGCATGTGTTGTAATGCTCTGAGTGTCCAGCAGGTGTAGCTGTCCCCCCATGTGTCCCCCTCTGAGTCTGTCTGGTCCTGAGTCCCCAGCCTGTCTGTGTGTCTCCAGCTAGTCTGTCCTCAGTCTGTCTTTGCGTCCTCAACCTGTCTGTGTGTCCTCAGCCTGTGTGTCCCCAGTGTGAGGAGTCAGAGCTGCAGCTGGCTCACCTTCTCAACAGGCCACCTGGGAGCCACCAGCACGTTGACACCTGCAGAGACACAGAGACAAACAACACATGAGACCTTTGATAATGAGAGCTGCTGATACCAGAGGACGACAGATCTGGAGACAGTTTAACCTTCAGCAGGATCATTACCTGGACAATAACCTCACATTTACATCACGTCATCAGAGTAAAGCAGCAGAAAGATAATCAAACCAGTTATTTGAATCCAAAACTGTGATATTTAAATGTTTATCAGCAGGAGCAGACAGTTTATTAAGAAACTTTTCAACTTTTACAGCCTCTAGTGTTTCTGAGTGGTCTTATCATTGGTGCTGACGTCACCAAGACGACCGGATCTCTTCCTGTTTGAGTTTAACTACCACCAACACAGTTTGTTCCTACTGATGTTAGAACGTGTAGAGATCTGACAGTGATTCTCTTTAGTATCGGAGGATAGCTACTAATAGCTACCAGGGGAAAACTGAAGCGCCGTCTTATTCCTGTTTTAGTTGCTCAATGGTTGACCTACTTCCTTTGTGCCGTTAACAGAGCCTTCGTTTTCCCGGGAGATCGAACCCGGTGGTAGACAGAACTTCACAAAGACAGTGAGGCTCATAGGGAACCAATCACAACACTGATGTTCTTTATTCTATAGACGTTATACTGTGCAGTCATAATGAGGAGTTAAAGCTATTTACACTTTAAATGTACAAGTAAAACAAGTAAATGTGATAAATGTTTTCATCTAAAATTTTGTCTTCACACCTAAATGTGTTTTCAGACATTTTCGAAATACATTACATTAAATATTTACAGTGGAAAAATTAAAAAACTTAATCTTTTCCCACAACTTATAATGAAATAAGTCTCACTGGATGTAAATCTCCCAGAGGTGCTTTTATTGTAACGTCTGTTCAGGTAGAAGGTGCACAGAGGCATGCTGGGATGAATGTGATGTAACCCCCCACACAGTCATGACACAGATGAACGTGTAGTTTGTTCCACTGTAACAAAAAGCTAAATGCTAAAGCTAACAGTGAGGGAACACCTGACGAGTGTGTGTGGACCACCGGTGTGTCTTTACTATTAAACGGCAGGATGAGTCAGTGAGTCCACAGCCTGAGGCTCCTCCTGAGGACCGACACACGGCAGCACTGTGGACACTGTGGTCTGGATGAATGGGTTAAAGTGAATAAATGAATAAACAAATGTCTGTGATGATGGGTTTTTATCTGCTGAGGGTCGTCTTACAGGAAACATGTTTGTGCAGTGGAGCTGAAACATTGTGGAGAGGCAGCTGCCCCGAAGGCAGCACGAGAGATGGAGTATATTACAGATGGAGCTATGTCTGTGTGTGTGTGTGTGTGTGTGTGGATGAATGGGTTAAAGTGAATAAATGAATAAACAAATGTCTGTGATGATGGGTTTTTATCTGCTGAGGGTCGTCTTACAGGAAACATGTTTGTGCAGTGGAGCTGAAACATTGTGGAGAGGCAGCTGCCCCGAAGGCAGCACGAGAGATGGAGTATATTACAGATGGAGCTATGTCTGTGTGTGTGTGTGTGTGTGTGTGTGTGTGTGTGTGTGTGCGTGCGCCAGACAAAGACAGACTGATGGTGTGTGTGTGTGTGTGTGAATAATAAATGCTTTAATCCAGGTGAAGGTCTGACAGCGTCCTCACAGAGACTCATCCCTCACCTGAACCTTCTGCAGCTCTTCTTTTATAACCTGATTCATCAGCTGCTGAGTTTCTCAATTAATCCATTCATTGTTAAATAAATGTCAGAAATTACTGATAAAATGTAGCCATGGATTTCTTTTTCTTCTTCTTCAGACTGTGGCTGAAACAAATTATTTTCATTATGAGTTTGAGCTGCAGTGATGATTAATTTAATCGATTAATCAGTTGACAGAAAAATAATTGGCAACTATCATGAATTCAGAAATTGTGGCGTATGTTTTTCACTGGATGTTTTCATTTTCTGACATCTGACAGACTAAACAACTAAACTTAGAAAACAATCATCAGACTAACTGACGATGACACTGATCTTTAGGTGCAGCCTGATTAAAAAATCATCTCAGTTCAAAGGCTGTAAAATGACTGAAATCATTATTTGATAAACTAGTTGCAACTCTACCTGCTCAGGTACGCTGTACTCTACCTGCTCAGGTACTCTGTCCTCTACCTGCTCAGGTACACTGTACTCTACCTGCTCAGGTACCCTGTCCTCTACCTGCTCAGGTACTCTGTACTCTACCTGCTCAGGTACCCTGTACTCTACCTGCTCAGGTACTCTGTACTCGACCTGCTCAGGTACCCTGTATTCTACCTGCTCAGGTACTCTGTACTCGACCTGCTCAGGTACACTGTATTCTACCTGCTCAGGTACACTGTACTCTACCTGCTGAGGTACCCTGTACTCTACCTGCTCAGGTACGCTGTACTCTACCTGCTCAGGTACACTGTACTCTACCTGCTCAGGTACGCTGTACTCTACCTGCTCAGGTAATCTGTATTCTACCTGCTCAGTACTCTGTATTCTCTGCTCAGGTACTCTGTATTCTACCTGCTCAGGTACTCTGTATTCTACCTGCTCAGGTACTCTGTACTCTACCTGCTCAGGTATGCTGAACAGTTTTATTTTTTTTAACGCTTTAAAAAACTAAAATGTTTCAGAACCTGATGAGTTACTGAGCTGACATCACACTGCATCAGTCACATGTGTTTCCATACGTTCACATGTTAAGTGACAGTATGATGTTGTCTTATTTTGAAAGGAACCTCCTTCCTGTAATGAGTGTGTGAGTTTCTCTGAACAGACGAAGTGAACACACACTCTGTTGACAACACTCAACAGGAGGCAGATGATGCTCTAAATAACTCTGGCAGCATCACTGAATCTTAACTAGGAAACACACACACACACACACACACACACACACACACTGACACAGAGCTCCAGATGGCCTCTCAGCAGCTTCCTGACTCTGAAGGTTAGCGGCATCATGCTCCTCCTGGTTATTTATTACCCAGACTGCACCTCACCGTGAGCACAACACAAAGCAAACATCCGACTGATCCTGAGATCACAGCTGAACGTGGCAGCAGCACAAACACAACCTGACTCCATGACGACAGTTGTGTTCACATTCAGTGTCTGACTGATCCACATCATCATTCATTAATTTAATGTAACAATATCTGACATCAGGTTCAGGCTGCATCATGTCTCTGTCTGTTTCAATGATCACTGTGTCAGATCAGGAGATTATAGAGTCATAACTTCTTGTCGTGACTGTGCTGAGAGACATGACAGACTACACATCGGTCCTCGACTTTCACAATGTGCATGATGTCGATTAAAGACAGACTTCTGGGAACAAGAACATAAACAAACAATAGATTCTGAAAAGACTCTGTTCACTCCTCTTTCTCTTCACCATGTTTACTGCATACAGCTGTCTGAGCTCTGATTGGTCAAAGTAGGGTTGCAGTGATTAACCGGCTTCAAGGTATACTGTGATATATAAGTTCACTGTTATCATACCGTGTACATTTGCTTATCTAAGATATTGAAAAAAATGCAACTAGACGTAGAATCTGAGACGGTTATGGTGCTGTGAAAGTATCTCAGGGTCTTGTTCACGAGTGAGGGTAGAATGGAGCGTGAGATGGATTGGTGGTTCAGGGCGGCATCTGTGGTGGAGCAGGTGCTGCGCTGGACCATTGTTGTGAACGGAGAGCTGAGCCGGAAGATGAAGCTTTATTTACCGGTCCATCTATGTCCCAACCCTCACCTATGGTCATAAGCTCTGGGTAGTGACCGCAACAATGACGTCGCAGATACAAGTGGCCGAAATGAGTTTCCTCTGTGGGGTGGCTGGGCTCAGCCTTAGAGATAGGGTGAGGAGCTCAGACATCCAGAGAGAGCTCAGAGTAGAGCCGCTGCTCCTTCACATTGAAAGGGGTCAGTCGAGGTGGTTCAGGCATCTGATCAGGATGCCTCCTGGGTGCCTGCTGGTGTTCCAGGCACGTCCCACTGGTAAGAGGCCCTGGGGTAGACCCAGGACACGCTGGAGGGATTACATATGTCATCTGGCCTGGGAACACCTTGGGGTCCCCCAGGAGGAGCTGGAAAGTGTTGGTGGGGAGAGGGACGTCTGGGGTGCTTTTCTTTGCTTGCTACCCCCGTGAACTGGCCCCGGATAAGCGGATGAAAATGGATGGATTTCTTATTATATTGCATTGTATTTTGTACTGTTTGCTAATTACATGAACCTGTATTTTTCTTTTTACAAATACGTACTTATATATTGCTTTTGTATTGCTTCCTGTTTGCATTATCCCTCTGCTGCTGTAATGCTGCAAATTTCCCTGCTGGGACGAATAAAGGATTATCTTATCTTATCTTATCTTATCATGAGTGGATCTGAATCTGTTCTCAGCAGGATGTTGTACTGTAGGTTACAGAGTGATAATGGGACACAAAGGGTTAATAGCGTCTCTTTAAACTACACGTGAAACACTGTTTGCTGATGAAACGAACACAGTAACCTGACTGCAGAGTCCGACTCTTTGATGGACTGAAATCACTCACCTTTATTTGATTAAACAGCCTGAAAACATATTAAACAACTACCAAAGTCAATAATGACTTATTTTAATCAACATTAACTACTAACATTAAATTTTCACTTCTGCACGACATGGAGATCTGAGCCAATTCACAAACACATCATGTGTCTCAAACTGGTTTTAAATGATGAGTGTCGTCTGATTAAAATGTAGAATCATAAAGTATCAGTCAGAAAACTCCTGCTGAGATTGTTCCTCTCTAAAACTGTCAAACCAAAACAAACTGACGTTATGAGACTGAAAAGAAAACCCCGTTAATAATTCTCAATGAGCTCATTTCATCTGTTGTTGGGGACAACAGCCAACTGTACCAGTTGCCAGGCAACCAGCTATGAGCCTGTAGACACTGTAAAACAGATGAAACACACCAGATATAACATGTTCATCAGTAGTCAGTATATTCACATGACACTAGAGAAAATTGATTTATTGTGTAAGTCCGACTTAAACTGGACTTTTAAAATACATGTTAACATGTTAGTCTGACTGAAACTGTATGAAATGGAATTTCTCAAAGTCGGACTTACACACCAGGATATTGCTATTTTAATAGCTGGCTTTTAAAAGAAATCACAGAGTCAGCAGACCGTGAGGAAACAGGCAAAGCATTCTAATATTTAGGTGCCACGGCCGCAAAGGTACGATCTCTACAGGTCTTGAGGCGAGTGCGAGGGACAGTCATGAAATTTAGCGTAGCTTCACAGTTAGCATACAGACATGAGAGGTGAAGTAATCTGATTATGCGACTCTCAGAGATTTATGTTTAACTGTTTGAGCTGTTTCTTTGTGGGGTTAAAACTTTTAAAAAACACTGTAATGGTCCTTTAAAAGTCACTGAGTATAAAGTGTGTGTGCGTGTGCATGTGTTGTTGGTTTTATTGGTGTTGGACCTGTAGTTGTTTATTCTTCATCAGACTTCCTCTGACCTCCTCAATCAAGTCTGATATGTGAGAATGTGTGTGTGTGTGTGTGTGTGTGTGTGTCAGTGTGTGTTGACCTACACGGAGGTCGTCCACCATCGATTAGGTGCCAGAACCTGCTGCTGCTGACGGACTGAACTCAGACAGCAGCCAAGTCCAGCTGACAGAGAGAAGGTGTGTGTGTGTGTGTGTGTTCATGTGTTTGTGTATATCTTCGTGTCCACCGCTGTAGACGTCATGCATGTGTGTGATGCGATGACATCATATTAAGATAAACAGTGTGTGAGTTATTATTAAAGCTGAACTCTAAACACAGCGACTGTGTGATATGACGGACGTCACAAACACTGAGAACAAACTGCAGCAGGTTGCTGAACATTAAATGTGCAGATTTCCTGAGTGTTAAAGGTTAAAATCACTTTTCGGATGCAGACTGTCTGTCGCAGTGACAGTAGAGGAGGAAAGCACAGCGTCACGGGGTCACGAGCACCACCAGATCCTCTGCAGACGACCTGGAGCCGAAACGAAGCGTCGTTAGATACTCTGATGACATAGCTGTTTGTCTGTGTTTTCTGTATCTGTGCTTATCAGATAAACCATAAATAAATAAAAAATACACCCCCACAGATGGTGCTAAGGTGGAGGTGGAGGAGGAGGTCTGCAGGAGCAGCTGGTGATACATCACAGTCACTCCTCCAGTGTCCACTCAGAGCTGATGAAAGTTCCTGCACAGAGGATTTACTCTGGAGTGGTACTGAAGCTGAGAAACACTCAGACACTGTTTACTCATTTATCAGTTATTATTACTATTAGTCAGAGTTAACTTCACTGTTCACACATAAAAACACAACATTAATATCAGTCTGAATGTTCAAACTACGTCACTGAGAAGAGACAAAGAAGACGTCTATGATTAGTATTAATAATGATAATACATTTATGTGGTAAAGGACCTTTCACAGAGATAAAATCCACAAAGTGCTTCACCAAAGAGGACCATTAAAACACACAGTCAATAAAAACAAAGGCAATTTAAAAGGAAAGCGTTCAAAAATAAAAACAGAAGAGATCAAAGTAAAAGAAAACTGAGCTGAGCAGTCTGAAGGAAACACAGACAGGAACAGCAGACATCTGAGGGATAAAGGACATTTTAATAGGACAGGTCTTCAACTGATTTTAAAGACTTGCTGACGAAAACACTTCTAAAGAGTTACAGCCACTATCTCATGATCACTTTTAGTTTTCAGTGTAGAGCGCGGGACAGAAGACCTGAGACCCTGTTTAGACCTGCTATTAACATGAGTGAGTGATCTGATCACAAGTGGACAGCTGAGACACATCGCCTTTCACACCTGTGTCTATAATGCGTCTCCAGCTGACCACTCGTTACTGCCCCGTGCACAGTTATTACGTCAACACTAGCTGCTAGCTGCTCTGTAGCATGCTCGTTAGTCATGGTAGTGGTTGTGTCAGTACAGCTGGGATAATCACTGTCGGCAGTCTTCAACACATCTCGTTCCACAGGGCAAAACGATGGATCTCAAAATGGGTAAGTTATACAGTAAAGCATTAGGGCCTGTACACATGCCACATCTTTAACCGCCTGGAAAACACAAGGTCGCGTGCTAGGTGCTACTCTTGTGCCTTTTCTGTGCCAGCTTTCATCTTCTTCCAGGTGTTGTTTTGTAGGTGTGTTAGGCCAAAGATACAGTCTGTGGGACGGATGTTAAGCTCTGGCAGCCCTGCATTAAACTGATTAACCTCTCCATATTTATCACAGACTGTTATTTACAGAGGAAGGGAAAGATATCTGCCAGTTGTGATTGGTTAAACTCTCAGGGTGCAGCCATCGTGACCTGAAAAATAGCTGCTCGGAAACGCGTGCACACCGTGACAGTGTTGCTCTGGTGTTTGAGCATGTTTGGTGCTTGAGTCCATGTTGGGGACGCATTAGGACGCATCAGTGTTTACACTACAAAAGACATGTGGTCAAATGCGTCCCAGACTACCTCGGCAAGTGGTGTTCGGATCACAATGCGTCTTGGTGGCTGTTTACACTTGTATTTAGTACTGTCCACCTGTGATCGGATCACCCAAAATGCAAGTTCAGGTCCTGAGAGACCAACTGATGATGAAGGTCACAGAATATGGTCTGTTAATCAGTATCATTATTAATCTTCAAGATAAACTCTGCAGGATGATGTTTTTTTTTTTTGTTTTGTTTTTTTACAGAATGACCAGTGAAAGTAAAAGTCAACCCCAGCTTTGTCCACTTGCCGTTCGCCTCGCTATGTTTGACATTTCTCAGCCCTTCCACCACAACATTCGTAGCTTCCTCTTCAACTCAATCAGCAGAATTAATGTTGGCATTGGATGTTTCTACAAACCTTTTCGTTTCAACAGCGCTGTAGTTAACATTATGTTGAATTCATTATTTGAAGTGAATTATTATTAAAGATGAATACAGCAGGTACATTTTTTAAGGCTATTTTTTTGGCCTGTTTTGTCTTCAATGACAGGACAGTTTGAAGCGTGAAGGGGGCAGAGCGAGGGGCGCCATGCAGCGAAGGCACACAAGCTGGAATCGAGCCCGTGGTCACTATGGCAAGGACACAGCCTTTGTACATGGGGTGCCCGCTCTACCCACTGAGCTACTGGGCACCCTGCAGGTTAGTGTCTGTTGTGGATTTAATACGTAATAGTATTTATTTGATGTAATCAGTTTATTAGGAACAGCTGCCTCAGACTGATCCAACTGTCCTGTCATAAATGATGTTTTGATCCAGCTCTGACATCAGTTAATTAACCTGTATCCTGTTAAACTGACATCACTTTCTGTATTCAGTCACATGGTGCTCCACTGCAGCACACACACACACACACACACACACACGCACACACACACACAGTGACTCCACAAACTGCTGCAGCAACAACTTTTGCAGAGAAGTGCTAACTTTGCTAACTCTAGCCGAACAGCAGCTGAGGTTGTACAGGTGTGTTTACTGACTCCTGACCCCGCCTCCCACAGGACTACACTTAATTACCCAGCATGCCGCATTTTCACGGAGCTCAGCACCTGCTGTAGCCAATCAGCCTCAGCCGTACTACAGCACAGCTGAGGCCGCGCTGACCTGAGAACGCAGCTCACTAATGATGGCACTGTGCATCATCGCTGTCACAGGGAGAGCTCGTATCTCCACAGTGAGCTTTCAGGAGCTCAGACTCAACTGAAGGTTTATTTCATGTCAGTGTTTTATAAATTGTTCACAGGTCTGAAGGAAGCAAAGGAAAACTAAAACCATCTACTTTTATCCTTAAATGAGGTGACATCCTTAACGTGATTTTCAACAATAACAAAACAGGATTCACAAAGAAAAGTAAAATATGATACGTCACACATCAAATGGGCAGAGACACCATCAAAAAGATCACAGGAAGCTCTCAAACAGGAAACAGCAAACTCTCTTGTGGCCCTGACACCAAGCCAACGGTCGGCCAACAGTGAGTGTCCGTGGCCCTTGTTGCTACGGCGTGTCCCACACCATTGGCCCTTGTTGGCGCTAGGTTGGCTTTTTTTCTGCCAATTCATCATGTTGAATCAGCGTTGGCTTCGGTGGAGCCCACTGGTGAATGAAATCGCTCTGACTGGTAGTTCAGCTCAGCGCACAAGAAGAGAAACGGAAGTGAGGAAAGTAAACAAAGAGCTAACATCAAGAGGGAGTGAGACCAAAACAAACTTGTTACATAAGGTAAGCAGAAAAATTTCCTGATGGTTTGTGTTGTCGTAACTGGCGCATGACATATATGCTTTGTTCGTTCAACATCAGATTGTTTTGTTAATGTCCAAACTGGCTAGCTAGCATTAAGACGGTCTTCTGTCAAGTACAAACTACCGATGGACTCACAAAGTAGACTCACAGACTTGGATAAAAGTTCAAGGTCTTCGATAAGGCTCAAGTCGGTACACAGGTGATCAGTTACGCAGACAAAGGTAAAAAACAGTCAAAAACATACTCAGAAGGAACACAAGGGAAACGCTCTAACTTTCCCAAAAAAGTAAAGACGATCTGGCGACAAAGGAGGGGAAGACAGGGATTTAAACAAACTAAGACAAGGGAGACAGTGAGACACAGGTGAAACACATTAGGGTGAGGCAACTAATCATAAAGGAGGGAAACTTGACAGGACGTGGGATCTGAAACGAGACTATGGTTCGGACAATGGTTTCCAAAATAAAACAGGAAACAGGGATGACAAATAAACATGAATTTAGGCAGCTTGAAGGGTCATGACAACCTCCAGTTTCCCTTGTTGTATGATTACAGATGAGCGCCATCTGCTGGTGTGGAGAGTTATTTGTTGCCAAGTTCGGCGGTTGTCTTTGCGGTGTGTTCATGTGCAACTTTTTGGCCGAGACACAGGCATTGTGTAGACGAAGCAGCAGGGGGATTCTGTAGTTCCCTGAAGTCGGTTTGGTGTGTCTGAGCCTTTAGATCAGCTCGAGCTCTCAACCTCAGAAACACTGAAACTAAAAGTGTGAAGCCATGTGTTGTGTTTGAGCAG
Organism: Epinephelus moara; assembly: GCF_006386435.1. Lineage (NCBI taxonomy): Eukaryota > Metazoa > Chordata > Actinopteri > Perciformes > Serranidae > Epinephelus > Epinephelus moara. The sequence goes on along the minus strand of NC_065525.1, from coordinate 38,132,173 downwards.
TATACTGCTAGTCCACTTTAATATCTGTTTATTTATAACACAAGTAATTTTGTTAATGCAGCGACAGACACGTGAGTTGTTTCTAATGTGTGAAGCAGAGGGAGGAGTCACAGGGATTAACACACCTGGTTCTTCATCTTTCTATGAGACATAAATCTTACATCAGTTACCAGATCCTGTTCAGATATGGGTCCATAATCAGTCCCCACATATCTCTCCTTCCTCTGTACTGAGTTCAGCTCTGCTGGCCTCAGATCTGCTGAGCTCGGCCTCAGTGCTTCACTGCTTTTTATCAGCCGGTGGAAATAAAGAGGTCCTCAGAGAGACGAGTCCTCCTGTGAGACGAGTCAGATTAAACTGTGATCTTCACTGGAGGTTTAGTGTCAGAGCATTCGCCATGAATGAGCTCCATGTTACAGCAGCACAGTTTGGAAAGATTAAGACTGTCTCCAAATGAAACATGTCTTTGTGTTCTATATTGATCCTGTGCACAGAGGTCAGGACCAATAAAATAAAGCCTGCAGCAGCCAGACACATGTTCACATGTTCACTGCATCACACTGCACTCAATTTAGATTTAATAACTGATTTCAGTTCTTAATATAGACAGAAAAATGTTTTAAATTACAACTAAGGATTATTTTCTTTACAGATTCATCTGCAGAACATTTTCTCAATCACTTCTTTGATTATTTGTGTTATCAAATATCCAAGTTGACCTATTTAAATGTAAATGTAATCAGTTTACTCTGAGAAGAAGCAGGAAGTTGTATTTTTAGATTTATATAGTGACATATGAAGTGGTATTTGTCTGAATATGTCATAGAGCTGCAACAATTCATTCCTTTAGTCATCAGTGATTACTTCCTCCATGAATGGATTCATAACTTGGTCATCAAAATGTCAGAAATCACTGAAACAGTTTTAGAGCTGACGTCTTAAAGTGTCTTGTTAAAATTTGCAGTTTACTGGGATTTCAAACAAAAAACAGAAACTCTAAGACACCAAAGACAGGAACTAGGGTTGCAACTGTATACTGGTAAACCTAACTGACGGTTATCATACTGTTTTCATTTGCTTATCTATGATATTGAAAAAAAATGCAACTGGACGAAGAATCTCAGCTTTATTTTAGTTATTTTCAAAGGAGAGACTTTTTACACAAACTTCCATTTTAAAAAATGGTCTCAAACAGGGTTGAAGCGATCAATCTCAACTTTATTTTACTTTTTACACAAACTTTTACTTATAAAATGGTTTTAAGTTTCAATAATAGTAATAAAATGTTTGTTCAACCAAAGATAACCCTTCTGTTTTCATTCCTTTAAGCGTCATTTTGAATTAGAACAATAATAATGCTGTAACAGTGTGATACCATAAAAAACGCAATATTTTCTGAGACGCTTATTGTACCATGAAAACTGATGGAATAATATATGACTGTGAGAGCTGTAACTAACTATTATTTCACTATCAATGAATCTGCTTATTACTTTACAATTCACCAGCTCATCATGTCTTCAATAAAATGTTGGAAGACAGTAAAAAAGAGATCATCAGTAGATGAGCAGAAAATGGTAAAACCTAAAGCTCTTGCATTTGAAGTTAGGTCACGGACAGTCAGTACTGATCCATGCTTTATCTTCAGAAATGTAGTGAATCCTGCTTTGTATCGGCTCTTGTTTGAAATGAAATGGTTTAGCACAAACATTCAACACTGTTGTGGGAATATTTACATAAAAAAATTAATCCGCTGGGTCTTCAGATCCTCAGACGCAGGGAGTGAAAAAAAGGCTTTCGCTAGCACCTGCATCATCTTTGTTTTACCAGAGCCGCCGTTTGTGAGGTGATGAACGAGGGCGGCAGCGAGGCATGTTCAGTGGGCAGAACGAAGACCTAGCAGGGCAAGTGTTACCCATCCTGGGGAGGTGTTATTTCCCCATATGACGTTATGCAGGGAAAATCTCAGATTTGCCTGTGTGAGTTTTCTGAGAGGTGGAGCAAACAAAAGAGGGAGAGGATGGACTTTTCTCATTTTTGAGGGCTCTGTAGACAGGCTATGGACACACACTTTTGTCAGAAACCCATGGTAAAGTGCATTTTGCGTAATATGTGACCTTTAAATCATAAATAAACAAAAAGTCCTGATCCCTTCAAGTTATTTTAAAAACTTGTGAGCAGTGAGGTAAAAGACAAATGACCTGAATCATCTCAGTGAATCTCTGTTTCTCATCAGATCACATGACACATCTGTGATTAAACCTTCCCATAATAGAGTGGTGCAGGGGTGATGCTTTTTGATAGGCGGACACAGAAGTAAGCGTTACTCTGGTTCCCTCGTCAAAAAGTCTGCAGGATTTCTGCATTGGATTTTGGATTACTGCAGACAGTAAGCGCAGTGAGAAACAAAAGTTTATGATACTTACACATTTTGTTCGGCAAGATAATCTTCACTGATGAAAACCACTTTCATGATTTTTGAAGTCTAAATGCAATCGCCAGAGGTAAAAAGCTAACGTAAGGCTATAAACAAACTACACAACAGTCACATGACTTTATAATCACTACAACAAGGCTGTAAATCTGTGTTCGGCGTGATGATGTTCTGTAGTCTCATTTAGCCACTTGATAACAACCGCCTTCTGTAAGACACATAAAAGCCTCAGAATTCACAGAGGGATATTTATTTATGTATTTAATGTCAGAACAAAATGTAAAAGTCTCTTTCAAAACCCCACTGACCTCAAGACGAGGGAACAGGAAGTTATTTCTGGGTTTTAGGACTCATTCCTGCACCACTCTGTACTGACCATGCTGTACATACAGTTTTGATGGTTGTAATGTGTGTGTATGTGTGTGTGTGTGTGTATGTGATGGTTGGCGTGTCATTGATATTAATGTGTGCGAGCTGACTGTAACTCTCTGAGGGACTCTGATCTGCTGATGTCTTCTCAAAGTAAACATGAGGACAGACAGTGAGTCACCGCATCACTTCCTCTGAAGGACATTTAAAAAGTCAACATGAAGAACAGCATGAACCAGAGGAGACGCAGCGTGCTGCTCAACATTAAGATGACACCACAGCTCACCTCACTCCTTCTGCTTGCCTCTTATATATTTACTCAAGATGGCACTTAAGTACAATTTGATGTACTTGTACTTTGCTTGAGTATTTACATATTAAGCTTCTTCCTCCTCCTTCTCCTCCTCCTCCACACCTCAATTTTCCCTCTGAGGACCAAGAAAGCCTTATCTTGTCTCAAGTACTTTTTGTTGCTGATTTTGAACACAGCATGTATTGTAAGTATTTTCACAGTGTGATGCTGCTGTTTTTAGATAAGTAAAAGACTGAAATCTTTCCTCATCTCTGGTTTTATTTCACAGTAAACTGAACAAATGTGAGTTTTGGACAAATTGAGACATTTGAAGACGTCACCTCACTGTAGGAAATAACAGTGAGCATTTCTGAGAGGCAGACAATATCTCTATCAAGAATACTTCAAACCTGAGAGTACTGCATGTATGTAGTAGTGCTGCATGCTGCTGTTCACTGTGTGTCCTAAAGATGTATAAATCCTGCTGTATAAGAGTCGCTGCAGCTCATTAGTGTTGCTTCTCATTAAAGGAGATTATTCACAGACTCACACATCTGGAGGATGAAGATGATGAAGAGGGGGATCACATTAACACCCACGGCAGCGGAAGCACTGAGGTAAGCCTCTAAAAATACACCTGGATTTATCACCTGGCTCCCATGAGGCTTTGCAAACATGAGGTCATTCTAACAGATATCTTCACACAGACGCTCCACACACGTCTTCATCACACAGTAATATCAGATATAAAAAATATAACAGAAAGGGTTCAGCGCTGCAGGAAGGTTTTTACTGTGGCAAAAAGACAAATACTGATCTGAGGTCATAAAAACATTCAGGTGACCTCATCTGAAGTGTGCATGTGTGTGTGTGTGAGATACTCTTTCTCCTGCTGTTTATCATCTGAGGTTAACTAAACTGTCGCACCTCACAACACTATATGCATATATTTATGAATCAAATATGTTTCAGTGTGATTTTCAGTTTACTGTATAAAAAAGAAGCTGCAAACAACAAATGACTTTAACAAAAGACTTCAATGATTCACTGATGATTAAAATCTAATTTTCTGTTGACGGACGGATCCGTGCAGCTCTCGGTGGGAACAAGATGAAGAGTTTCACTGAGTCTGAACTGATTTCTTTGTTGTTTTGTTCCTGAAGGCCGAACGTGAGACTGAATCAAACATTTTTTACAGTGTACTGGGACTCTTCACTGAGCAGACAGATAAAAACGATTTACTGTCTGATGATCAGAAGTCGTCTGCAGAATAAACACAGGACGTGTCCTCAGCTCAGAGTTTTACGTATTCATATCATGATGTCATGTCTGTGTCTTTACTGCTCTGTGAGATCCTCTTACTGAGACACTGTCTGTCTGTCCTGCAGAGGACGTTTCGGTCTCTCTGTGTCCTTCTGGCTCCATGATCAATCCCTCTCCTCCGACCTTCACATTTAACACATCACCAAAACAGCCTTCTTTCACCTCAAGAACATCACCCGCCTCTGTCCATCCCGCTCCTTCTCAGCTGCAGAAACCCTCATCCACGCCTTCATCACCTCCTGTCTGGGCTACTGCAACAGTCTACTCTACGGCTCATCTTCAAAAATCCTCAATAAGCTCCAGTATATCCAAAACTCTGCTGCTCGGCTACTCATCCACTCTCGCACCTGTGACCACATCACCCCCCGTTCTCCATAACCTCCACTGGCTCACCATCCCCCAGAGAATCCACTTCAAAATCCTCCTCATAACATACAAAGCCCTGAATAACCAGGCCCTACACTACCTGTCTGAGCTCCCCCATCGTCACTCTCCCACCTGCACACTGCACTGTGCCAATGCCAACCTCTTGCCCCCCTCCCACCTGGACCAAGCACAAATCCTGGGGGGACAGGTCCTTCTCCATTGCTGCTCCCAGTACACTGGCCCCCCATCACCTGCCACAATAGACACAATAACTCAGTGTGAACATGAACCAAGACTAAAGTGGATTAGAGGTTTTCTTGATCTGGATCAATTAAACTGAACTCAGAACAACAACAGTTAGTTTGATAGTTTGTTAAACTGTGTTTGTTTAGTTTCTCTGCGTCTTCATGTAGGATTATATCTGTATGTTTGTCTAGGAATATTTGTTGTTTTATGACAGAATCAAACCACAAAAAGACATCTGAAAGAGAAATGAACATCCAGCAGAGCGAAGGTGTGTTTACAGGTCGGCCTGTAGAAACTGTTTCTGTCTAATCAGCTGCTGCTGTAGTCGCTGCTGCTCTGTGAACAATACATCACAACTCTGCTCACACACACACCTCAACACACACACACACACACACACACACACACTTCTTCTTCAGTCATCAGTAACACACACTGAAGCCTCTCCGTATCTCCCGGCTCCACACTCCACATCCATTCTTACATTAATACTGTAAACCCGCAGGAGCTGTTAGCATTGTGTTAGCATTGTGTTAGCATTACAGGAGCACACACACACACACACACATCCTGCTGAGGTGTCAGGGTGCTGCAGCTGCTGTTGTCATGTTCGTCTGACTCAGCAGAATTATTTAAAGACGAGTGACAGACAGATTTACATCCTCCCACCTGCTGAACTCACACTGAACTCCCTATAGTTGGCAGGAACCACAGAACCAGGAGGAACAATGTTCTCCTCATCCCCCTGCCTACTGAATTCACACTGAACTCCTTTTATTCAGGAGGGCCCAAAGAACCACAAGGAAAAGGAGGAACCAGAGGGAACGAGGAGGAACAGGGTCCTTCCCATCCTCACAGGAGAGGCACAGGAGAGGTGACACTGTACGAGGTGAAAGGCACAGGTGAAAACAACAGGAAGTTGGTGATTGTAGTTTGTCAGCCGGTGGAGCTGCAGCAGAGACACACAGATCCTGGAGGAGGTTCAGATACTTTACAACACTGAGAGACAGATTGATGCAGCTCAGGCCAAAAGTCTCCTTTTCATAACTTCTTCATCACTCAGTGAAGACATGAAACACATGTTGATATCATTCAGTGTGACTTCTCATTATGTCTGAAGTCCATCCAGAATAAACCTCCATAAATCCACTTAGGGATCACAGAAGAGGAGGAATTACAACTTTTCATTAGCATCAAATTAATCATGTGATAGTTGTGTGTACATTCATGGGTACACTGCAAAGAGGAACTGCTCACACATCATTCTGCTCACTATGAATGGACACACAGGTTGTACATCCAAAAAAGCATCATGGGAGCTGTAGTTCAAACCTTAAAGTGTCATTATCTCCCAAAAAGAAGTAAGACAAAGAAAAATAACAAGAGAGAAAAATCCATTAAAATAAACATTTTTTCATGTTTAAAGTATTAATATTTAGACTTTATTGAGGCTCAGAATGTCTCGTTGTTGTTGTTATTGTTGTCATATTGTTGCCATTGTTATTGCCATTGCTATTGCATGCGTGTGTGTGTTGGGGGAGGGTCTTAAGATGTGTTGTTTTTGTGTGTGTGTGTGTGTCTGTGTGTGTGCGTGTGGTGGGGGTTGTTACAGTGTCAAGAGTT
>NC_065525.1:38093584-38124929 GCF_006386435.1 Epinephelus moara | reverse complement strand
GTGTGTGTGTGGGGGGGGGGGGGGTTGTTACTGTGTAAAGATTTGATGTTGTTGTTGCTGTTGTTGTTATTGCCGTGTGAGTCTGTGTGTGTGTGTGTGTGTGTGTGTGTGTGTTTGTGGGCGGTGGTGTTAAAATGTGCGGCGTCCTGTTGCAGCCGCTCTGTCTGTGTGTGCTGCTGTGTGAATGTGAATGAACCTGGTTCTCGGCTCTGTGTCGTCCTGTGTGTCCATCTGCAGCAGCTGCTGCCTCGTTTGTTATAAAGCTAACACATCTTTTATTGATGTGGATCCATCAAAGGGAAGTAAACAGGCTGTTAGCCTTAAAGTTCAGAGCTGTACAAGTCAATGTGTTTCCTGTAGGATGGTTTCTAAGTTAAGCTGCTGTCTTCCTCCTGATGGACAGACACAAACTGTCAGAGGCCGTTACCGTCTCTGAGTTTATGTCTGTTTTAAAGGAAAATGGGACGTGTGTGACAGATTTTATTTACCTGGTTTAATAAAGAAAAAAGGAGAAGTGCAGAAACAGACGTCAGAGCGTCTTTCGCTTCTGTACTGTGATGTAGTTCCCAGTCAAACAGGAAATGAGTAGTGCACAGTTAGAAGAGGGATTCAGATGTTTACTGTGAAATCAAACAGAGAAAATTAGAAAATCATCACTAATATTTGGGTCATTCTTGCTTGAACATAAAGTTAATGATCAATCAATTATCAATAATAGAGATAAAGGTTAGCCGCAGCTGTGTTTTAGTCTCTGAAGATGCAGATTGTTTTCTGTGGGTCAACAAATGAATGAATGGACTGATGGCTGTGGTGAGTTCAGTGAAGTTGGACAGAGTTCTTCCTCTGCGAAGATAAAGCTCTGATATGAACGGACTCAGGACACACTGACATGTATTGTCCATACAGATAGTTAGCATGCAGCTCAGAGCAGGAAGTGGGAGTCAATGCTCCCGCCCAGCAGCAGAGTGTGGGCAGCAGGAAAGAAGAAGACGAGATGTCTGAACTGGCATCTCAATGTTCCTTCTGTCTGTGTGTGCGTGTGTAGGCGCCCTCACACAAAGACGGCAGTGTGTGATCAACAGTGTGCTGCTGGATGTCTCCTCATCATCATCATCATCACCATCACCATCATCATCATCAGGAGGTCACCGAGTCTTTATGTGTCCACATCATAACATGACACTAACAAACACCTACAGGCTGATGTCTGTTTAATATTCATATCTAATCATGTTCAGGGGGACATGTGACCTCCCTGACACACACACACACACACACACACACACACACCACATGACCTCCTGCTCATAATGTAATAAAATAAGAAGCTGCGTCCTGATAGCAACGAGCTGCTGCCAGAGGTCAGAGAGGAGTCTTCATACATTCCTGCTCACCTTCACCTTCACCTTCATCATCATCACTGCTGACTCAGTGTGCGTGTGTGTGCTCGTGTGTGTGTGTGTGTGTGTGCAGATAGAGGAAACAGCTCGGAGACATTATTACTGAGGATGTTGAAACAACATGATGTTTTAATGAGCCGTGTGATGCCGAGCATAACAAACACACACAGAGCTTCACAGCCTGTGATCACAGACACTTTAACATGTGGACAGGAGGAGCTGGGGATCGAACCTGTGACGAACAGACCATCTGCTCTGCCAGAAGTCATTAAAAAGTCTGTATCAAAAAATAGTGTGTGATGATTAATTGTATTTTCTACTTGTTACATGTGATGATGTCAGATAGAGTGGCTCAAATGAACACTGAATTCACTCCTTTTTCCTTTTTAAAGATTATTTTGCCTTTATTAGACATAGGGATGCACCGAAATGAAAATTTGTGGCCGAAGCCGAAGCCGAATATTATTAAACGCTTGGCCGAATACCGAGTACCAAATACCGAATATCGTTGTTTAGTTTTTCATTAGTTTTTGCACATGAACCCCCTCCAGATTAGTGTTGTCACGGTACCAAAATTGGGACCCACTGTACGATACCAATGAAAATATCATGGTTNTGGGCCGTGAACAGCTCGTTTCTCCTCTGACACGTCACATACCTGTGTTCGGCTGGCTCAGCTGTTCAGGTACTTCTGGGCAGTCATGACAACAAGAAGAGCATATTATTGGAACCGACTTGTCCATCGCCGATAAGCCGATGGCCGCCGTATTTGACAGGAATACATTACTGTCTGTGTCTGTGACCCCCGTTCAACCCACAATCGGTGGGATTCGCCTTTTGTTTCTGCTGCTGGTTGAAATCTATAGGCTGCTCGCACAGTGTGCTGAATGATTTAAGCCTATTTTGCTCGCTCAAAAATATTTTTAGTCGCAAATGCGAGTGCTGTGACGGACGGATCGCCACACTGCCGACATTTTATTCCGCCTGTCACGGCACGCCGTTTGATTGCGTTATCAAAACACGCCGCTATTATTCAGCCTTGCTTTTCACTTATTCCACCGAACACCGAATGTGTGGTTTTTTGCAATATTCGGCCAAATATATTCGGTTACCGAATATTCGGTGCATCCCTTATTAAACAGGAACGCTGAAGTTGAGGGGATGACATGCAGCAAAAGACCAGGGTTGGTAAATGGACTTGCACTTGCATAGCACCTTTCTAGTCTTCCAACCGCTTAAAGTGCTTTTTACACTATGAGTCACACTGGTGGCTGAGGCTACCATACAGGGTGCCACCTGCTACTTGGTTATTAACACACTCACACGCCAATAGAACAGGCATCGAGAGCAATTTGGGGTTCACTATCTTGCTCAAGGATACTTCCACATGCAGACTGGAGGAGCTGGGGATCGAACAGCTGAGCTTCCGATTAGTGGATGGCCAGCTCTACCTTCTGAGCCACAGCCACCAAAAACCCGCAACAGTTGTGGCAAGGACATGATGGGGCCCCCGCTCTATCAGGTGAGCTTATGGATGCCAAAAATACACCCCTTTGCCACCAAAATTAGTGCATGTAAGAAGGTTTTTTAAGTGCGGGAAAACCCGTTACAAACAGGCAATAGTCTGCTTACCTATTGCCAGAGGTCCAGAGCCTGTGCAGGTAAAATGGTAAATTGACTGCACTTGTGTAGCACCTTTCTAGTCTTCCAACCACTCAAAGCACTTTTGCACTACATGTCACATTCACACATTCACACACTGGTGGCCGGGGCTACCATACATGGTGCCACCTGCCACTCAGTAACCATTAATACTCTCTCACACACCGATGAAACAGCCATTGGGAGCAATTTGGGGATCAGTATCTCGCCAAAGGATACTTTAACATGTGTACTAGAGAAGCAGGGGATTGAACCACGGATCTTCCGATTAGTGGACGATCCGCTCTTTCGTCAGGAATCCAGGAAGAGGAAGGTTATGTAAGTGTGGGAGTGGCCTATTTGAATCCCTTTTGTTTGAGAGCATGCTGCAAGGTGAGTGTGTTTGCTGATTCTGTGAGTTTATCTTCTCTTTTAACTTTAGCTTATATTGGAGTTATGACATGTAGCGTGTGAAATAGAGTATGGTGAATGTGTTAGGAAAGGTAGTATCAGCACTGTTTCTACCTGGAGCTCACATCAGCAAAGCCTGGGTTTGGTTGAAGGTGGCAGTGCTGTTTGGGCTGAGAAAGCCATGTGTAAGTAAGGTAAAGGAGGTTATTGGGTTGGTGTGGGGAGCAGTGAGAGCTGGCATTAGGGGAGTGTCTCTGGGACGCCAGAGATCACTGTCTAGCCTCCTGGAGGTGTCGTGGGACCAACTAGACGAAACACTGGTGAAAGAAGGTTCCCACCTGATGACTCCAAAGACATGTTAGTTATCACTGCTCACTGGTCTGTATAGTTAAGCCTTGCCATAATAGCTTATTATTACTTATAGTTAAGCTCATAGGGCTTAGGAGGTTATTCACTGAGCGCTGATCCTTTCTCTAGAGCACAAACTTCTTGCCACAGTCGCCAAATGTCACAGTCAGGCCGGAAAACATGCTAGTAAACAGTAGAAAGCAGCATGGAGGCCAGTGAAAATGTTACGGGGTTACTTCTTTACGTTATCTGTTACTTATTCAGTCTCTCTCTCAGACTCAGACTAACTTTGGAACAATGTCCGAGTGCAGCTTGGACGGAGACGGACAGTATTCTGTGGCGGTGTGTCATTGCATTGCATTCAGCCCTAATCCTCAGCACAAACATGATGTACATTATTATGACTGCATAATAATGTACACATGTAACATATCTGTGGTTTGCAGAAATTTCCAATGCCAACTTTTATTCTGGCAGTTGGGTTCTGGTGTTATTTATAGCACCGTCTCATTAATTCATCACATTTCTGTAAACCATCACCAGCTGTGATATCTCTGCCATCATTATTAAACATCAGGTAGATGATCAATCATTCATTAATAACGCTGAGGTGAAAGGATCATTAACATGTGAATAAATCTCAACTCATTAAAATTTACTTTACAGAAGATCCTCTTAACATTTTATTATAAAGTTCCATCTTATATTTAATCTCTTGCTCATCCTCTCAGCTGCAGATGTCTGTGTTAAACTGATCAGAGATGACACATGTATGTTTGTGGTTGTTGATGTGTGAGAGCAGGAGGCTCCATCACAGACGCTCCTGAGAGATAATACAAAGATATGAGATGTAGAATAAAGTGGAGGCAGCTGCGACGTGTTGATGATCTTTTGATCTCTTCTCGAAAAGAAATACTCCAACGCACTGATTTTCTGATTCGCATATTAATGTAACCGTGAGTTTCTTTTCCTTCAACTTCAATTGATGGTTGCCATGGTTACTTATTTACCTGTTCAAATCTGTGTTGTATAATTCACACACGAGCACAGTGAGAAAACACTCATGCTGATGAAACCAGGTCAGACCAGCGAACGATCGGTTTGTAAATGTCTGTTCTGAAACATCAAATTAACGACACGCTTTAATGTCATCCTCTGTTACCACAACACAAGACTCATGTTTTCTAAGAAATCAGCCACTTAATTGTCCTGAGATTCTGCAAAAGTCACACTGCCATTAAAGTCTAAATGCTTGAAACGAAAAACTGCAAAGCTACATCATTTATGGAACTGAAAATGTGTCAGTGCAAACTACAAAAATACAAGACCACAGGGCACAAACTGCAGTAAAGAACAAAAAAGCCCAACTACAAAGACACAAATTAACCATAAAGACAAAAATGACAAAACAATAAAACAAAAACAATAAAAACATGTTTAAAAAGAAATGTAAGATGACTTTAAAGACACGCAAAACCACCACAAAGATGCAAAACAACCACATATACACACAAAACAACTGCAAAGACTCAAATTGACCAGAAAGTAAAAGAAAACTGACCACAAAGAGATGCAAAAAATTGAAAAGGACTCAAAATGACTGCAAAAATCAACTGCAAAGATGCCTAACTGCAAATAGACACACACCTACAAAGATGCAAAACAACTGCAAAAATGAAAAATAACTAGGGCTGCCCCCTAATACGCGACCAAACATTAGTTGACCAGAAAGGTCATTAGTCGGCAAGATTTCATGGGTCACTTCGTCGCAGAAAACGAACCCAAAAAAGTAAAACTCTATTAGGAGCTGTGCCTTGTCAGAATAAATCAAAACGTATCTGACTGGACCATGTGGGAATTTAATTTGAAAGGACAGACACAGGAAGTGTCCACGCTCAGCAGTCAGACAGGAGTCAGGTTAATTTCCAGGGCTGGTACCTGCGGTTATCCAGTTAATAACATGTCGGGCAGGAAATCCAAAGTGTGGGATCATTTTGAGAAGGTGAAGGACGAACCCAAGGTGATATGTAAACTCATCTTCATTGGTCGACTACAAACATGACGTATCATCTGAAACATGGAAGTAGCTACATGCCCATTAGCCCACAGCGTCATTAACAGGCGGCTCGCTCAGTGTGTGACGTGCACTTGTAGATAAAATATAGGCCTATATTAATGAAGGTTCATTAGTACGGTTTTGTATTTCTCTGTAATGTAGCACAGTGTTAACAATGTTACTGATACTATTCTTTCTCACACCTTCAACTCAAACCATTGTGTTGCCCCGCCCAAAATATATAGTTTGATAATTAAATTAATATCATAAACATGCAGGCGACCAGTCGACTAATGGCCCTAAATGACGACTGTTGATCGACTAGGACAATTCTGAGTCCGAACCCTAAAAACAACAGCAGACACACAAAGCAGCTACAAACAGACATGGTGGACTGATGTGTAGTCATTATAATCTACAACAGTCCACTGCCTCCTTCTCTCTGCCTGATGTTCAGACTCCGTCCTGTTTGACGTTGTTCATAAAGTTTTACAGAAACATCATCAGTGTTGCTTAGCGCTCGCGCTGCACGGCTGCTTTATTGTCGCTTCATCTTTGAAGAAACTGTCAGTCAGTGTTCTCTCCTCTGATCACATGATGATCACATGTTAGACCAAAAAAAGACGTGTTTATACTGCGATGATGTCACAGTGCTGTAAGTTAAAACAAAGATAAACACCATGGTTTGGATGTGTGGGAAACAGAGAGTGAGACGAGACAAACGTCCGCAGCTCCTCTGTGTTTCCAACTTCAGTGAAGTGTGCGTTTGATTTTTACACCTCTGCATTCAGACATCTGACGGCTTCAACACAAAACAACACAAAGCTTCGACTGGAGACACTAAACAGAATAATGTGTGTGTGTGCGACTGTGTGAGAACATTAATTAAAGAGCACAGTTGAAATGAGGCTGAGGCGTGCTGTGACATGTTTTTGTTTGGACTGAAATAGGCCGCTCATCACACATGTCACACTCCTGCAGACAAACTTTCAAATTACATTAAGTCACTTACGGGAGGAAATTGAATCTGCAGCGCAGGGAGGGAACCTACACATCATTTACCGTGCACACACACACACACACACACACACACACACACTGCTGCAACTTATCTATCATTGGAGCTTCTGAGGGTCTTTACTAAACAAACATTTACATGTGATGCTCTCTGAGACTGAAGACTGCATTTTAATTTAAACACACTGAAGCTTCCTGAAGGGCTACAGCAGCATTTATAAACTGTTCCTTCATGACGTTAAAGTATCAGCAGCGAAAGTATTCTCTCATAAATATCTGCTTGACGTCACGGCGGAGAAGTGCTCCAGCTTCACAGCTTTAACTGAGAAACGTCGATCCAATTAAAGAAAAACAATCGTGTAAACGATGACAGCTGTTTGTAATCTGATTGGACACTCTGTGAGCACGCTGGAATCAATGACTCACTGATCAATCAGGTGTTAGTGATATCTGATCATTCATGAGAGAAACGAGGAGACGATCAATGACGGAGGAGACTGTCTCCAATTTTAGTTTGTGTTTGGACGGTGAGGCCGGCTGACAGAGAACATAATACTCTAATCAATGTGATACCTGATATATTTATCACAGAAAACAAACTAACAGGCTGGAACCATCCTGAGAACAAACACACACTGAGATCTGCAGCCGTCAAACTCTGATACATGAAGACAAAACTTTCTCTGTCTGTCTGTCTGTCTGTCTGTCTGTCTTTGAGGTTGTTTAATGTCACTTTGTAGTTTTGTAGTTGTTAAATGTGTCTTTCTGGTTGTTTGTCTCTGCGATGTTTTTAGATGTCTATTTGTGGTTGTTTTATGTCTCATTGACATTATTTAATATCTCTTTGTAGTTGGCTAATGTCTCTCTGTGGTTGTTTAATATCTCTTTGTAGTTGTTTTATGTCTCTCTGTGGTTGTTTTATGTCTCACTGACATTATTTAATGTCTCTTTATAGTTGGTTAATGTCTCTCTGTGGTTGTTTAATATCTCTTTGTAGTTGTTTTATGTCTCTCTGTGGTTGTTTTATGTCTCACTGACATTATTTAATGTCTCTTTATAGTTGGTTAATGTCTCTGACATTATTTAATGTCTCTTTATAGTTGGTTAATGTCTCTCTGTGGTTGTTTAATATCTCTTTGTGGTTGTTTTATGTCTCTCTGTGGTTGTTTTATGTCTCATTGACATTATTTAATGTCTGTTTGTGGTTGTCTTATGTCTCTCTGTGGTCATTTAATGTCTCTTCGTGATCGTTTAACGTCTCCTTGTGGTTCTTAAATGTGTCTTTGTAGCTGTCTCTTTGTGGTCATTAAATGTCTCTTTGTGGTTGTCTTATGTCTCTCTGTGGTCATTAAATGTCTCTTTGTGGTCATTTAATGTCTCTTTGTGGTCGTTTAATGTCTCTTTGTGGTCGTTTAATGTTTCCTTGTGGTTGTTAAATGTGTCTTTGTAGTTGTTAAATGTCTTTTTGTGATCATTAAATGTTTCTTTGTGGTTGTCTTATGTCTCTCTGTGGTCATTTAATGTCTCTTTGTGGTTGTTTTATGTCTCTTTGTGATTGTTTATTGTCTCTCTGTGGTTCTTAAAAGTCTATTTGTGGTTGTTTTATATCTGTGTGTGGTTCCTAAATGTCTTTGTGGTTGTCTTATGTCTCTCTGTGGTCATTTAATGTCTCTTCGTGGTCGTTTAATGTCTCCTTGTGGTTCTTAAATGTGTCTTTGTAGCTGTCTCTTTGTGGTCATTTAATGTCTCTTTGTGGTTGTTAAATGTCTCTTTGTGGTCATTAAATGTCTCTTTGTGGTTCTTAAAAGTCTATTTGTGGTTGTTTTATATCTGTGTGTGGTTCCTAAATGTCTTTGTGGTTGTCTTATGTCTCTCTGTGGTCATTTAATGTCTCTTCGTGGTCGTTTAATGTCTCCTTGTGGTTCTTAAATGTGTCTTTGTAGCTGTCTCTTTGTGGTCATTAAATGTCTCTTTGTGGTTGTCTTATGTCTCTCTGTGGTCATTAAATGTCTCTTTGTGGTCATTTAATGTCTCTTTGTGGTTGTTTAATGTCTCTTTGTGGTCATTTAATGTCTCTTTGTGGTTGTTTAATGTCTTTCTGTGGTCATTTAATGTCTCTTTGTGGTTGTCTTATGTCCCTCTGTGGTCATTTAATGTCTCTTTGTGGTTGTTTAATGTCTCTTTGTGGTCATTTAATGTTTCTTTGTGGTTGTTTAATGTCTCTGTGGTTCTTAAATGTGTCTTTGTGGTTGTTAATGTCTCCATGGTTTTCTGCAGAGTAATGCAGTCAGAGCAGTATCATCACTGCAGCAAATATCAAAACTAAAAACTGTAGTTACAAACTTGATGAAGGAAGCATAACTAAACTTTTAGCATCTGAAACAATCAACAAAGTGTTGCCGCTCCCCGTGTGTAAATGTGCGTAGCGTCTCTCTTAATGTGGACCGTGACAGCAGCTCTGCTCTGCTCTCTGCTACGTTCACATTTTACATAATGTCATTCACATTTCCCTCATTAATGATGGATTATTTCACCCACCAGCGACCCATCCATGTGTCCTCATGTGTGTGACAAGCAGAGTGTACACGTGTTGTGAACCCGCCTATGTAGGCGCGTTTTACTATCTGTATAATGTGCCCTTTAAACAGCAGGAAAATACTGCACCATCCTGACTTCGGATTAACTGCTTTCTGCTGCTTCAAAGTGCCTGACCACACCTCATTTTAAGACCTACACACCCATGGGCGCACAGATGGCCACAAGTACATTTGCTGCCGTCACCCCCCACCTCACCCTCCAGGCTCTGAAACAAACTGAGACCCTGCAAATAAATTAACAAATAAACTTCCAACATGTGACTTGATTTGTTGGTGATAATAAAATTTTGCTGCGGTCAGTTTTTGACTTTGAGGAGTTTTCTGATGAATTGTGCAGCTGGAGTGTGAGGGTGATATTTTTTCATCAGTTTATGACATTTTCATGTCTGTGGGAGGACGACTGTGCTTCAGTACTGGAATACGATGACACAGACGATACATCAGCTCACAGAAACACAGACCTGCTACTGCAGCTACTGCTGGATCAAGAGATATAAACAACAGTCTCCCTCTCAGGATCATCACCAGGTGTGTTTGAAACTCTGAGTTCTGAATGTCTCTGCAGACGAGTATGAAAGACTTCATGAATCTGCTGCTCCAGGAACAGTCACAGAATCATTCATTCTGTCAGGTTTTCCATGCATTCATGGATTACTGCAGATTTCTAACATGATGACAGGACTGGCTCTTTCTGTGGTAAGACTGTAGAGTATAAAATGCTGCTGGTGAAGTTCATCACAGTGAGCTCAGTCAGAGCACAGTGTTTCTGATCAGGTCATCGTCTGATCAATGCGTCAGCCTCACTGTCCCGCTGCTCCACACTCACTGTGCAGATTCAAGAGGGCACCTTAATGAGGTGCGAGGCTGAGTGAGTCCACTGGCTGATCAAAGTATCGATCCGTCTCTGGTCCTTCTCATCACTGCCGTCCTGAAGCTGAACATGAGCTCACACAGTCACATGTCGCAGGAGCAGCTGCTCTTTTAAAACATCGACTCAGCATCCAGAACAAACGACAGCTTGTTTCTTTGCTTTAACCAGAGCTGAATAAATAATAATTAATATCTGACACATCAAATGTTTCCTCTGTAAAAATTTTTATCTGATCAGTGTGCAAAAACAGAAACATGTTGATTTTGTCTGTAACTGAAACATCTCAATAAATGTGGTTCATCTTTCATAAACAGGTAAATGTTCATCTGATGAAGAAAATAAAGAACTCACAGTGCAGACATTTAGTTCACATATGATTTAAGTAAGTGCCGAGCAGCCGTAAACATTCGATCTGTCAATTTAAAGCTTCTTCAGAACAAGATGTCATCACTAAAACTCAGGATATATATTTAAAATGATGGATCTATGACTTCCTGTGTGCTGCCTTCAGGTTCAACACTGAGTTTACGACCACTTCACAGACATGTGACAGACCTCATCAGGTAAACCTTCAGCGCACGGAGCGGAAAGTGTTTCAATGATGACACACAGAGAACCATCTGTCGCGGTCAGGAGGAATTATTCTGCTGCTGCCGGTTTTAAAGACGGAGACTGAACAGATGCTTCACTGTAAAAACAAACTGATGGTTCTTTGTTTGGTTTCTGCTTCGAGTTTTCATGAAGTTCACTTCAACAGAAATTAACTTGCTTTACAGTTTTAACACCAAAAGGAAACAAAATAATCAAACTATAGTAAAACATTTCTCTTTCCCATCTTCTAGATTTAATGTAGTAATTTATAAATGAAACATGCAATTGTTTCATGAAATAATGATTATCTTACTATATAATGACGAAAACTCTGTCTGTGTGTCTGTTCCACGTTTTTCTCCTCACTGACTTGGTCAATCCATGTGAAATTTGGCACAGTGGTAGAGGGTCATGGGAGGATGCGAATGAAGCAATATTACATCAATTGGCCAAAGGGGGGCGCTATAGCAACCGGCTGAAATTGCAAACTTTGAATGGGCATATCTCATGCCCCGTATGTCGTAGAGACATGAAACTTTGCACAGAGATGCCTCTCCTCATGAGGAACACATTTGCCTCCAGAACCCATAACTTCCTGTTAAATAGATTTTCCGCCATTTTGAATTTTTTGAAAAACACTTCAAATGGATCTCTTCCTAGGAAGTTTGAGCGATCTGCATGAAACTGGGTGAACATAATCTAGGGACCAATATCTAAAGTTCCCTCTTGGCAAAAGTTGGAAAACTTACTAAAACTGAGCTTCTATAAGGCAATGAATATTGCGGAGGGCGTGGCTCATCACATAAAGGTGTATAACATCTCAAGGGTTTCACCCATCACCACGCAACTTTGTAGGCATATGACCACACATAATCTGAGGGGACCCCTCCATTATTGACCCCATCAAACAAAATGGGGGCGCTAGAGAGCTAATTTCTTATCTAGGCCTAACCGCCATATCGATTTTTACTAAACTTGGTAGATATGTAGAACAGGACGCCTCAAGGTGACTGGAGAAATTTAACTCTAATTGGCAACTGGGTGGCGCTATCACAACAGAAAAATGCTTAAAAATGGCTAAAATGCGACCGATCGCTGTGGCTCCCCCTGTGGACCAATGTTTGATTTTTTTCTTTTAATTTTTGGTATGACTAAGTCATGGTATGGTATGCTGTACTCAATGGGTATGGACTAGTAATAATAGTAATACCTTCCACCTCACCATCTGCATCGCCAATTTCCTGTCTCCAAAATGTTCATAAGCGTGGGTCAAAGTTTCTCCCATCAAGTCTGTTTTTATAGATCACAGGTTTTGCGTAGGAAGTAGCATACGCCTCTTTCAGGCCTCATTTTGTGTGTTTACAATGTTAAAAAATTAGATCCTTGATGTCCTCAGATTCTTTATTTGACCAACAGTCCGAAACACAATAAATAACTACACGACAAGAAAAGCAGCAGATCTTCACTTCTGGACTCAGAGAATAACTGAACTGATCATGTGATAACCAACCTAGACTGAAAATCATTAACTGAGTATCATGTTGTGTGTGGCTTTGTCGCCTGTGATCTCTCAAATGTCCAAGACAAAGGGAGACTATAAAGGCAAATCTTATCTTGACTGATTGTTTCAGCTCTACAACTCAAACACTGAAGAGTCACATTAAGATTCTGCTTGTACAAAACGTCACTAGTATACAAACATTGTGTAACAGGATCATTATTTTTAATATCTCTGCTGTGATAATCAATAAACTGCTTTATGACTTTGATATGATTCATCATGTATGCATTGATTCATAAAAGCTTCCTGTCCGGTTGTTTCATTCATAAACAGTTTAATATTTATGATTTCATTATATATATTATGTAGCTCACCGTTCGCTAACATGCTAACAAGGCTAAAGGTCTGTTATTTGTCGTCACCTGTTGTCACATATCTCCATCCCACTAACAGTTAACTAACCAGCAACAGCAGCGAGGCTCACTCTGACTTCACCAGAATATTTATTTTGGGATGTCACCATAGGATCCTGAAGTTGTTTTTATTTGTGTGTGTAGAAGAACTACAAACTGTACGACACTATCAGGCGACACTGGCTACGTTTATATGCATGGTTCACTATTATTCCGACATGATGACAATATTCTAAATTTAATGCAGCTCTTGTAAACAGCATATTCTGTTTGGATATTCTGAATTAGGCCTTTTTATGAATTAAGCAATTTCTGATGAAGACGTATGGGGTCTGATGATATTGTTCAGGTTTTAGGAGCATTCTTTGGACATGTATACAGCTGTAACTGGGGTTGTAACTGCAGTTTGTGACACACACAGCCTCTTGCGTATTGTGCATTGTCATGGAAACGTTTTACAAAAACCAACTCACCAACAGTTTGAAGGCTGGGGTAGCAGGACTGGGCAATATATTGGTATAATATCAATATCATGATATGAGACTAGATATCGTCTTAGATTTGAATATCGTAACATCGCAAGTTTTGTCTTCTCCTGGTTTTACACAAGAGATGCAATAATCTGAACTTACTGGACTGTTTTAACTGTTCTGGTATTTGCTTTTACAAAATTTGTCATCATATCCACATTACTAATGATTATTAAGGTGGTATTTGGACAAAAATATCGTGATATTTGATTTTCTCCATATCACCCAGCCCTGTGAGATAGAGATGTATATCCAAAAGAGAAGCCCATATTTCTGGTCTGAAGGAGAAACACACCCACTTTAAACATTATGAAAGACCTGTATATCAACAGGTTTTTAGATATGCACAAATATCACAACGCCGACCTTTTTAAAGAAGGTGGATGAAGGAATGAAAGCGAAAAGCTGTGTTCACACGGCCCAATAATTCAACCACTGGTGGAAAACTGAAATAATCCATTTCAATGCAAAGAAGCAAAATGACATACAGCTCCAGCCGTTCCACTGATGTATATTTTAACGTGATAAACGACACGTTAGGGTACGTTAATCAGAGTGTGCACGGATGCATGTAAACATGAGTATTAGTGGAATATTCATTTTCATTAGCCATGTAAACAGCTTAGTTAAAATGTTGTATTTTACAGAGTGAGGGCAGAAATCAGAATATTCTGTGCATACAAACATCATCACTGTGTTTGTTTTACTGACTGGTGCTGAGAATAATGATTACTCCATGTTGCCTCTGTAGGGACTAATTAGTGAAATCAGAAGTCCGACATGAACCAGAACAAACTCGGTGTGTTAATAAAGAGTTGAGTCTTGTAAATGTTTGCGTGTGTGATTTGCCGACATCATCAGTGTTTTCACATGGACACATAAAAACAGCCTGATGGGAGCTTTATTACCGAACACACGCTGAGACACAACACAACAATTACGGCCTGTTCTGCAGCTTCCTGGGAGCCGGAGAGAAGACATGTTGGTGTGATGAGAGAGGAGAGCCAATAGACTGAGACACCACTGAACTCAGATCAGCTCTGACACAAACACTAACTGAAGGGTCTATTTTATAAGCAGGTTTCGTTTCTCACTTCTCAGACACATTGTTATTCATTAATAATATTATCACACATTTCTTTAGTGGTCTGTGCAGAAATACAGAAATGTGCATTTCTTAGAGAATAACAGAACAAAAGCAGATATTGGTTAGCCAGTCAAACTTTGCCACAATCTCCTTCAGTCATTCATGTTGCTGCTGCTAAACTTTAAATCTGTTCTCCTCTCTGCTCCTGTCAGCTGTCATTTTAGGTGGAATCGTCAATCCACCCCGTTCACCTCCAGTCACCTTATCCAGAGCCCAGGACAAGCTCTTCAAAGCCCACTCCTCTTTACATCCAGATCCTCAGCTCCCTCTTCATCTCATCATCACAGTTACCACCACCAGCATCCAGACTCCATATGGGGAGTTCCCTAATCTACCACATCTTTACCACCCTCCTGGAATAGATAACATCACCATGGGGTCAAATCACAAGACTTTTCACATTTCTCATACTTATGTGCACATGTAAATAAATATTCTTTTCTCTCAGAACAAGTCTCTCCTGATCGAAATTTGATTCTGACTTCTCCCACTAGAACAACATCTCACTTCACCATCAAATACTAACTCATTTTCTATAGATTGTACATATATGAAGTCTGACACTGTGTCAAAGAGTGTCCATGCACAGTGAGCTGAAGGACGTGTGGGCAGCTCCTGTTTGCAGTGTCCCAGTGGACGTACAGACAACTGTCACTGGATTACTCTGATGCTGAAGAAAACTTAGAAATCATAGAAACAAGAATCATTATGTTTCTAAGTGGATTTATGGCCGTTTATTCTTTATGGACATCAGAGATAATGAGCGGTCACACTGAATGATATCAACATGTGTTTCATGTCTGTGTTCACATTTCAATCAGTGAGGAGAAGAAGTTTCTTTACCTCCTCCATGATCTGTACGTCTCTGCTGCAGCACCTAACTAAGATACCTCACATAAGGGATGGGTGGCTTGATCCTAAAATACTGAAACTCTTGATACAAGAAGATCGATCTTAGCGTGAATAGGATCAATACCAAAAAAAGAGATTAGTTAATCTCTTCCACATCGTACATATTTGTATTTCAAAAGTAAAACCGAGCACATCTAGTGCATGTACTCTTTGCTTCTCCACTGCTTTTGTGCTGTCTGCACTTAAACGATTCACTCCTGCTGCATCTTTTTAGTTTCACCAGATACCGGCAGTAGGAGGATGATGAGGCCACCTCCCAGCCCTCCTGTTTACTGCTGGGGGCTGACTAGCCTGGAAATTCAGACCCAAATCTAGAAAGATTTAGGGTCTGGCTATGAGTAATGCAAATGACCCAACTCGAGGGGCGGCACCAAGCATGCATTTTAAAATATTAGGGATGCACCGAATATTCTGTAACCGAATATATTCGGCCGAATATTGCATAAAAACACACATTCGGTATTCGGTGGAATAAGTTAAAAGCAAGGCTGAATAATAGCGGCGTGTTTTGATAACGCAATCAAACAGCGTGCCGTGACGGGCGGAGTAAACTCGCATTTGCGACTAAAAATAGTTTTGAGCGAGCAAAATAGGCTTAAATCATTCAGCACGCTGTGCGAGCAGCCTACAGATTTCAACCAGCAGCAGAAACGAAAGGCGAATCCAACTGGTTGTGGGTTGAACGGGGGTCACAGACACAGACAGTAATGTATTCCTGTCAAATATGGCGGCCATCGGCTTATCGGCGATGGAGAAGTCAGCTCCAATAATATCCTCTTCTTGGCGTCATGACTGCCCAGAAGTACCTGAACAGCCNGGTACTCGGTATTCGGCCAAGCGTTTAATATTATTCGGCTTCGGCCACAAATTTTCATTTCGGTGCATCCCTAGAAAATATCACTGCACGCAATTGGATAACACTACGACCAGTCAGAACAATACACGGGGTGACGTATCCAGAGCTTAGCTACCAGCGGAGCTAACTGGTAGATTAGACTCTTGCCGTATCCGTCGGCAAAACAGCAAAAACGTCCTTCTTGCAAAGGAAAGAGCACCGTCTTCTGTTCCTCTTTTAGAGAAAAAGCCAAGTCTAACTCGTTCATTGTAGCGGCCAAAGCCGTTTCAAACAACTGGTGTTCATCCGTAGCCATCTTGCAGTGTTTACTGACTGATTCCGGACCTCTTCGTCGCAGCGCTGTCGTCATCTGTTTAGCTTGCCTCTGGCCCGCCTATATCAGATACACCGATGTGATTGGTGCAACTCGGCTCCAACGGCATGGGTAATGAGCATCATTACTGATTGTCAGAGTGACTCACTGAGCAAATTCAAATTATGCTCTTGCGAGAACTCTGGATTTCCAGGGTAGACATGGACCGTAATTGTACTGTGAATAGAATGGCGTGCGCATCCACGTTACCGTAGGACATTCAATGAGGATAGTATGTTCGAGCCTGACTAGTTTTATCCGACACATAATAGCAGTGATGGATTAATGAAAGAGGAAAAAAACATGAGAAACAGAACTTGGAGCTGCAACTAAAAACAAGGGAGGAGAAGAGAAATGCCTCAGCGTCCAGACCTCTGACACAGAGACAGAGTTCACTGGGAGAGCCTCTTTCAAGCAGCTTAGACGAGGAATATTCCAGGTATATATAGTAGCCTAGTGAAATTAATATTTTAGTCCAATCAGGTCTTCAGCGTTGGTTGGTTCACCTCATAAATCATGACATACCACTCCCAGCCCAAAATAAAAAAGCCACTTTTGATAATAAAAAGTATTGTATCAGTATTGATATTGGTGGTTCTTGCCCTGTTTTATTTAGTATCTGATTGAAACCAAATTTTGTGGTATTGCCCACCACTACCTAACATCCTGCTGACATTACAGAACACCTGCATGCACCTGCCCTTTCACCACACACAGTAACTTTACCTCACCTCTCTCCCACCTCTCCCCTGTAAAAACGCCTCACAGTTTCAAAATCTCCTCCACAGACAAACACTTTGCAGTATGTGTGTATAACTATATAACTATAACTAATAACACAACTTAAAATTGCTTCCTCAGTGCAGACCTACAAGCTTTAACCAAAAAAGAGACAATTAATTAAAAAAAACAGAGAAAGAGAGCTGCAGACACCACGGCGGGTGCTAAAAGTATCAAAATAACCAACATCAACAGCAGAACAGAACATCAGCACTGCAGGCGACAGGGTTTTAATCATTTTTATGCTCACAAGTCAGAACTGTGATCGTCAAATGGAGGAGGAAGAGGAGGAGGAAGAGAGACAGAAATGTAGTGAGAGATGTGAGAGAATGTAGTTAACACTGTGTTTGCCTCCAGTTCAAACTGATCAGCAGCCAGCGGAGCTCAGAGGCAGCACTGACCTGGGGTCTGCTGCAGCACCACTTCGGTGAGGTCCTGCAGGCGGACGAGCAGCAGCAGAGATCCGGCTCCCAGCAGCAAGAGGAACCACAGGGAGCCGTACAGGGAGCAGGGCAGCTTCATGACCACTCGCAGCGCACAGTCCTGCAGCCTAAAGTCCACCAGGCTGACCCCAGATCAGCCACCACTGCACAGCCTGCAGACACAGAGGAGGGAACAAACTGTTCGTTACACGTATCAACATGTGAGGCTTCACAGCTGAGGAGGGAACATGACTCCAGTTAGGCTCTGCTGTACTGAGATCAGCTGACTGATCATTAAAATGTTGCAGAGAAACTAGAAGTTGTCACATTCCTGTTCAGACACTAACATCTGTTAACATCTGCATGAGCTGCGAGGTTCACACTGTGAGGAGGAAGATGAGACCACGACACACAAACAGTCAACAGCTCCTCCAAATTAAAACACAACATACAGCGATTGTAACGTTATGATCTGACCTCAGCAGGATCATCATCTGTCTGTGAC
Organism: Epinephelus moara; assembly: GCF_006386435.1. Classification (NCBI taxonomy): domain Eukaryota; kingdom Metazoa; phylum Chordata; class Actinopteri; order Perciformes; family Serranidae; genus Epinephelus; species Epinephelus moara. Next base: position 38,106,579 of record NC_065525.1, on the reverse strand, counting down.
TTGTTATATCTCTGGGTTTGTTGAAGGTGGCAGTGCTGTTTGGGCTGAGAAAGCCATGTGTAAGTAAGGTAAAGGAGGTTATTGGGTTGGTGTGGGGAGCAGTGAGAGCTGGTATTAGGGGAGTGTCTCTGGGACGCCAGAGATCACTGTCTAGCCTCCTGGAGGTGTCGTAGGACCAACTAGACGAAACACTGGTGAAAGGAGGCTCCCACCTGATGACTCCAAATACGTGTTAGTTATCACTGCTCACTGGTCTGTATAGTTAAGCCTTGCCATAACAGCTTATCATAGGGCTTAGGAGGTTATTCACTGAGTGCTGATCCTTTCTCTAGAGCACACATTTCTTGTGTTTATTTGAACACTGTTGGTAGCATGTTCAGACACGCACATTACCTGCTTAGAGAGACGATCATAATAACCACGGCTGTAATGATTTCTGTATTTGAACCAAACCGTCAATGTCCAGCTGTAACAGTTCGGCTATAACATTACAGCTGTAATGGTCTGGCTGAAGCGGTACTGCTGTAACAGTGTGGCTGTAAAGATTTCTGTATTGGAACCAAACTGTCACAGTACGGCTTTAGCAATACGGCTGTAAAAGTACAGCTGTATTGTTCTGGCTGTCATGGTACGGCTGTTACAGTGCAGCTCTAACAGTACAAGTGTAAGGATTCCTGTATTTGAACCGAATTGTCACAGTAAGGCTGTAGCAGTGTGGCTGTTTTTTGTTTTAGCCGTACGCTGTTTCCAAAATGTGCTGAGGTTAGCGCAACGATTTGATTGGCTGTGAGTCAGTCACACAGATGAAAACGCGGAGCTGGAAGACAGGTTCCTGCAGGTCAGCTACAAGAACAACGAAGAGACAGTTGTGTAAGATGAGGACAGCGTGTCTGTGTTGTAAATGGAAACACATCCAACATGCTAACACACATTTAACATCATCACCCAGATGTGACGCTCACCAGGATGATAAATGTTTTGTTGTTTCGAATGATTAAACAAAGGTGGAACAACTGAAACACTCCTCCTAATGCACGATTTAGTTTTTATTATTTATTTAGTATTTTCAGTTTGATTTCATAAGAGAAGCTTTTCAGTGTTACAGCCTGTTGTGACCTGTTGCATTATGGGAAAGTGTTTGTTCAATGTTAGTACATTACGATACACAAGTGTTTGTAATGTTCCTTATTTTTATCATGGAAATAGTTTAACAAAATGTTCCCTCAGGGAGGATTGTGCCTGACTTTGTTCTACCATCTGTTCTACATACACGATAACTAGGAGATACTGATGAGTTTATTTTTTCCTGCTGTATCAAACTCACACTGAACAGTAGCTATGTTTCCATCCAAAAGTGATTAGAATCANTATTTTAGTTTGTGCGAATCAGGGGATTTTAATTTCGAATTTTGGCGTTTCCATCATAATTTTTCGATGCGATACTTCTAGATGCACATCTAAACAGGCTGATGGAAACATGGCAAGTGACTCTGGATAAACAGGCTGATGGAAACATGGCAAGTGACTCTGGACTCACCTCTACTCATAAGGGTTAAAGTTAACACTATTAAAGTTAGAGAAACATGATACAGAGCTAAAACGATTCGTTTATTGACTGAGTCTATTTCCTGGATTTCTTTCTTGTTGTCTGCTATATTTCACATTAAACTAAATCTCTTTAGAGTTTTAAACTGTTGTTGTCTTAAACAGGACATTTAATGACGTCACCGTGAGAAACTGTTTTCAGTTTAAAGCCTCCAAAAATCAAATTGCAGGTGACAAATCGTTCACAGACAGATACACCTGTAGGCTCTCTCCACATTGCAGAGGTGTGTTTGAATGTTTGAACAACTGCAGAATTAACACCATAACCTTCTTCTGAAGAGTCATAACTCCTCCGACCACTGGAGGGCGCTCTCACTGTGACATTAACAGATGTAGTTTAGGGGCATTTGCTGAAACAACTGATTCGGCTGTTTTTTTGGGGGGAGGACAGTCTCTAAATAAAACCGTGTTTGCACACACTGTACACTGACTGTACGTGCGTGTGTGTTTACTGCTGAAGAATCTGCTGACTTCACGCTTCCTGTTCCCATGGGGCCATGCAGGAACATCTGTTTCTCTGGAGTGCACTCAAACAGCTTCCCTCAGCAGGTGCGACTCTATGGTTGCTATGGAAATAACCTGTGCAGGTACACACACACACACACACACACACACACACACAGGTTCACACTGCAGGCTGAGCTGATATTAATTCGTGAAACAGCAGCTCAGAGGATTGATGAAGCCTCCTGCTTTGCTCCAACCTCAGCTCACTGAGCAGCCATGATGGGAGTAAACACCAACAAATGTCTAATTTAACTGAATCTCTAAATTACTTTTGGCCGATGAGGACTGAAAGATACCAGAGCACCTCCAATAAAACAGCTAAAGGGCCCTTAAAGCGTCACCAACTTATGTTTCTGTAGTGAAGTCAACATTAACACATTATGACCTTTAAGTTGATGTGTTGAACGTTATTTCCACATCCAGCGGTTACAGATTAAAATGATGATTCATCAGGAGTCTTTGTGTTTGTGTCACTTGATGAAAGTCCAAAACAAAGTGGTGCTGGAATGAGTCCTCAAACCCAGAGATGAGCCAGTACGTTAGTACGTCCTGTTGAAGCCAACAGGTTTTTTGAATGGGATTTTTTGGTTAGATGCCTGAAATAAGATCACACAGCTGAAGAGACTTTAACATTTTGTTCTACGACATAAAATACATCAGTAATTACCCTGCTCATATATATTTTAAAGCCTTTAGGTGTTGGCGGTTGCTAACAAGTGGCTACATGAGACTACAGAACATCATCACGCCGAACACGGCTTTAAAACCTCATTGTGATAAAAATCCAGGAAGTAAAGCAAACATTGAAGAAGAGTACACTTGCAAGATAAATGTGACACTTTCTAATGTCACAATGGAGGGACAACTACGCAGGTTGATTTTAGCGCTGCTCATCGTGGACTATATTGCTGTCATTGTTCATTTTAGTCAAACCATACAGTTTGAAAACGAGGCGCGGCTCCAACTAGAAAACAATGTTTTGATGCATTGGATGTGCTGAATGTGCATATTAAGGCAGTACAGGAGGAGGTGCACATTAATAATCCTCCAGGACTGTAACATGCTCATGTTTAACCCAAACAATGTGTTATGTGACTGCAGTTGGTTCAGATCCAGGTCGGAACACGTTCTCACCACAAACGAACCGCACCAGAGTTCATTTGTAACCGGACTGAGACCACCTCTTCATGAAGGTCTCGGTCAGGTTGTGTTGGTGCACACCTGAGTGTGACTGCTGTGTTCACACCTGCCCAAATGAACCGCACTTAGGGGGCAAATGAACTTGAGTTTGATTGAACTGAACCAAACAGGGCAGGTGTGAAAGCACCCTGAGAGTGAACCAGAACAGTACAGTTGTGGTCAGACAGGTAAACAATGAGCTGAAAGTCACCATAAAGCTCTATGAAGATTCAGCTGATCTTTCTCTACCAGCGACACTCAACACCCTGTCATAATAATACCTTACAGCTGCTTTAAGCAGATAAAAACCTCTGATATAAAGTTATTAGTGTGTTTGTCAGTCAGGTCTCAGAGTTTGACCTCATTGCGCTAAAGATGATTTGTGACCAGACAGAAAGTCCAGATGGCTTCAGTTTGATAAATGAATTTAATTATAGTTGCATCAATCACTAAAGAGCTCAGGAGATCTGACTGGACCACGACATTATACTGGATTATTATTAAGAAAACAAATCCATGTTTAACACCAACAGTTAAGAAGTCTCTGTTTTATAGTTGTTTTTGTTCAGATGAACAGGTGGTGGGTGTTGACATAATAAGATTTACATTTTTCTAAGTTGTGTCAGACCTAAACTCCTTCATGTTTAAATCTGTGTAGAGCTGCATCTAATGGAAACCTTCAGTAATCTTCCACTAATCTGTGCATTATTTTCTCTATTAATCATTTGGTCTCTAGGGTGACAAATTGAAATTGTATACAAATATCTTGTTTTGGGCGACAAACAACTCAAAACCGCAGAATCAGTTTACATTTTCAAGAAGCTGGAACATAATCTCAGATTCTTTTGGACATAAAATAAGTTGGTTTTAATTTGTAGCCTGGAATCAGAGTCAGCTGGTAAATTAATTTCTCTCTTTGTCATAAAAAAGAACAACAACAACAATAATAACTCAGGTGATTTTCACAACTAAACTTCTCCACATTATCTTGTATGTGTCTGTTGACAAAGTTGAGTTCACCTCCCCCCTCTGTGACACTGAGGTCTATTTCGTGCAGCAGCTGCTGAACTAAGTATAAAACACTGGCTGACCTGAGGTCAGGGTAAGTAACACCAAAATATATTTGGAAGTGACTGATGAGTCTCTGAAAATTCTTCAGTCTTTGGAGTCAGAAGACAAACTGGTGTTTCTGCTCTGACTGATGTTGAAGGACTCGTCACTGGTCTCACTGGTCTTACTGGGCAGCAGAAGCTGCTGTGTTGGTCTGATGTTTCAGAGACTGGTGAGGCTTGAAATCTGATCCAGTTTTTCCAGTTAAAGAAAACACATTAAAGCAGCTGTGCGGAACTTTTTACCATTAATAAAACTGTCCCTAGTTCGTATCACCCCTCCTTGAAGATCCGCATATTTATTTGAACCCAACAGCGACAAAAAAGCCTTTCTCTATATGGCTATTTAGCGTAGCCTCGCGCGGGTCGGATGGACAGCGGAAGTCAGCAAACCAGTATATGGCACCCGAGGCGGAAGTGATTCTGCACACCCGCAGCAGCCCGCAGTCAATAAACCACAGAAGAAGAAGGAGCCATGTTTACGCAGTCAATAAACCACAGAAGAAGAAGGAGCCATGTTTACAGAGAGTGTTCTCCAAGTAAGCGGTATACGCAACGGGCATTGCTGAACACAACAGTTTTACCAGATGTATCTATAAGGACTTGGTTGTACTTTCGATGTCATGGCGGATAAAGAAGGAGCACCATCTAAAAGAAAAAGAACAGAAGAACAGAAGAAGGCTAAACGGGACAGTGATAGGGCTCAAGCCCAAATGCGTGTAAACCTCGGTCGGGCATTCACCAAGTGGAGAGAGCTGAGAGATTTGAAAGGTTTTAAAACTGATCCCGAGTTGGCCCTTTTCCTCATCGACAGGTATGTAATTTTTGTTTTTATTTAGAGAATATACTGCAACTTGTTAGACGTTGTTTCACTTCAATATATGACGACATGGAAGTTATAAGCAAGCTAAATTTAATGTTAGCTGATGTGAACCGCTTTTGTCTAGTAACGTTACAACAAACAACACAAAATTATCTGTGACTGTGACCATGAACACCAATATACAGCAGGCAGTTGTCCTCAGTTTGTAAGAAATTCAGAGCTACACCAGAACATTTATGAACAGGTCTTACTTTACTACTAACTTGTGTAACATTAGCATGTTAGCACTAATTACTTGGACTGACCTAATGTTAGTAGCGTTAGCTTTGCAAGCGAAGGCTGCAGGTAACAGCTTTGCTGTGTTAGGATTAGATCAGAACAGAAACACAACACGAGAATTTACTGAGTCATTTTGCTGTTTCCACTGACCGGACTGACCTGACGTTAGTTAATCCTCTCGCTCTCCAAAACAAATGCATGCGGTAATTGCCAGTTGCAGTCAAGATTTTATGACAGCAGGCTGTGGGTGTCATACCGCTGCGACAAAAGGGGGCACTAAAATCAACGAAAACGAAAAGTTCCGCACAGCTGCTTTAATGAAGGTTTTATCACTGAGGTTTAGTAACTAGCTCTTCCTCTGATTTCTGATTTCAACACGTTGTTCATAATGTAGCTTTATTATTAGGGGTGTAAATCACCAGTTTCATCATGATGCAATATCATATCGATTCTTTGGACAACAATACGATATTTGTCGATATTACAAAGTCTGCCACAATACAGTTTCGATTCGATTTAGGGGCCTGTGATCAATATGAGACGATATAATACAGCCATTTAACACAATCTGTTACAGAGGAAGCTGCCACCCCTGTCTTCTTTGCTTTGGGCCATAAAAGATAAAAACAACACATAAATACTAAGTGCAGTAAAGTTAACTTGAAACTGACTCCACTAACACATAAAATAGCTCATGGGATAAGCTAACCATAAGGGCTTTCTGTTAGAGCAACCTTTCTGTAAGAAATCTTTTCAGTTTAACCTAAACCATGGCTTAAAGCTCTGAAGACAAACTCCTCCCAACAGCCATAAATCATGCATCATCATTTAACACAAGCATTAAATTCAGCTCAGTAATAACTGTGAGTGTACCGCATCGTGCATCCTTTCATATTTTTACACTTCACTGCTATTCCATAGTTATACATCACTTCATGCACGACGCTCCCTTTGGTCCTGAAGGCGTCTCCAGAGAAGAACTCTGTTCATCCCACACACATTTTCTATTGTCCCTGAGACAATGGGAGGCTGTTAGTCTCCAGCCTTATAATTTAATCCTTTTCCATCACTTCCCCAGTTGGGCAGTGAGCTGCGTGATTTATTAGCCTGACATGGCATTTTACTTGCCCCGGACCACTGGGTAATCCTTATTGTTGAGCTCTGAAGGTGAATTACTTTCATTATCGACTAATGGATTGATTAAATGTCTGGTTTATAAAATGTTAGAATATAGAATATTATAGAATACAGTGGCAGCTTTAATTCAAAACACACATTGGAGTTTTCTGTTTGTGTTCCTTGTTTTATTCATTCATGTTTAATCTGTTTTTATTTTGTATATTCTCTCCTCATGTGTCGTGTCTGGTTTTACTTCCTGTCTTTGTGTGTTTTCCCGCCTGTTTTCTATCACACCTGTCTCGTTAGTCCTTCCCTGTTCCCAGAGTCTTCCCTTCACACCTGTTCTGTATTAGTCTTGTCTGCTCCACCAAAGTGTGTGACAACCTTGAAATTTAAACACTTTTAGTAGCCTACATAATTTATTTTTGTTTTTAAATTATCCTTTCTGTTGTTTGTAATGCTCTTGTCTCTTACGTCTTTCTGTGATGTCTTCAGGTTTTGTGAAGCTCACTGTTTTGCAGCTTTTTGTATGAGATGCCCTTGATAAATCAAGTTTTGTTAATATTCTCAAGCACAAAGATATTCAGTTCACTGTCACAAGAGACAAAGAAAAGCATCAGATCCTCACAGCTGACAAATAAGACAACAGAACACCACTTAAATTATTATTTTTTTCCCGTTAAACAACAGACTGATAAATCAAATGTTTCAGCTCTACAGGACGTCAGCTGAACCCTCAAACCACCCCTGCTCGTCTCTGATGTTACAGCAGAACCACAGGTCTCCATCTGACACTCAGTTTACATGTATGTAGATCAGGGCTGGGCTAAAATAATTGATTCATCCGATTCAAATCGATCAATATCAGTTAATCAGTTAATTATCAGTTATCAGTTAAGTCCCTGTGGATGTGTGAAGCTTGTTAATCCTGCCTAAGTAAACTGGCTGCTGCACTAAATTATTAACGTCCATATATTGAGTATATGTTATATATATTCCTCATGTGACCGGCCGAGCTTGTGTGTCGGTTCAGAATGTTTAATGAGATGAAGTTTGAGCGTCCTCAGTCACAGAGAATCAGACGTACAGCAGCTCTTTTGTTGCACAGATGAAGCTTCTGAGCTTTTGTTCTGCTCTGAAATGGATTCAGAGTCAGAGTGAAGGCAGAGAAGCTCCAGCCTCTTTTCTTTGTATTGAAACTAAAAGCACCATAATAAAGTGACACAGATCCACAGTCTGTCTGTTTTCAGTGGAACATGAGTCTGAATTAACGCTGTCATGGATCAGAAAAGAGTTTTCTGATGCTGCATCAAAAGGTTTCGCGAAGGAAACTAGAATTATCGCCTCGCGCCTGAATGCCTCGGTGAACCAGTCAAGTTGCAGTTACAGATTACATCCATGTCTGTGAAAACACGGATGCTTCACACACATCTTTCTCCCCGGCAGAAGAGACGATCTATACAATCAGCACAGTTTCCAGATTAGTGTCACCAATTCAGTATCTGACCAAATGTCTCCCCTTCTGTTCCTGAGTTATGGCGTTGAATAGTGGACAGAAAAATGTTTTTGCTGCCAGTATCCAGGCCAAATTCAATCTCCCTCCTGGTCACTTTTTCAGTTACCTCCAAATTAGAAATCTGGTGAGACAGCTAGTACCTAATTTTGACACACTGCCCACACAACACGACTTTTATGACCTCATGACTAGAGCTCCCACATCCAAGCATTTGATCTCCAATTTTGTCTGTCTCTTTACTCTGGCAACCCTTTTTCTCCGTATTAAAGAGACTTGGTCAAAGGATACAGGTGAGAGGGTTACAAAGAATTAAAAAATGTTCCATTAATGCTAGACTTCAAGGTATTCAGTTACAGTCATTCGTCGCCTGCATTTCTCCAAGGCTAAACTGAACAGAATATTCCCCTCTGTCTGCTGTGACAAGTGTAAAACAGGCGTGGGGATTTCTATGTGGATTTCTGGACCTTTACTCTGAATGGACATCAGAGATAAAGAGAAGTAACAGTTAATTATATATGGACAATAGAAGGAGGTAAAGTTTTGACTCAAACTGAATGAATCTGTCTCGAGGCTGTGAAGAAGACCTCATGTTTTAAAGTCTGTTAATTGGATCCATGAACCGCTGTCTCAGTCACTGCTGACTACAGGACAACTGCAGTAACTACCTTCCTCTTGTTATTAGAGAACGCCTGTGTGCACCTGTCACCTGTCTCTGCATTAACACCAGCTGATGTGCAGGTGGACCTCTTCTCTCTCTGAGTCACTGGTGTTACATATTCAGTAGTGTAACGTACCAAAGTAATTACATTTCTTTACAGTATGCAAGTATTTTGTGGGAGTGTCTGTACTTTTTCTGCCAACTGTCACCTTTTCTCCACTATATTTCCTAAATAAAATGCATACTTTTACTAAAAGCACACATTTACCCAAAGCATCTGCATCACAGGGAAGTAAAGGATGAAGGACGGAGGAAGAGATGGATGGACGGATGAAGGAATAGGAGGCAGGAAAAACTGGATTTTGGTTTTTAAATCCCTTAAGTTGTGAAGCGGACCTCATTTTTCTTTACATGTAATATGCACTCCATTTTTTGGGTTGTGTACATGTTAAGAAGAAATATACTTAATAATCTTAACTATTCTGACCGCTTGCTTTTCTATTACAAACATTAACAAACTTATACTTATACTTTTAATATTTAAGTACTTTTAAGATCATAAAATTACTTTTAATAGTTAAGTACAGTAAATATCAGACACTTAAAGACTTTTACTATTCTAACATTCAACTTTAACTTCTACCAAAGTCATTTCCTGGTATAATATCTGTACTTTTTAAAAAAAAAATCAAGAATATTTTTTGTTCAATTTTAACAGGTTTACACAATGTATATTCACAGCAAGAATCAAACTCAACGAAGCCCATATATATGACGAGGAACAAAGCATGACATCCAATCACAATCCTCCCCATCCTCACTAACACCAAATAACATCCGGAAGATCGTCAACAGGACGGTCCTCCATCTCCTGACTAGTGCAGAAATGACAGATGAGCTGAAAGTCAGGTTTAATATTAAGAGAGAGAAGGAGAGATGCCTATGTAAAAGGCAGGTTCAGAATAATGGGGTACTTTATCAGACACTGACAAAAAGCAACAAGAACAAGAGACAAACACAAAATCCAAGCTCTGGAAGTACTTCAGAAAGGGGCCACGCACCTTCTGGAATTTTTCATCTGAGTTACCAATTGAGTAACATATGTTTTCAAGATTAAGACGTAATGTCCGTCAGCCACTGGGCATGAGTGGGCGGGGCAGCGTCCCTCCATCTGACTAGAACTGCCTGTCTGGCCAGCAGAGAGGCGAAAGACAGTGTACGCCATTGGATCAGAGTCAAGTATACAGTACATCATCCTCTCATCATCAGAGGGCGACCAGAAGGTTGGGTTGCAGGCCAAAGTTGATGATTGAGGATAAGGTTTGGAAGACGTCCTTTCAGTATTTTTCAAGACTCGGATACTACCAATAGATATCTATAACCTGCAATAATCAGGTATATGGGGAGTTAGGAAGATATCCACTCTGTATTGCAGTTAAAAAGAATTACTGGCTACTGGGGGAGGTCATGAGTCAAATAAATGAAATGAAAAATGTTCTTTAAACTATAGAGTATTTAATTTAAGGCCACTTCAGGGTCTTGACAGTACAAATTGATTTTTAAACAAATACACGTCTTAAAGACATTTGATCTGTTTTTATCCTCTCAGATAGAAAGTCTCTAATCACAGATCCTTCTGCAGCAACATCATCATCATCAATACAAACGCTTTGTGGTGTCTTTACAGTTGGAAATGAAAAACTGTGTCTTTCACTTTGCTCTGCGCAGCAATAAAGAGTTGAGGAAGGAGGACAGAAACGAGCTCTATTCAGTGTAATGACAGATTGGACTCAACTCACAGAAATCATTTGGCACTAATTCTTCAGAGTTCAGCACGAGGCCAAGGACTCTTTGTCTCCTCTCCTTCTGTGAAGCCTCCACTCTGGAGAATCATGTATGCACACAGCAGCAGCAGCAGCAGCAGCAGCAGCGTCCAGGGTGAGACACTGTACCGAGAGCTCGGGGACACAAACGTCCCTCGTTGTCCCTGAAATTAAGGTGACCGAGCAGAAAACTGCAAGTCACAGCATGATTAACTTTACAGATTTATAGCTCTCGATGTTTTTAACAACTGTATGTGTACTTAGTCTCCCTCCATTTGCCTACAACCGCTTTCTGAAATTAACTTTTGAGTAATTTTATAGCGGCGAATTCATTAATAAAGTCATTTGGGTTATTTGGAAACTGGAGTTTACACATCAGTTGGTTTTAATTTGCAGCCTGGAATCAGAGTCAGCTGTTCATTTCTTTGTTTTCTTTATTTTTCCTAAAAGAATAATAATAATAATAATGAGTGGAGTGTGTCCTCCTGAGAGAAATTTAGTTTGTAGGTCAACACAGATACAGTTTAAATGCATTAAAGGATCAGTCTGCTGTCACTCGTCTGGACTCAGACCAACAACACGTCCGTCTGTCTCTCAACAGTCTGACTTCCTGTCTGTGGCTCTCAGCTCCAATCCCATTGGTCTCCACTGAAGATCTTTAAAAACACCTCACAAACACAGAGTTTCATTTCAAACAGCTGCTCACCGGACTTTCTAATCAAACGTTTGTCTAACTCAAACACCTCATGGGAAATATTCTGTAAATCCAGCTGGATGATTGCAACGGACAGAAATATAAAAGTACCGTAAATATAATCAGGAATATAATCTGTAAATCCGATGAGTTGATAAGCCACCTCCTCCGCCACAATAAAGGGCCTGTAGCCTCTTCAACAGGAGCTAAGTAGATTAATCCTTCATTCCCTGATGAGACTGTAATCTTATGGGATATACTGGAAAAACTCCACGTCTATCTGTGTTTATTCAGATCATCATCATCGTGTCGTGTGCTGAGGTGAGCAGAGGTTGAATGTGTTGGTCCTGAGCAGCTAAATGAAGTCTGAGCTCACTGGTTTTTAATATTTAATCATCGTCAGGCCATCTTTCCCTCATTTTGTCCCTACTTTACTTTAAAAAAAAAAAAAAAAAAAGACAGACTGGTGACAGTTTGGAGGAGAAACCAACAGGAAGTGTCTTATAATAAAGTCAGGCTATCAGCAGCCTCAATAACAGCTTTAATACTCTTTACCATGATGAGGAATTAAATCAATTTCACTTTCTCCATCTGGATCAGGCCTGAATTAATTCGGTAACCATGACGACGTGTTTTATTAACAATTTAAAAAAACAAATTGTTTTAAATGGACTGTTGCTCTGATTCACACCTCTGACAGTCTTCTTCATCACAGCAACAGCAGCTGAGGATCATGGGAATCGTAGTATTCAAAGACAGAAAAGATCAAAGTAAAAATAATTCAAACTGGTGGTCAGAAGATGACACAGCATGATGGGTAAATTACCAGGAGAGTCCTGAGTCACTGAAGCACAGTGAGGTCAACCTGCACTGACTGATGAGTGTGTAGAAATGAGTGTGTACAGGGGAGTGTTGATATTTGTGTAGTAGACATGAGTTAATGGAGATGAATGTGTAGAGATGAGCGTGTAGACATTACTGTGTAGTAGACGAGCTAGTAGAGATGAGAGTGTGTCGTTATGAATGTGTAGAGATGAGTGTGTAGACATTAGTGTGTGGTAGACATGAGCTAGTAGAGATGAAAGTGCGTAGTTATGGATGTGTAGAGATGAGTGTGTAGACATTAGTGTGTGGTAGACATGAGCTAGTAGAGATGAGAGTGTGTCGTTATGAATGTGTAGAGATGAGTGTGTAGAAATGAGTGTGTAGAGATAAGTGTGTAGTTGGGATGAGTGTGTGTAGTAGGGATGAGAGTGTGTAATAGGGATGAGAGTGTGTAATNTGTGGTAGACATGAGCTAGTAGAGATGAGAGTGTGTCGTTATGAATGTGTAGAGATGAGTGTGTAGAAATGAGTGTGTAGAGATAAGTGTGTAGTTGGGATGAGTGTGTGTAGTAGGGATGAGAGTGTGTAATAGGGATGAGAGTGTGTAATAGGGATGCGTGTGTAGAGATGAGTGTGTAGTAGGGATGAATGTGTAGAGATGAGTGTGTAGAGATGAGTGTGTAGTAGGGATGAGAGTGTGTAGTAGGGATGAGTGTGTAGAGATGAGTGTGTAGTAGGGATGAGAGTGTAGAGATGAGTGTGTAGTAGAGATGAGTGTGTAGAGATGAGTGTGTAGTAGGGATGAGTGTGTAGAGATGAGTGTGTAGTAGGGATGAGAATGTAGAGATGAGTGTGTAG
>NC_065525.1:38081599-38090075 GCF_006386435.1 Epinephelus moara | reverse complement strand
GGATGAGAGTGTGTAGAGATGAGTGTGTAGTAGGATGAGAGTGTAGAGATGAGTGTGTAGTAGGGATGAGAGTGTGTAGAGATGAGTGTGTAGTAGGATGAGAGTGTAGAGATGAGTGTGTAGTAGGGATGAGAGTGTGTAGAGATGAGTGTGTAGTAGGGATGAGAGTGTAGAGATGAGTGTGTAGCAGGGGCGGACTGGCCATCTGGAGGTTCTGGAGAATCACAGAACGGCCAGTACTCCAGGACGGCCGGCGGCCACCATGCAGTCATCACCGTTTTTTTTGTTTGTTTTTCCTTTTTCTCCCTGATATTCTACTGTTCCACGTCCAGTCCGCTAGGTGGCAGCCTTTAAATTGGATGTCAGCCGGCCCATAGATATCTATGAGCCGGCCAGCCGCCAATCAAATTGAAGAAGAAGGAAGCGCATATTGTATGCGCACCGGTTGTTGTGGGCTGGGCTGAGTCAAAGTCCAGGGCTGTTTTTTAGTCCCAGTCCGCCCCTGGTGTGTAGTAGGGATGAGAGTGTGTAGTAGGGATGAGAGTGTGTAGTAGGGATGAGTTAGTAGTGTTAGCAGTGGTAGTTGTTGTTGTGTGTAGTGTGTAGCAGCAGTGTGTTTAACCTCAGCCTCCTACTCAGTCAGAACCCAGTGGACAAGTGTATATTGTGTACACTGTGTACATTGTGTGATGTACAAAGAGACATATTGTGATGAATGAGTGTCTGACTGTAGGAGCTCTGTAATGACCCTGTTTGAAGCAGCTTTTCAGCCTTCCTCAGTGCCTCCTCTTCATCACACCTTCAGCCTGCTGCCTCGCTGTAACCAGATCAGCTACAATCCTTTCTGACATTTCTGGGGCTCCAGATGTAGACGAGAAGTGTTTAACTTTTAGTCTCTCTTGTTAAACTCTTGGATCAGAATCTTCACACTTCTCCCGCCTGACTCAGTCTCTTATAAAGAGTCACAATATTGATACAGCTCAACACGTCTCCAACAGTTCAATATCACCAATCGTTTCCTGTTTCAGAGCGTTGATGAGCGGAGGGAGGCAGCTCATGGAGCGGTGCTGGTGGACGGAGTGTGTGATGGATGCTGCTGTTTGTCTGCAGACAACACAGATAGATATTGATCTCTGAGTGAGTTCTCCATCTGTCATGTTAATCCTCCACCGCGGGTCCCTGAGCTGTGGACGCTCCATCTGATCAAAGAGCCCTCGGCCCAGCTGAGACTCTCAGGTGTCAAAGGTCAACAGGAAACATGTCTGACTCTATGAGGATTTGACGTCCCATCACTCTGATTATTATTCACTAATACAGTCCATCAACTGAAGGTTAATCAGTTACTGTTTTAATCACTGATTAATCGTTTGTTTTAAGCACAAATTTAACAATTTCAATCAATAAACTAAGAAAAGCTTGTTCATTTTCCATTGATCGACTAATCAATTCATAGACTAATCATTGAGGTTATATTCTGAATAAGTTGTGATCTGCTCTGAGAGATAATGATGAGTATTTTTTTTATTATTTTCAGACATATAACAAACGATTAATCAATTAATAAAGAAAACAGTCTGCAGATTAATCAATAACAAAACTGATCGGGTCCTCGCAGCCCCCTGTGTTCTGCAGCTGCAGTCGGAGGATGTTACTGGAGACGTATCAGCGAGTGTAGAAACAGAGCAGCTGGAGGAGTTTTGTATTTCCTGCACGTTATATTAGAAGGAGCTTTGCTGCAGCACCTTCACTTTGTGCCCTTCAGTGCTGAATCATCACAACACATTCACAGGTAGAAAAATGACTCGGGCTGTTTTCACTGCACAGCTTCTTTTTGTCTTCTCCACCCAGAGCGTCCTGGATCCTCTCAGCCTACTTTACTCCTTAATGGAAAATAATGAGTGTAAGGGTGGATTTATAGCTGTGTATCGTCTCTACCTGGAGCCTACGCAAGGGGCCTACAAGCTGTGAGCATGTTTACTTGTGCTGTGGCGTCTGTGTCGCTCTGAAGTTAAGTCTCTGAAACGCTAATTGACGGTGGGGTTTCTGTGAAGTGCTGTAAAGTCTGATTGATTCAAAACACAACAAAACAAATAAATAAGGCTTAATAATAGCAACAATATCAAACACGATTTTCCCCACAATCACAACATGCTAATGTTTATAGTGTAGCGATTACAGTAGTAGATTTAATAACTCAATAATACCAAAATACTATGACTCACTATCATTCATAACTCAAAACTGTGCCCCAGAAGCACATGAACTGGTTTTAAAGATGAAGGAGAGCGATGGGTGAGGTCACAGAGGAAGCAAAAAGTAAAGCAGCTGCAGTGTCCTGACTTCTCCTTGATCATAAAGCTTTGTTAAAGTGGGTCCACACATACTCCTCCTCTTTATCATCTACTGTTTTAATTATCTAGTTAGGATTTCTTCCTAAAGATTAAAATGCTGATCGATACCAAGCACTTCTTACAAGAAAACCAGATAATCCTTTGGTAGACTATGAAATGAATAACGGACAGTATTAACCAAGTCAAACATCGTAAACATGTATTAACTTTGATCCACAAGCCTGTGCAAACATATATATGTCTTTCGTATCATATGATTATACACAGCAAATAAATAAAAAAGACTGATGACACATTGTTGAAATACTCAAAAGCATTAGTATCAGTAAGTACTCATTATGTCCAATGGCCTATAAAACAAAACCTATTTGCCATTATGTCCAATGGCCTATAAAACAAAACCTATTTGCAGCTAATCACAATTCGTATGATTATAACGCAACTTAGGATTTATATGCACATTTAATGAAATGCATACATCAGTGCAAGTCTGTATCAAGAGTCTCCAATGTGAGACAAGCTGTAGAGAAGGAAACAGAGGTGTCAAATCCTTCCTGACACAGGCACAGTCAGCCCGTTCCTCAAAATCAACACATTAAATCAAACTACTTGTTATGAAACAAATTGACATTTTCTTTTTGAAAAGAAAAATCAGGAGTGGATACATGTCTATGCGGGGCTTACATTGATTTGACGCAGAAGTATACATCCCACTTAAGATGGATGACTGCATGCATATTTCTGTGGGCCTAAGTATTAATAACTTACTCTGGAGGCATCGGTGGCTTAGTGGTGGAGCAGGCGCCCCATGTATAAGGCTGTTGCCGCAGCGGCACGGGTTCAACTCCAGCCTGTGGCCCTTTGCTGCATGTCACTCCCTCTCTCTCTCCCCTTCACACTTGTCTGTCCTGTCAAATAAAGGCTAAAAATGCCCAAAAAAATATCTTTAAAAAAAAAAAAAAAACTTACTCTGAATGCTGCCTTGTCACTTTTTGACCTGCCCGTTGGAACCAATTATATTTGTATAACGTTATCACTGAATTTTTAAAAAAAAACATGATGGACGGATGTACAACCAAGAACATAATGTCCCTGGTCACTGCTGTTGTCAGCATGGAGCAAGTGGCAAGGAGAGGCTCAGGTGAAGTTTTAGAGTCCTCACATCCCTTGCGGAGATGGGGCTTTTTAGCCCTAAAACAGAGTTCAAATGATGTTTTTTCAAACAACTTTTTATGTCGGGACTTCAGGACACATGGATCACTACGGACGAGCAGTATGGAGATATTTTGTGGCTTCAATTATGTGTTTTTTGGACGTTTTAATCTGGGGCGCCATCAGCCTCCATTAGGTGGAGTTTTGTTGCTAGCCTTATCTCCGCAAGGGATGTGAGGACTCTAAAACTTCACCTGAGCCTCCCTCGGCATATGGGTGAGCAGATAATGGCTGAATTTTCATTTTTGGGTGCACTATCCCTTTAAGTTCCTCTGATGGCCACTAGAGGCTGGCTTCCCCTTAGACCCCCATGTTAAAATGCCAAACTTTACAGCAGAAGTAAACATGTTTACAGCCTGGTCCAAAAAACAGTTTGGGTCTTTATAGCTAAATTCCTCCTCAATAACAACTTAAAAAGGTATGAATTTTCCTATAACTCACTCATTTACATTTAATTAAGGCTTAACGACGTCACACATAATTAAGGTCGCGGCTGCTTTGAGCTTCTCAGTCAGATCCACCCCTCACTCCTCTACAGCTCCAACCTCTCGCCAAGATATGATCACTTCTGGCTCCAAAATACCAAGATGGAGACGGCCAACAGGAGTCCATAAACCTATGGGTGACGTCACTGTGGCTGCATCCATTAGTTTTACAGTCTATGGTGTGGAGGCATAAAAACAGTGCTCACAGCTAACTCACTGACTCCATGGTGACATCATATTTCCTTTCACAGCCCCCTTAAAAACAGACTAATAAATCCTCTTGAATCAGAAACACACACTTCTGTCTCTTTTACTTTTAAGCCCTTACTTTATCTTACTTTTTGTCTTTTTTATATATTATTTCAAATCATAAATAATTGTTGTACGATGATTTCTTGTGATTATCATTGTGATCATTTTGTTAGGACAGTTTGTTCTGGATATCCTGCAGTTCACTACAGCAAAGAGAGACAAAACACTTCCTGTTTACATCCCCAAATATGGGAACTGTAGCTCTAAACCTTGAGCATGATCATTCCCCAAACAGAAGTAAGACAAAGGATCAGTGTTGAGGAGCAGTCTCAGTTCTGTCTGAGGGGGGCTGCTGTGTGTGGAAGCTCGTCTCCATTAGCATAACACTAAAAGATGCATGTTGGTCCCTGGAGTCTTGTTTCAGTGGAGATGGAGGAAGTCATTACAAACATCCATCTGTAACAGGAGCGTTCACTTCAGTCCAACACGAGGCAGAGAGACAGATAGAAAGGTCACTGACAGACAGACAGACAGCTCCTTCTTTAATGTATTATTAATGTGTCCCACCCCATAAATAACTGGCCTTTGTAGATTATTTGAGGTGGCGGGCGGAGGATGGAGGAGTGTGGTTTTTCTCATTAGTGTGGGTGGAGGGATAGTGTTTCCTCTGCATGTTCACATTAAAGGTGCTTATGGTAATTGAATCCTGATAGTGATTCAGTGAAGAACAGTTCAGAGGGAGGAAGAGAGCAGCTGATGCAGCTCACGAGGACGCTGTGTTAAATCATACGCTTCATATTCCTCTAAAGAGAAAAATGTATGTTTACCACCTCTCTGCGAATCAAAGGAAATTGCAGCACACAAACGTGAAGCACAGCTGAGAATCACAAACATCCATCTCAATGTGGAGTCGGTATGTCAGCTAAAAATGAACATAATGAGGTTTTAAATTAATCATTACAATTTAATGCATCAGTGCTGTGATACAACATCATTCACAGTGTAAATACTCATTTTTTTAAATTAGGAAAAATTAAACCATCACCTCAGGTGCAGGTCAGCACTGAACCATGATGCTGTAACCTGGTGTTAACACAAGACCTGGATCTGTTAGATGTCAGCTCTGAGACACTGCGATGGATAATAAAGACTGATGCTCCACGGATACAGAGCAGCCACAGTCAAAGCAGTAATGTGTTTATGTGACTGTGATACATCATGTTACTGAGAGCTCACAGGAAGTTCACTCAGATCCACTCAAAGACCAAAGCTCCTTTTACACTGCCTGTTTAAGGCAGAGATACCACGCTGTTATGCCACCTCGCCCTTCTGTATAAAAGGTATGATGGCAGAATAAGGGGGACAGAGTTGTTCCTGACCTCTGTATAAATGGGACAGCCTGCAGGACCAGATCACGAGCAGGTGTGACGTTTTGATGATGTGTTATGTGTGCGACCCACCGTGGGAGATTTAAAAGGTAACTGGCAGCATCTAGAGGCTATTTCAAAGAAGAACAGTGGCTGGAAATGTCCGCAAATTGGGAAAACAATGAGGTCCTCAACCTCAGAGCAAAGTACGAGATCAGCCGCCATATAACAGGGACGATAAATGATTGTTAAGCACCACAAACGTGTGTGCTATATGTCACACGACGGGCCAACGCTGGTGAGTTACATGTCATGCTCGTCAGGTCTCTTTTTATTCTGTGATGCTGGCATGCGGTCAAAGTCACACATGAGAGCGGCATGATGCCACCGTAGTTTGGTTCTGTGTAAAAATGCAAAGGCGCCATGAATAAGGGACTTCATACTGGCTTTATAGCTCGATCTCCGTGTAAAAAGGGCTAAAAAGTGTCAAGCAGCAACTCTGCAGCTAAAAAATGAAGTCAACACTGAAGTCCCTAAACTGCAGTTCCTCAAATGGCCACTTGAGGCAAGAGCGAGTCAATCCCCACAGACCACCATATTAAAATGTCCAACTTTACAGCAGAAATAAACACGTTCACAGCCTGGTACAAAATACGGTTTCGGTCTCTATAGCTAGTTTCAACATTCATAACTGTACAGGGGCTGAATTTTTCTGTAATTTCGGGCCACTCAGTCAGATCCAGCCCTCACTCCTACACCGCTACACCCTCTTGTCTGAATATGATCATCTCTGGCTCAGAAAAACCAAGACAGCGATGGCTGTAATGCCAAACCCGAGGCTTCAAAACATAGTCCGCAAACAAATGGGTGACATCACAGTAGCTACGTCCATTATTTTTACAGTCTATGGGTGTAATGAGGTAAAAATCTTTGTCTGAGTGGCTGCTCTACACTGCACGAGAGTTTATTATATTAAAATCATATTGAATAATCACTTGACTAAAATCTGACAGCTGTAATCTTTTCTTCAGATTGACTGACAGAATTCAATTAAGTCAAACTGTTAAATCTGATGAGTTTACTTTTTTTATTATTTATCATCTGATTTTCCCTCCACATGTCCTCCTCTTCTTTAATGTGATTGTCTTCATGTTGGCAGGTTTGACTGACACCAGGTAACTCCAGTCAGAGCCAAGAAGTGGTCCAACTGTTATACAAGTAGGAAACTTTGATATTTATAGCCACATACACGTCTATGTGTGTATATATCCCTGATATGCACCATGTCACACTACATAAACTGTTCAGGAATGGCCCGGCCCGAAACAGGTCAAGGCGTCCATTATGCCTTAAAATTCCCCAGATCCCAATTTGATCGAGCTTCGGGCCATTACTGAGCAGTTTTTGTGGTGTAGCATGGTAATATTTGATCAAGATTTGTCTTTTAATTCTCATTTAAAACAAACCTCAAGGACTGCATTTTTTCATCTGCGTAATATTGCGAAAATTAGGCCTATCCTGACCTCAAAAGATGCAGAAAAATTGGTCCAAGCTTTTGTTACCTCTAGGCTGGATTACTGTAACTCCCTATTATCAGGTAGCTCTAGTAAGTCTTTAAAAACTCTCCAGCTAATTCAGAATGCAGCAGCACGTGTACTAACAGGAACTAAGAAACAAGATCATATTTCTCCTGTTTTAGCTTCTCTGCACTGGCTCCCGGTAAAATCCAGAATAGAATTTAAAATCCTAGTGTTAACTTATAAAGCTCTAAATGGTCAGGCTCCGTCATATCTAAGAGAGCTCATAGTGCCATATTATCCCATCAGAACTCTGCGCTCTGAGAATACAGGGTTACTCATGGTCCCTAAAAGGCCCGTTTCCACTGAAGAAGTTCCTGGTACAATTTGGGGGGCAGGAACTACTACAGGAACGTCCTCTCGCTCAGCCCTCTCAACCGCCGTGTCTCCACTGAGAGAGCGGAGTAGGAGGAAGGTTCCTGTAAAGTTACCAGGCTGTGTATGTGACGTAATCGTTGCGCGACCATTTTGACCGGGGCGATGTAGGGCCGCCGTTAGCCGTTAGCGGTGTCTGTAATAACTCCGGTCACGGTCCGTGAAAAAAATATTTCTTCCAGCGGATGTCTTAGTTACAACATGATTGAGCTAACTGGAGTAGTTTCATGTCATATCCGACAACGGGAGGCTTTTAATAGATGATGTCCTGATGTTAGCTTTGCTGCTGCTTTTAGCTGTCCCTGTCAGCTGATGCTATCTAGACATCGTGATTTCCCAAAACTGAATAAATACCACACATAGCAACACAAAACTGCTTTGCTAGCTCAATCATGTTGTAACTAAGATATCTGCTGGAAAAAATATTTTTTTCACAGACCATTTATTGAGTTATTACAGACGCCGCTAACAGCTAACGGTTAGCCCAGCTAATCTACGATAACCATGTTATTAATTACAAAACGTCACATCCCGCCTTGAGTATATCCAGTCAGCACCAAGTAATCGCCAAGCCCCAGCCAGGAGTTTCTCAGGGCCATCCTGAGAACCTACTCCGAGGCAGGGACTTGTTTAGCCCCTGTAAAAGTTCCGGAACTCTGTCCTTCGGGGGTGGTTCCTGTGGTAGAGACACGCACCAACGGCCCCGGACCCATAAAATTACCCCGAAATTCCTGCAGTGGAAATGGGCCTATAGTCTCCAAAAGTAGATCAGGAGCCAGAGCCTTCAGCTATCAGGCTCCTCTCCTGTGGAATCATCTTCCTGTTACGGTCTGGGAGGCAGACACCGTCTCCACATT
>NC_065525.1:38066448-38081578 GCF_006386435.1 Epinephelus moara | reverse complement strand
TCTCGTCCTGTTACTGCATTTTGCTAACTCGGCTACACTCCATGTCACTAACTCGGCTTCTTCTCCGGAGCCTTTGTGCTCCACTGTCTCTCAGATTAACTCATACAGATTAACTCATATTGCAGCGGTGCCTGGATAGTGTGACGTGTGTGGTTGTGCTGCTGCTGTGGTTCTGCCAGATGCCTCCTGCTGCTGCTATCATTAGTCATTAGTCATACTTCTACTGTTATTATACACATGATTATTGTCACATATGTATACTATCAGATATTAATATATACTTTCAACTTATTGTACCACAGTAGCCAGAATTATAATTCTAATATTATTGTAATATCATTACTTTCATTAATGTTGTTGTAAGCTACTGTCATTACCATCTGTCCTGCATCTCTCTCTCTCTCTCTCTCTCTCTCTCTCTCTCTCTCTCTCTCTTTCTGTCTCATTGTGTCATACGCATTACTGTTAATTTATGATGTTGTTCTGTTCTGTACGACATCTATTGCACGTCTGTCCATCCTGGAAGAGGGATCCCTCCTCAGTTGCTCTTCCTGAGGTTTCTACCATTTTTTCCCCTGTTAAAGGTTTTTTTTGGGGAGTTTTTCCTTATCCGCTGCGAGGGTCATAAGGACAGAGGGGTGTCATATGCTGTAAAGCCCTGTGAGGCAAATTGTGATTTGTGATATTCGGCTTTATAAATAAAATTGATTGATTGATTGATGTATTGGGAGGGGGGTAGTTGGTCTGTAATGGTGTTTGGGTAGGTGGAGCGTGTCAGGTGGCATCCACAGGAATGGCAGAACCAATCGTTTCCCTTCAGAACATTGTATTGTAACAAGATGATTAATGTTACTGACTTCACCATCCAGTGGTTTTAATGCTTTGCCAGATCAGTGTATATATAATAAATGATACAATGGTTTGTTCCCTCAGATCCTCCCTGTTATGAGGACAAATGACATGTTTAGTCCTGGAGCAACAGTAGAGAGCATATCCGGCTGCTCGACAACTCTGGCATGAGAGGGTAATGATACGGTGCCTTAGTATTGGAGTCTGCTGGCTCTGATGAGAGCTTAGATACGTTTCAATTTCAGTTCAGTTTTAAATCATGTTTTCTAGGTAAAAGTCATGTGTTTGTGAAGTGCTGAGTATCTGACTGGATAAATGAGACTTGGATTATACTGCACCAGTTGTGTGAAAGGATGTAAAAAGACGTTTCAGTATAGTTATGCTGTCATTATTAATGGTCCCCTGTCAATCAACTAGGGCTGCCACTGACGATTATTTTCACTGTCGACTAATCTGTCGATTATTTCTTCGATTAGTCGACTAATCATTTCATCGAAAAATGTGTTAAAATGTTGAAAAATGTCAGTCTGTCTCTCCCAAACCCCAAAATTATGTCATCTAATGTCTTGTTTCGTACTCACGCCAAAGGGTTTTAGTTCACTGTCACAGGAGAGTGTGTAAAGCTGCCAATATCTGAATGTAAGAAGCTGCAGTATGAGTATTTTGGAGTACTTTTATAGAACTTTTCTATGAAAAATGACGCAAATCGATTAGTCGACCACTAAAATAGTCACAGATTATTTTAATAGTCGATTAGTCATGGATTAGTTGACTAATCGTGGCAGCCCTACAATCAACCAATCAATATGTTGGCTGTTTTCCGTGGAGACATGCAAGAAAAACAAATCTTCCTTAATGAAATCACTGACTGACTAACTGATATGGTCATTTTGTGGGTGAACAGTTGTATTATAATTGTTTAAATGACACCCAGCCCTGGTTTAGGTGAGCCTGCTCTGTGTGAACCACCATGATGACTGAGTGACTCTGTAACAGGTAGGATTCACCTGTATGACGTGATGGAGGTCTGACCACACTCACACTATCATCGATGAGGCTGCTGTTGACATCACTACAGTTTGTCATCGTGTCACCACAGCCATCACACAGCGGACACATCTATAATCACCTCTGAATACAGGGACACTTCATGGTGCCTTCAAGCCAGCTTGTATTTAACACGCTCATCAGATGACGTTTAAGACTTCATGAGTAGAAATTTTCAGTTTACTGGATGTGACATGGTGATGGTTTAAAATATCACTGCTCATGTAACTTATTTTACTATTTATTGGCATCGAATGTGTTTATATGGACACAAGTATCCTGGTTAAATTCTGTAAAGTCTGTTCATGCAGGCTTCTGTGATGTAAACAACAACAAGCTGAAAGCTACACTTTACCTTTACCATCACTTGGCAACTTTACTGTTAATTTCTTCCCCGCTCCAATCGCTAACAGCTTTCTTATCTGGCCACACACAGTCTCTCTCTCTCTCTCGACCACACACACACACACACACACACACACACACACACACACACACTGAGCTATTCCTGAAATATTATGACACTGTCCTCCACACCAGAGTCAGCCTGTCACTGTGACCACGGACAGGGGGGTAGTGGATGAAGATAAACAGCCTCTTTCATTAAAGACAAGTCTCTTCATCTCCTCAGATATGTGATACACTTTGGCTACAGCCAGCGTTTGTGTTAACGTCACCTGGCTGAAATCACACCTGCACAGGTAGCTGGCAGGGCTCAGTATCCAGGGTAAGATGTATACATGCAACAGTATCCCCGTTTCTGTCTGAGTACTGCAGATAGGATTCTGCTCCCTGAAAACAGGACATGGTGTTTGCATGCTCAAACACATAAACTTCAAAAACCTGATCATAAACAGCTTATTTATGTCCCTGTAAATACACTTAGTGCAGGTGTATCGTTAGGAAACAACATTATATTGATTCTCTGGACAACAATACAATATTTGCTAATATCACAAACTATAAAATTTCGATTGTAATTAATTCAGAGGCCTGATCAATATGAGCTGATATCAATAAATATCCTCATTGTCTTATTCTTGTCTGTTTACCATCACCTGCCCGGTGCTAACTGGGTAGCACTGTCTAAATGTTTATGAAGCAGGTGTGCTTGGATGTAAATGGTGACACAGACACGTCATGGGATTTCAAAGTAAAGGCGTATCTTAAAGGTGACAACATGTATTAATGTTTTCATGTTTTGCATCAATGATATTGGATCAGTGATGCAAATCAATGTATTGTTACAGACCTATCTCTTAGGGTGCTTTCACACCTGCCCTGTTTGGTTCGGTTCAATTGAACTCAAGTTCATTTGCCCCCTAAGTGCGGTTCGTTTGGGCAGGTGTGAACACAGCAATCACACTCAGGTGTGCACCAAAACAATCGGACAGAGACCTTCTTGAAGAGGTGGTCTCAGTCTGGTTCCAAACGAATCTGGTGCGGTTCGTTTGTGGTGAGAACGTGTTCCGACCTGGATGTGAAGCAACTGCAGTCACATGACACATTGTTTGGGTTAAACATGAGCATGTTACAGTCCTGGAGGATTATTAATGTGCACCTCCTCCTGTACTGCCTTAATATGCACATTCAGCACATCCAATGCATCAAAACATTGTTTTCTAGTTGGAGCCGCGCCTCGTTTTCAAACTGTATGGTTTGACTAAAATGAACAATGACAGCAATATAGTCCACGATGAGCAGCGCTAAAATCAACCTGCGTAGTTGTCCCTCCATTGTGACATTAGAAAGTGTCACATTTATCTTGCAAGTGTACTCTTCTTCTACGTGTCAGAAAGGCAGAGGTTTGAACTCGGGATAAAACGCAAAAACACTGTCAATGTTTTCTTTACATAAATTTACTGACAACAAAACAGTGTTCGTTTAGTAATCGTTTAGTGATCAATAGGTTTAACATGTCCATCCTCAGTGTGTGTGTGTGTGTGTGTGTGAGTGTGTGTGAGTGTGTGCAGCAATGTGTGTTAGTGACCTTCTGTGGTTGTGACTCTTCTCTTGTGTATGTTTACTTCTAAAAGTATTCACATGGGGTGTGTGTTTGTGTGTGTGTGTGTCTATCTTTAGCCATTTTCACACATGAAACAGTTGCTGTCTTTATTAAGCATTTAAAGGAACAGTTCAACATTTAGTTAAATCTTCCTCGTCCTCTCTGAGAGTCACATGTTCAGATTGAGTCCGCTCTCATGTCTATACACTTAATATAAGGCTACAGCTAGTTAGCTTAGCTTAGCATAAAGACTGGAAACAGATGGAAACAGCTGAGCCTAGCTCTGTCTACAGGTAACATCCACCTCCCAGCTCCTCTAAAGCTGATTAACATGTTATATCTGGTTTGTGTGAGGGGGTTATGTGTCAGGAAATGACTCCTCTTTGTGAGGACCACAGGAGTTTAAACAGGTGGAGTGAGGAGGTTTTTTTAAAGTGAGGTCAGAGAGGTGGATTTAAAGACTGGGTTTAATGATGAAGGTTAGAATCAGAGATGTATTATGTCACTGAGGGGCCTCACAAGTATAGAATTACAATGTGTGTGTGTGTGTGTGTGTGTGTGTGTGTGTGTGTGTGTGTGCGCGTGCGCTGCGAGGTGTTCAGGACAGTTGGTTATTTTTAGCAGCGAGGAGAGAAATAATTCAGTACGATCACAGAGCAGCTCGTTCACCTCCTCTCTGACAGAGGAGACCAACCAGCAGATGGATCCTCCTCCTCCTCCTCCTCCTCCTCAGTGTGTGACAGGTGGGGTATGATATCTGTCTGATCCTCCAGTAGGAAACAGAGATATTTGCTCTGAATACAGAATGAATGGATGAGGCTCCTCTCTTACTACATTTTGCCTGTTGTCACATCATTATCTCTCTCCTTTAATGCCTCCACACAGTTCTCACATCTTATGGCCCCTAAACATCCATCACTCAGATCATTGGTGCAAACCATGTATCTCCAGATGCCTTGATGTTGAATGTTTGTGATAAACTGACGGATGAAGTGTTCCTTTCTGTGATGAGAAAATTCTCCTATTCTCTAGCCCTAAATAAACTGTTTAAAACCCGTCTCGGATCAGCTTCAAAAAGCATCGTCACACAGCTGAAAACAGGGTTGTTTTTCTGACACCATGAAAGGTTGACTTCTTAATGCATTGCTGTAGATTAACCTACATAACAGTATAAAAATGAGTTACAATGAGCACAGCTTTAAACACCTACGGCCAATTTAGAGTCACCACTTAACCTGAATGTCTTTGGACTGTGGGAGGAAGCCGAAGTACCTGGAGAAAACCCACGCTGACACAGGGAGAACATGCCAACTCTGCACAGAGGGGCTCCCCCACCCCAGGTGTGAACCAGAAACCGTCTAGTTGTGAGGCGTCAATGCTAACCACTGGACCATCGTGCCGCCGTGCATGCATTTGTGCCAAATTTGAGCAAATTCTGCCCTCTTGAGATATTGCATTCACAAAATGAGTTCATCATTGACTCAAATGTTGACGAAATTCCCTCTGTTTTTTCTTGAGATATTGCGTTCACAAGAATGACATGGAGGAGGTACCAGTGACCTTGACCTTTGACCTTTGACCACCGAAATCTAACCAATTCATCGTTAGGTCCAAGTAGACAAATTTGAAGAAGTTCCCTTACGGCTCCCTCAAGGATATCACGGTCATGAGAGTAAGACGGACAACCCAACCCTGAACATAATGCTTCCGGCCACATCTATCACCTGTGTGGAGGCATAAAACCAGAAGCTACAAGCTTGAGACAAAAATAAAATCCAAGACGCTTTGGCATTACAGCACAAACCTGTGTGTGTTGCTGCTAAAAACCTTCTTTTCTTCCATTTCCCATCAGTAACTCCACCTCTGTTTCCTCTCAACACACAACACCAACATCCACACTGTGTTCAAACAGCCAGCTGAGCAGGTGCACACCATCACAAACAACTGGTTTAAGAGCAGACAGGTGGAGCCGGCACCTCCGCTGCATGTAGGCAGAACTAAGTTTAGACTGCAAGACAAAGTGTGATAAAACACAGCGAACAGACTCAAACTGTTGCTCTCAGACCTGCCAAATCTGCTGCAAACAATTTCATTTCCCCATATTTAGATTTCATATCAAATTCCTCTTCAGCAGTTTTCTATTCCTCTTTAACAGATTGTTTCCTGGATCTAACCTGTTTTCCCCCAAGTCCACTTAACTTTATAGTTTTTTTTAATAATAGTTTTATCAAAGCTCCACATCTGATGAATGGATGAAAATCAGAGACTGCAACCCACCAAGAACACAGACAATATACTTTAATTAATAAGAAATATTCTGAAAAACTCAACAGAATTAAAACATAAATCACCTGTGGGTTTTTACACTGTCATGAGATCAAGTTCAACTTGTCATCAAACATTAAATACCAACATGTGTCAGTCACTAGAACACAGGTTCATATATTTATATATTTATATATCTATATTACAAACACCATCAGGTCAATATGAATTTTTTTTTAGATAAAATCACAATAAAGAATAAAAATATTATTTTAGATAACATAATATTACAGCAGGATGGAAATATATAAAGAGAAATGTGACTCTAAGTATGTAAAATAATATAAAGATAAAAAAAATATGAATAAATAAATTGAAATATAAAACTAAAGAGACGTTAAAATAAACGGTGCAGGAGGCAGAAAGCAGCAGAGACACGTTAGGTGAGATAAAGTGAACATAAACAAATCAAACACAGAAACCCGCCCGTTAAACCGGATCATTCCCCCGGTTCCACTCACCTGTGTGGGGACCAGCATGGACGCTGTCGGCGGAGTTTACCGGTCCGTTGGAAAGTCGTCTTCTCCGGTTCTGTTCAACCTCCGTGTCTCCAAGAAGAAGAAGAAAAATAACGGCGACAAAAAGGCCGCGTGAAAACCGTTAGTCTGTAGTTTTTCCGGTGAAATGTCCGGTGGGTGTGATGAGAGCGGAGCACCGGGAGGGAAAACGCCCAAACTTGAGGCGGACGGAGAGCTGAAGTGTGTTCCCGGTGGACGGGCGAGGGGAGCGGACAAGATGGCGCGTCAAGTGTACGGGAGAGAAGGAGGAAGAAACCGGAGGTTCAGCTGTTTGACCTTCACAATAAACGTCCACTAGCATGTCCACTAGTCCGTTAGCCATTCAGAAATGTGATAAAATTTGAATAAAATATTTGTTTTTAATGTGAGTGCCTCCGTATTAAAATGTGATTTTAATAGTAATGATAATAATAATAATAATAATAATAATAATAATAGTATTAACATTAACATTTTTGTCTTTTCCGAAATATATATATATATGTGTATATATATATATATAAATATATATATATATGTATGTATATTATTGTATTTACTTTTTATAGTTTAAAGTGTGGTTTACTTCTCAAAACTGATCTTTTTTTAAAAAGCTTTTTATTATTGTGAGAACATTATAATATTTCCGAGACATCTTATATTTTAACATTATTGCTTTTTTTTGTAGGTTTTGGGTATTTTATTTCAGTTTTATTTTTGTATTATGAATGTGAATAATGTGTATATGTTAGTGTTTTTTATGATAATTTCTAACTTTCTAACTAACGTAAAGTGTCTATGAGTACTATGAAAAGTGCTCTTTAAATAAAAAATTATTATTATTATTGTAATTGTCAGATTATATTTCACTGCAGTCCTTAAATGTTTATAGAATAGTAGATAGGCTACAGCCTATTTCTAAATATATTCTTGTATATAAATGTGTTTTTATGCAAAATAAATAAAATCAATCATGATGTGAATTTAAATAGATGTGGTATAAATATAATTTATATCATATTCATAATAAATGTGAGGAAACAGATGAAATACATTCAAAACAACGACGGTAAACATATAAACAATAAGTAGATCCCTTTTTTTTTAAAAAAAAAAAAAAGTACATAATCAGTAAATAGAGACAGAGAGCTAAGAAAAGATAAAAATAACTCTTTAAATGTAATTTAAAAAAAATAATACATTAAATAAATTAGAGTGGTGACATTAAAAAACATATGTATACAATATTCACATTATTTAGACAATATATTTTTATAGTTATCATAAAAGCCAGCTGGTAATAATAGAACAATGTTGTTTCGTCGTTAGTTTTAACTACATCTAAAATACTTCATATCAGAAAAAGACTTTTATTTTCATCTCACTGGAAACAGCAGCTCTTATTGTGGTGACTTGACTGTACGCATGAACCAGCAGCAGCGGCGTGTGTGTGTGTGTGTGTGTGTGTGTGTGTGTGTGTGTGTGTGTGTGTGTGTGTGTGTCTTCTCTGTTTACCGGGGGAGAGTGGAGGGGGGTGGTGTTGAGGGGGGTCCCCGGGGACTCCGCCGGCACCGCCGCCTCTGCCAGGCAACGGCGCCGCTCAGAGCTTCAGAGAGCCGGGGATGAGAGCAGGCGGGCGGGCAGGTGTCAGATCAGTGCACCGGAGAGGAACACCGACACATCACCGGCAGTATGATAAAAACTCTCATGTTTCATTCATTGACGTGCACACTTTGTAACACCAGCAGTGCTTCAGAAACTACTCAGGTCTAGATAATACTTTATTACAAGGAAATGTCCCACTTTCAAAACTGTGTTTACAAAATGTATTTAAAGTATGAAAAGTTCTTCTAAAGTAAGTGTGCCCACATGTACCCTCCACTATATATAGTAGCCTGGTACAGTAGGTGACCTTGTGTGCAGCTGTCTGTGCTGGGTGTTAGCAGCATGTCTGCTGTTGTATTGATTTCAAACATGTTGTAGCAGCTTGTTGTTGTTGTGTTATCTGATATGTTCACACTGCCACAGCTTCAGATACATCACATGTATCATATCTGTTTGTTACTCAGCAGCTGTAACCTGCAGCTCACCTCCTGCATGTTAAAATATGTGTCAGTTTGATTTGTGGCTTCAGTCAGATGAACAGGTGTTGAAGAGGAACATCAGTCTGACTGACAGGTGAAGTCTCTGTGAGCCTCTAAAGCTCATTACACAGACTGTCCTGATGGTGGCGCCACAGGGGGGTCATGTCATTATAAACTGGGTTATCCTCAGTAAGTAAGCATAAAGCATAAAGACCAGAAACAGAGGGAAACAGCTAGCTAAGCTTAGCATAAAGACTGGAAAAGGGGTAATAGCTATTTTAGTTTAGCACAAAGACTGGAAAAGGGGAAACAGCTAGCTTAGCTTAGCATAAAGACTGGATAAGGGAAAACAACTTTCTTAGCTTAGAAAAAAGGACTGAAAACTGGGCTGAAACACCTAGCTTAGCATAAATACTGGAAACTAGGGGAAACAACTAGTTTAGTTTAGCTTAAAGACTGGCAACTGGGGCTAACAACTACTATAGTTTAGCAAAAAGACAGAAAACAGGCGGAAACAGATAGCTTAGCTAGCGTAAAGACTGGAAACAGGGGGAAACAGCTTGCGTAACTTAGCATAAAGATGGGAAACAGAAACAGATAGCATAAAGACTGGGAAGAGGTATGAGCTATTTAAGTTTAGCATAAAGTCTGTCTTGGCCTAGCAAAAAGACTGAAAATCGGGAAACAGTTAATTTAGCATAAAGGATGAAGAAGTTATCTTAACTCAGCATAAACACTGGAATCAGGGAGCCAGCTATCTAGCTTACCCTAGAGACTGAAAATGGGGAAATGGATAGCTTAGCATCAAGAATGGAGACTGGGGAAATAGCTAGCTTGGCTTAGCATAAAGTCTGGAATCAGGGGGAAACAAATACCTTAGCATAAAGATTGGAAACTCTGAAAATAGCTAGCTTTTCTTTGCATGAAGACTGGAAAGGGAGTAACAACTATCTTAGCTTAGCATAAAGACTGGAATCAGGCAAACAGATAGCTTAGCACAAAGACTAGAAACAGGGAAACAGCTAGCTTAGCTTAGCTTAGCATAGAGACTGGAAAGAGGGTAACAGCTATCTTAACTCAGTATAAAGACTGGAAAAGGGGTAACAGCTATCTTAGCTTAGCATATAAACAGGAAATAGAGGGAGACGGCTAGCTTAACTTGGCATGAAGACTGAAAGCCATAAAAAAGGGAAATCAGCTGTTTTAGCCTCGCGAAAAGACTGAAAATGGGGAAACAGATAGCTTAATTTAGCATAAAGGATGAAAAAGTTATCTTAACTCAGCATAAACACGGGAAACAGGGAGCCAGCTTTCTTAGCTTAGCATAAAGTCTGGAAACAGGGGTAAACAAATAGCTTAGCATAAAGACTTGAAACTATGGAAACAGCTAGCTTTTCTTAGCATAAAGACTGGGAAGGGAGTAACAACTATCTTAGCTTAGCATAAAGACTCGGATCAGGGAGAAACAGATATCTTAGCATAAAGACTAGAAACAGCAATCTTAGCCTAGCATAAAGGCGGGAAATGGGGGGGGGGGGGGGCAGCTAGCTTAGCTTAACCTAAAGACTGGAAAAGTGGAAATAGCTAAACAGCATAGCATCAAGACTGGAAACAGAAGAAGACAGCTGGCTCGGTAAATGTTTCTTGCTGGACAGCATCTGGACTCAGTTACTACTTTGTCATGGCCATGAGGTTGCTAGGCAACCAGCAGAGATACTACACAGAAGTGATTGGCAGATAAATGGTTCACTGTTTGTCTAGACAGATACAAGATCAGTAAACTGGAAATGCAAGATAAAGAAAAGGAAAACTTATTTCTTAAAGTACATTTTATACCAAAAGCAGTAAGACATTGTGATTCATGAAAGATGAAAGTAAAGACTGATGCAGGACACAGGAGCTTTAAAAATTGGACAGCGAGATTAAATAAAAGTTAGTTATGCAGGTAAGGTAAAAGCAAGTTTTAAAAATTGTGTGTGAGATGATGAGTGACCCACATGCATGGCATAAGTGTGGCCTTCAGGAGCAGTTACTGTGAGAGTCCCATGAACACATCATGAAGTCCTGCTCAGGTACAGATGGGTGCACCTTACCTGTTCAGACCTGCAGACAGCTGCTCAGGAACTGTAAACACTGAGGAGTCAAGTTACCACTCTGCTCACGAACCACTTTGCTATATGGACAAAAGTATGTGGACACCCACTGTGTGTGTTCTTTTGTGTACTCTCAGTCCTGGGTCTGTTTTTCAGGGTGTGGACCTCTTCCTGCAGCACACAGTGATATTCTAGACAACTGTCTATTTCCAACTTTATGTCAACAGTTTGTGTTTCCTCTTTTAGCATGACAATAACAAAGCTTCATCCAAGTTTGTCTGGTTGTGTGAATATTAGTATCATATATAGAAGCAGCTGGTCAGAGCAGAGGAGGAGGTGATTCAAAGAGCTCCAGTCAAACCATGTGTTAACAAGCAGTTGAACAGGTGTACCTAATAAAGTGGATGGTTAGTGTAGATAGATAGATAGATAGATAGATAGATGTCAACATAAAAATATTGTCCACATACTTTTAGACAGTGTGTTCTGTGTGTCAGTATGAGACAGAGCCAGTCTCAGTCTGTCCTCTGTCCTCTGTCTCCCCCTGGTGGTGCAGTGAGATACTGGTGGAAGTGGAAACCAGTGATGTGCAGTAGAAGCTGCTGGTCTGTGAGGAGACGCAACTGAGTTCATTAAGTCCTGGATGAAGATGTGTCCACAGGGCAGAGATAACAGATAGTGTTCTCCTCTGTGGTGGCACTTATTGATCCGACTCAACGGCTAATTCACCTGTTTTTCTTCTTCTGTGGTGGTCTTCATCGAGCGCGGCTGCAGGGAGAATACACACATTAGTGGAGCCTCATATTTCACCGCTGTGTACTGAGAGTAATCAACTCCTGCTGACAATGGACCATTGATTTAATGAGACACAGCACTGTCCACAGCTCCTCTGTCACAACAAGGGACTCAATTATTCTGTCCTCTCATGTCCTCAGAGACGCTCTTATTCTGAAGTCTGCACCACAGAGAGGCTTTTATTATGAAGTTTTATTATGAAGTCTGCTTTTATTATGAAGTCTGCACTACAGAGAGGCTCTTATTATGATGTCTGCACTACAGAGAGGCTCTTATTATGAAGTCTGCACTACAGAGAGGCTTTTATTATGAAGTCTGCACCACATAGAGGCTCTTATTCTGAAGTTTGCACTACAGAGAGGCTTTTATTATGAAGTCTGCACCACAGAGAGGCTTTTATTATGAAGTCTGCACTACAGAAGTCTGCACTACAGAGACGCTCATATTCTGAAGTCTACACTCCAGAGAGGCTCTTATTATGAAGTCTGCACCACAGAGACGCTCGTATTCTGAAGTCTACACTACAGAGAGGCTCTTATTATGAAGTCTGCACCACAGAGAGGCTTTTATTCTGAAGTCTACACTCCAGAGAGGCTCTTATAATGAAGTCTGCACCACAGAGAGGCTTTTATTATGAAGTCTACACTCCAGAGAGGCTCTTATTATGAAGTCTGCACCACAGAGAGGCTTTTATTATGAAGTCTGCACTACAGAAGTCTGCACTATAGAGACGCTCGTATTCTGAAGTCTAAACTACAGAGAGGCTCTTATTATGAAGTCTGCACCACAGAGAGGCTTTTATTATTAAGTCTACACTCCAGAGAGGCTCTTATTATGAAGTCTGCACCACAGAGAGGCTTTTATTATGAAGTCTGCACTACAGAAGTCTGCACTACAGAGACACTCTTATTATGAAGTCTACACTCCAGAGAGGCTCTTATTATGAAGTCTGCACCACAGAGAGGCTTTTATTATGAAGTCTGCACTACAGAAGTCTGCACTACAGAGACACTCTTATTATGAAGTCTACACTACAGAGAGGCTCTTATTATGAAGTCTGCACCATAATTACAAAATTATGAAGAACGTTGCTAAAGATTAAATTAAATAATATCTATATCTATTTTCTGTAACATCATTTTAAATATATATGTAGAATATAGAGTTTTTGATAATTTTTTAATAGCACTTTCCTAAATATACCTTTTTCCCTATGTTTTCTATAGAAATCAAATAAATTATATTTCTTTAAATGTTTTGACAGTTTAAATGCTTTAGAAGTCATCTGAACCAGCACAAGAAAACAGATGTTGATCCAGGTTTAAAAGGGTTAAAATGTTGTGATGTCGTCTTTGTGCTGACAAAATAAACAGATTCAGTTAAGATTAAAATACACGTCACCAAACATGAGATTAGTTAATTTTATGTAACAAAAAACCCCACCTAAAATTATAAAACATGATTTGATGCTGTGTTCCTACAGGTTTATGTCAGTTTCCTTCTCTCTTTATATAAATGCAAATGCATTATGTGCCTTGTCAGTTATTGTTAATTCATTTTTATTCTACTGATTAAAAAAAACAGCAACATTAAAATCATTGCATGTGTGTGTGTATTTATTTATTTACCTTATTTGTATGGAATATTTCCTTATAGGTTAGGTTTATTGACTCATTGACTCATATCAAAATGGAAGATAAACCTACATAATTATGAACTTGCTCTGTGATCACGTGACCCTAGAGTGATGTATGAGGACATGTGTGTGACATGATTTTGTTTGTCAGTTTGTTTTCTTCTCTTTCCTTCTGGACTTATTTGTAAATTCTTCTTTATGTAGTCCAGCTCCATATTTTAAAAAAGACGTGCCTTGTTTGCTTGTATGCCCGGAAATTAATATATGTATGCCATGTACCGAGCCTTTCAAACCAATAAAAACTTGAATCATAAACTATAAATTGAGCTTCTTTCAATAAAACATTACAGATATGATGCTGATAATGAAACTGAATACTGTCTTTTAGTTGAATCACTCATGTAAACAAATTAAGTCAATCAGTGTATTGTGTGGTGTTGGTGTTTACATGAGCACAGAGAAACCACGTTGTTCTTGATCCCCATTTACATCCTGGATACGGTCAGAGTGCTCCATCTTATCAGTTTAATGTAATGAATCATGTTGAAATGTTATTTTTTAAGTTGTGTTTTTACCTCAGAGTTCTGAAAGTTTCCAGGACTGAATATACAGAATGTTTTTATTTGTCTTTTTTCAAATTGAAATCAGTTTCAAACCAGCAGCTACATTTGCAGAGAGCAGCATCCAAAGATGGAGAAGGTAAGAAACATGTTTAACTTCACTAAAAACATATTTTGTCTTTTGATAATGAAGGTATAAATAAGTGTCAGTTGTAATGAAGTGAGATCACAACAAACTAAAACACATGGAAGTGTAGAGTGAAGCTGTTGATCGCTGTCAGGCTGTATGAGTATGTGATAGTAGAGTGTATCAAGCAGTTATAATAAAAGGAGAGAAAAATATCAGTATAACAGCTGATTACAAACTTATCAAAAGTATGTTAAAGTGAAACATTTCCACACAGAGACAGATGTCAGACTGTGAGTGTGAGGAGACGGTCAGTGAGGTCCAACCTGCTGCAGCTCAACCTGATCTCCAGTCACAACCAGAGTCCTCTGGTCCACAGGTGAGACACATCACAAATTACAGTTACTGATCAAAATGGCGGTTACAAAGCGGGTTATCTGAATTTATTATTTTCAGTAAAAGATTTACACGTAGGATTTGACATTCATTCTGTTGCTTTGAGTCTCTGCTTTGTGCAGGAATGACTTCTTCTCACTTCTAATGATTTGTTAGAAAAGTAATCAAATGTGATAAGTTACATTACTTTGAATAAGTAATTAAAATAGATATATATCTTAGGCTAACTAGTAATCTGTAACCTCTTACATTTTAAAAGTAACCTTCCCATCACTGAGTAGTTGAGTAAAAAGAGCAGCAGGTTATTTGTCTTGACTCGTGGTTGTCCTTTGTGTCTCCCTCTGAACAGGAAGTGATGTCAGCATGTGGGAACAGCAGCTTTAAAGCTGAGCAGCAGGATAAACAGGAGAAGAAGAGGAAGAGGAAACAGCTGATGGATGATGAAGATGATGATGATGAGACATCAGCTGATCAGGAGTCCGTCCGGATCCACGGTCTGAGTGTGGAGCGTTACAGACAGATCTATTACTCAGTGCTGCAGCCGTCTGTCCTCGCTAACCTGTCCTCTGCCAGTCCTGCTGTGAGACATTTTATTAACTTCAACATCTGTGACATGTCAACACCTGCAACACGTCAACACCTGCAACATGTCAACACCTGCAACACGTCAACACCTGCAACATGTCAACACCTGCAACACGTCAACACCTGCAACA
>NC_065525.1:38041795-38065951 GCF_006386435.1 Epinephelus moara | reverse complement strand
AACACCCGCAACATGTCAACACTTATGACATATCAACACCTGCAACATGTTAACACCCGCAACATGTCAACACTTATGACATATCAACACCTGCAACATGTTAACACCCGCAACATGTCAACACTTATGACATATCAACACCTGCAACACATCAACACCCGCAACATGTCAACACCTGCAACACATCAACACCCGCAACATGTCAACACTTATGACATATCAACACTTGCAACACATCAACATCTGCAACATGTCAACACTTATGACATATCAACACCTGCAACACATCAACACCCGCAACATGTCAACACTTATGACATATCAACACCTGCAACACGTCAACACCTGCAACACATCAACATCTGCAACATGTCAACACTTATGACATATCAACACCCGCAACATGTCAACACCTGCAACACATCAACACCCGCAACA
Source organism: Epinephelus moara (assembly GCF_006386435.1). Classification (NCBI taxonomy): domain Eukaryota; kingdom Metazoa; phylum Chordata; class Actinopteri; order Perciformes; family Serranidae; genus Epinephelus; species Epinephelus moara. The sequence goes on along the minus strand of NC_065525.1, from coordinate 38,065,513 downwards.
TGTCAACACCTGCAACTTGTCGACACCTGCAACACGTCAGCATCTGCAACATGTCAACATTTGCAACGTGTCGACACCTGCAACACGTCAACACCTGCAACACGTCAACACCTGCAACACGTCAACATCTCTTTTTAATAGTATATTTTGATATTATAGTTCTTTATTTATTTGTTTGTTTATTTATTCATTCATTTATTTATTTGATTTCTCTCTGCTCCACAAACACCTGCTCTGGATCAAACACCCACCTTTCAGATTCTTCCTCTTATAATAATGTGTGTGATGTTTCCTGCAGCAGTTTGATATGAGACGTGATAAAAGTTTAATGTGGTCTCATTTTGCAGGAGTACGTGTCGCAGGTCCTGGAGCTGAAGCAGAGTCTGTGGACGGCGCTGAGTCGACCTCGGCTGCAGGAGACGGTCGGCGAGGACGGACGTGTGGAGGTCACAGAAATATTTGATCTGACTTAACATGTTTGATTCATGTAGAAAACTTGTAAATAAATCTGTATTTTACACAGAGGAACAATATGACAGGAAGTTCACAGCATCAGCAGCTTATTTGCATGTGTGGTTTTGTGAGCTGAGCTGGTGGAGATGGACTCTTCGTCTTCTCCTGATTCTAATGTTAAAACTACTCTCAGGTTTCTTTAATTAAAGCACCACAGAAGAAGATGACACAACATTTACAGTTTAATTTCCACTCAGGTTTATTCTGTACAGATTTAAATACAATCACACCTATTGAATAAATAATGAGATCATCATTAGCTGCAGACCGACCCTTTTAGGGCTGACATCACCGTGACGTCAGTTTGTTAGTTGGAGGCAAAACACGACTCCCCCCAACAGGGCTGTGGCTACATAGGAGTCTTAAAATGTCGTCTTGTTGAGTGCGCTCCGACACTCAGAATGAATATTTCCAAATGCACTACTCACATATCACACACTAATGCCTGTGGAGAGATGTTTGGCCTCCAGCTAAGTCCCGCCCACCAAAAAACATCATACGGTTTACTAACAGCTAAAGGATCTACATAAAGAGATGATCTACTCGGTCTGTGTTTTGGAGTTGGGGCTCTGTTGCACTTTGGCCCAGCAGCTCGCCCGTCTGAAGCGGGACAGGTAGAACGTGGGGCCGATGAACAGGCCGAAGTTTGGGAAGAGCAGCAGGACCTGCAGGACGGTACACTGTGTGGGGCTGACGCTCTCTGTGGGCTGGGAGACGATCACAGACACGTACGGGACCAGAGCCACCAGAGGAGAGTACGCCACGACTGACGGCACCATCACCGCCACAATGTTCTTCAGAGCACGTCTCTTCAGCGGCACGCTGGACCCTGAAGCTTCGCCCGGGCCGCTCTGACACAACACCCACACGATCCCCAGCAGACACAGCAGCATGAGCAGGAAGAGCAGCGAGATGGTGACGGACATGGACAGAGCCATGGTGAACATCTGGACGAAGTACCCCAACAGGGCCACGGCCAGGGTGAATAGCCAGGCACAGGCACACAGCACGGCCCGGTACTCCCACCTCCCCAGCCTGATGTAGAGGACAGGCCGAGCTGCCGCCACGTAGCGCTCCAAACACATGAAGGTCAATAGCAGCGGGCAGCCGAACAGGTTGAGCGCAAACAGGGCCTCTCTGATGGAGCTGGTCATCTGAGAGGTCTCATGTAGGGTGGAGTAAATGTCTAGAGGCAGGCAGAGACAGTACAGGACGTCCATGAGGGACACGTTGAGTCCCAGCACCTCCGACGCTGTCATGGCTCGCCTCCTCTTCAGCAGCAGCCACATCAAACCTGCGTTAGCTGGGAGGGCCGTCACCAGTATGAAGATCTTCACCACTAACCAGCCCAGTTTATCAGTTTCCAGGTGACACTGGGTCATCATCTCAGTGTAACTGTCCATAAAGGACAAGAGCATAGACCAGAAGTGGCTGAAGGAGTGGCTCCCGCTGATGGAGTGGTTGGAGCTGATGTTGGAGTCATTGACAGATGATGGAGGAGACGTTGTGCTGCTGTTTCCCATCATGACCAGTCTGAGGACGGAGGAAGAAAAGTTATTATCTGCACAGGAAATTAGCACCAAAAAACTAAACTCATTCACACTCTCATCATCATCATCATCTTTGCTCCTGTAGAGGACAGCCTTCAGTGCATTCAGTGCAGCTAAAGAAGAAGAAAATGTCCATGATCCTCCACGGCAAATACATCATGAAAGAATATCAAAGTTAAAACACACCGTCATGTTTACACAGTGACAGAGTGAAGGGAACAAACACTGAAGGCATGAAGGTGATGAGTTATGATAAATTGACAGCATGAATTATTAACGTCGGAGCATCAGGTGCTCTGCAATTCATTTCATTTCGTCTCCGTGATGCCTTTGAGGCGTCCAACAGCTCAGGACATCAGGGGCCGTATTCACAAAGCTTCCTCGTACAAAGAGTTGCTCCTAGAATTTCCCCTTGAAGTTAAGTCTAAGTCTTTGTAAAGATAAAAGTTATTCACGAAACTTCTTCGACCTTAAAAGAGCTCCTATGGTGAAAAACTGTTGGGAGCAGGGAGGAGGACTTTTCAGAGGCTTAAGAGTTTCTTAATCAGAGGAGAAAATGGTGGAAACACAAAAAGGTCGGAGAAATATTCTCCAAACTCTGGATGACAGTGAGCAAGTGAAATGCTACAGAATCATGTTTGTGGTTGATCCAAAGTCTACAATGGTTGAAATAAGGGTCCCTCAAGGAAAGGGTTGGGAACCACTGGTTTAAATACATGACAAAGAAACTGGTAAAACAAACTTCAACATGTCATCATAAGTTGAACCATTTCATTGTCCGTCCCATATAGCCTGTCCATTTCTTTGGTGCAATGCATGATGGGATATAATGCTTTGTTAATGACAATCAGATACTCAGAGTCCCCTGTATAGGGTATAATAATTCCTACTATACATTTGGACAGCACTACAGAATGGCGACCTCACTATAGTGGACTATATAGTGGGTAGTTAGTGATTGCCGACACAGCCTTAGACTTTTTTTTCAAGTTCCTGGTGTCTCTGGTGGAGCAGGAAAATCACTTTCAATCACTGAAAATAAAACTTTGAAGTCTGATTATGAGATTATTGTTTTACATTCTGATGTTTTCTACACGTCACTCTGTTTTCTCAGTGTCTGTGGTTTCCAGTTTGGTGTGGAAGTTTGAGGAGGTTTGAAGGCGATGAATGAGGAGAGAGTGATTTACATATAATCTGCATACTTTCCCCTGAAACCCTCAAACTGTGAGTGCGTGACGTCTGTTTTTACTCTCTGCTGATTTTCTTTAAAACAAAGAAAGTTGAGACTGAAAAATCCTGTCAGTTAAAAGAGATTCAATCTGAAATCTGTCACTGAACAACCAATCAGAAACCCAAAATAAAATGGAATTTTTAGTGTCTGTGTTTTATTTTTCTGTGGAACTTCATGCCCAGTTAAATTTTATTTTTATGTGCGAATTCAAACTCTGATTAGAAACATGTACGTCACATTTCGTTAAGTTTTCCCTCCAAAAACTCCACATTGTAAAGACTGTTACTGTTTTCTATTGTCTGATGTGTTAAACAGGTTGTTATCAATGATCATCAATAAGTTATATTTGCTATGAACAGAGTAAAGTGGAGAGTATTTCATGTTGTTCTGTGTGTTGATTGAACTGACCTTGAGGATACAGAGGATGATGATGAAGAAGATAGATGTCTGCAGCTCAGTGAGGAGTCTCTCTGCTCCTCTTCATCCTTTATAAAGACACAGCAGACCCTCCCACCGCCCCGCAGGACGTTTGCATACAGACGCATTTGTTACAAAACAATCTTTGCGTCCAGCATGCAAATGTCCTCACCTCATATTTCTGAATGTCGTCAGTGTTTACCTGAAACTCCCTCTGAGGGACGAGGCCTGATGATTACTGCTGATCATCAATTATCTCAGTGACTCTAAAAGACACAGAATGATCACTTCCTGTTTTATTGGACTGGTTTCAGCATGTTGTTTGATTTCTACACTCTGAACATGTTCAGTTTATAACCAGTCAGGATGTCATGATGACGGACCTGCTGTCTGTCAAACACAGCTTTACATGTGTCACATACTCTATAATCAACACTCAAAGATCCTGATGTGACAAAGTATCTGCTGATATCCAAACAAATGGCTCTCCCTCTTCAGGGTCAAGCTGTGACTCCTGACTCCATCCACACCTGACTCTTATCAAGCTCATCCAGCTTCAGTATATAACCTCCTTCAGTCCTCCGTCTACTCATCGTCACATCATCCAGTCAGTGGTAGTGACTCGTTCAGGTCACTTCTTGTGTTCTAGTGTTTGTGAAGTTCATCTTCATCTACCTGCCTGCTCTATCACTTTGCTATTCTCTCTGCACTCGACCACACCGTTCCCTCCACACCTCCCATCAGCCAACACTCCCTGCTCCCTGACGCAGCCCATCTCCATTCTCCCTTAACCTCAGAGTAAATCTATTTTATTCTGTTCCTTACTGGAGTCTATATACAAACCTTGACAGAAAACATAAGTGAATTGTAACTGTCTGTTTCCCTTTTTCGTCAGCATGTATTTGCTCAAAAATTTCTTTAAACACATAAACTTCTTTAACTGTTTGAAACTGAAGCAAATTGCCTTTTTTTCCTTCAAAAACATGGGAAAAAAGCAATGAGCAACAAAAGATGAAATGAGCCAAAAAATTAGTAAGAAATTAGCAAAAAGAGAAAATCAAAAACAGGAAAATTTGTTTAAAAAAAAAAGAAACAAACAAACAAAAAAGGAAATGACTTGGAAAAAAGCTTGAAAATTAAAGTATAATTCTGCAACATAATTTTAAATATATATAATAATGATACTTAGAAATATAGTTTTTCCCTGTCTTTCCCCTCCCTAGCCTTTGAGAAATAACTTACTAAATCTCTTAATTTTTTTGGCAAGTTGCTCATTTCCTTTTTTCCCATATTTTTCAAAGACATTGCACCAGTTTGCTCAGAGGTCAAAGGTTTGAATACTTATGAATGGCGTCTGAAAGCAGCACAAGAAAGGAGATATCACTCCAATTTCAAAGGGTTAAAGACATATATGACATCTTCTTTAAAGCCGCTACAAGGAACTTTTAACTGGATATGCAAAAGTCTCTCGTTTCTGCTGATGTCTGTGCGTGACATACAACAGCAAATGAGACCATCGGTGTGAAGAGAAGCTATTTCTATGTAGTGTATATCCATACCTTTAGGAAACTGTGTCTGGGCCCGCCCCAGGTCGCTTCCAGGACGAAACGATTTACAGCACTCAGACGGCACACGTCATCTTACCTAGCTGCTTACATTTATAGTGAAATCCTTCAGGATAAATGTTTTGTTCGCTAGCGATCTAGCATTTACCAGCCCAATCCTGGCAGGAGCCGGCGGGTCCATGGCGTTAGCTGTCTGGGGAGCCACACACAGAGGCCGCAGGTTGCGCAGATTCACCCTGCGCCAGCGGGGACAAGGAGAGCAGGAGCCGCGGGGCTGGAACACCTCATCCGGGCCGACAACAGGTACCAGCCAGGCGTCGACAGGGTCCAGCGAGTGCCGAGAAATAAAGAGGCGAGGCACCGCTCCATACTCAGTCCAAGAAGCCGTGGAAGTGCTCACCAAACAGGCCTCCAGCCTTACCAGCCGACCGCTGCGTTTACCCCAGCGGCGGTGGCACTTACGCCGGAGAGGTGGAGCTGGGGCGCGGCAGAGGTGGAGCTGGGATCCCCGATAGGAGCGGGGGCAAAGTTTTCCCGTCTTGTTGTTTCATTCATCCCCAAAACAAACACATGCGCGAGCCAGGTAAGCGTCTTTACGACAATACACGCTAGAGCTCATGGGAAATGTAGGCTTCATTCCGGCAAAACACTACCGCTTTTGTCCACAGGGTCGCCAAAATCAACTCAAAATGAAAGTTCCTTGTAGGGGCTTTAAATATATAATAACTTTTAAAAAATATATATATATAATAAGTTTTTTAAACATATCTACAATAACGTATTTAAATATATATAATAATTTATTTAAACTATATATCGTAACTTCTTATAAGCTCCAGTCTGTAGGATTTAGTGACAGCTAGCAGTGAGGTTGAGAAATGAAACTATGGTGGCTGATATGAAAACCTGAATGTCTCTATCTAGAGTGGGCTACTGTAGAAACATGGTGGTGCAACATGGAGATTCTTATTTTCAAGTGATTATACACTCAAGAAAGAACCATTATTATTATATTATTGTTTTCCATTTCTGTCAACATATCCCTCTAAATCCTTCACACTGGACCTTTAATATATGTATATATTCACACACATATAAAGGATTTAAATGGTGTTGTGTAGAGTCTTGAGATGAGATGAAGACGACCATTTATCTTCATCACAACATCAGGGTTAAATACACATTTATGCTGTTTTATTTTGAAAAACCAACTGACAGCACAAAACTGAAGCAACATGACCGAAAGCTGCTCACGTCAAAGTTTGGCTCCGCTCTCTTCACAACGGAAAACATTTATTATTATTACCTGAAAGAAAGGATTTACAGCAGCAGCTTTTCACAACCTGGATCAAAAGTAACTGCTCATAATAATAATACTATCTATAAAGCATCAGTGAATGATGTTATTAAGCATGATTACAGCCTTTACTGACAGTTTATCACCCCTTTATTACAGCTGATTGATTAGGTGTGGAGGATGGAACCTGCCAGAATCAACAAATAAATAAATTACAACATTAATACAAATAAATAAATAAAAGGGAAAACTAATTAGGAAAGTAAATAAATAGAGGAATTAATACAATGTCTATGTTTCTTTATAATATTATTTTTGTTACATTTAATGGCACGTTAAGAGTCATTTATTTATTTACAATTTTGGCAGCTTCTGTCCTCCACAGTTAGACAGCAACACCGTCATGTGGAATGTAGTAAATCTTATTTACACGTTTCTGTTACAGGTACATGTCACTGATGTTTTGAACCAATCAGAGCTCAGAGAGACAAACACAGGTGTGATGTGATGTTTTAAACCAATCAGAGCTCAGCGGTGACTCAGGTGTGACGTGTCAGATGCCCATGTAGGTGTTCATCTTGCCCAGAGCGTCACACACGGTGTTGAGGTCGCTGCGCAGGTCCTGCACCACGTTCTCGATGCCGCGGGTGTCTTTGAGCAGGTCGATGCTCTGAGTGTACGGGTTGTAGTACACCGAGAACGGACGCTTGATCGTCTTAGCAAACTCCCTGTGAGGAGAGAGGAGACACCGTCAGCACCACGACCACGAGACAGGTTCCTGAACCTGACCTCTGGTCAGGAGCTGATACTGAGTCCAGGTTCAGGGACTCTGAGCGGGAAATAGCAGGTTCATTATCAAACATGAGAGTTTTAGTGCACAGGTGATATTCTGATTCAGATATTCAGAGTGTTAAATGTTAAATTACATCTCTCAGTAACTTTCTCAGTCATGCTGCGTCTCTACATTTGATTTAATCTTGAAGAATCTAAAGCTCAGACATGTGCGCAGTGTGTCCGACAGTCTGTTCTCGAACAGATGTTTCTTCGTCTTCTCTTCAGGAGGAAATGGAGCAGCAGGATGTTTTAGTTTGATGGGGCAGACAGAGGGCGAGCTGACAGCTGATCTGGGGTCAGTCTAATGTTCTGTTCATCTAACCATACTGATGTTAACACATGCATGAGCTCCACATCTTCTCACAGCTGAACGCAGCTCTGCTGACAAACTGAAAGTTTAAATGAGGTTGATTATTAAATGTTCTGGTTCCCACACAGTGGAGCTGACAACGTCTGGTTCTTCCAGGTTCTGAGAGGCCCCAGACTGCAGGTTAGGTTCCTGTTGTAGACCAGGACACTGACAGGAGGAGACAGGGATCGGACCGATGATCCTTAGAACTCTGAACCCATCACCCATCGGTTTGATGATAATTTAGCCTCTGAAGGCAACAGCTGATATTTCAGGAGTTCAGTGTTGCCAACCTGGTCTCACTCCGAAGTCGTCGAAATCCGGCGCCTGGGCAGTGGCTTGGGGTTTCAGACAGTGACGGTAAAAGCCGTCCTTTAACTTTGTCAGGGGGAAACGTGGTGGGACAAGTACCAAAGTTAAAGTGGCGAAAGTCCAAGTAGGGTAGGGCAGGACGGGTGGTGGATGGGTCCAACTTTTCAGCAGTGTTCACCTCCCGCAAGATTAGAGAGCCAAACCCTGTTCTTTTTTTCTAAACCCAACCATCCACATTAGTTGTTGGAGGAAAAAAACACACATAAATTTGCGTTGTGTATGTATTTTGAAAGAAGACAATGCATGTAACAGGCAGAACATGACCAAACGTCGATATGTGACAGAGTGAGAATGTGTTGCGTTGGTGTAGCAGATATCTGAGGCAAGACTTCATCTGCACTGCTCACTGATTACTGATCTCTATCGGCAGATATCTGCAGGCAGATCAGCTAAAACAAAAAACTAATAAAAAGCCAATCTGGAATCCTTTACAATGTAAATTGCAGAATCTGTCTTGAGAGATTAATAAAAAGCTGATTGGTTATCAGGTGATGCAGTTTGCAGCTAAGTGTGAAGCGGTCAGGATGAGCACCTCCAGGTCTGAGGCCGTGATTCTCTGCCAGAAAACGCTGGATTGCCGCCTCTGTGTTTGGAGGGAGTTACTGCCCCAACAGAAGGAGTTTAAGTATCTTGTTCATGAGTGAGGGTAGAATGGAGGATGAGATGGACAGGTGGTGTTGTGCGGCATCAGCAGTGATGCAGGTATTGCACCGGACTGTCGTGGTGAAGAGGGAGCTGAGCCAGAAGGCAAAGCTGTTGATTTACTGCTCCAACTACGTCCCAACCCTCACCTATGGTCATGAGCTCTGGGTAGTGTCCCAACCCTCACCTATGGTCATGAGCTCTGGGTAGTGACCAAAAGAAGGCTTCATTTCAGAAGGCTGAAATGAGTTTCCTCTGTGGGGTGGCTGGGCTCAGCCTTAGAGATAGGGTGAGGAGCTCAGACGTCAGGAGGGAGCTCGGAGTAAAGCCGCTGCTCCTTCACGTCAAAAGGGGTCAGTTGAGGCGGTTCAGGCATCTGATCAGGATCCTCCTGGGCGCCTCCTGTTAGAGGTGTTCCGGGCACGTCCCACTGGTAGGAGGCCCCGGGGCAGACCCAGAACACGCTGGAGGGATTACATATCTCATCTGGCCTGAGAACACCTTGGGGTCCCCCAGGAGGAGCTGGAAAGTGCTGCTGGTGAGAGGGACGTCACGTGACCCAGCCCCGGATAAGCGGATGAAAATGGATGGATGGATGGAACTCGTTCTTGTGTAACAATTTTCTTTTTGCCCTTTCTGATGTGTTTTGTCCCTCAGACAGTCAGACTGTGATTGATCCAGGGACCTAAGGGTCACCTGAACGTTTTGTGTCTGTTGTTGTTAAGACCTCAGCGCGGTTAGTGGATAAACTGTATTACCACTACCAATAATTTTCATCATGTGTTGATGAGACGATAACTCTGAGTATGAACATGTAAACATGCAGTTTACAGGATGTTTTCTGTGCGAGCGTCACCTCATCTTCTCTTTGGCCTCCTCGAAACTCTCAGACACAAAGTAAACCTCCTGGAAGGTGGTGATGAGACACTCCTGGTTACAGGTCGTCTTCGGGTCGAACATCTTCACACAGGCCTCATCTGACAGGGCATGCTGGGAAACAAACAACCAAACAGCAGTAGCATCTCTGACATCACCTCTGGAAATCTGTTTTTATGTTAAAAAGTGTGTTGTTGGTCCAAAGTTTCATTCTCTGTACTTTTATCAGCTGGGTTTTAATACAGTGTTTTAATGTTTTCATCATATTTCCCCATGTGAAAAAACCTTGTAATGTCGTTCCATATAAATAAAGTTTATGATTTTTATTAGTTATTGTTTCAACAGTGAAGAATTTGGGTTTTTCTCTCTTTTATTTTACAGTAAATTATTATGTTTGTGTTTTAGACGTTTGGTCCAACAAATCAACAAATCAAGACATCTCAATACATCTACACATGTACATATTTTTAACTATTTTGTGACATTCTGTAGACAATTCAACATTTTTAAAGAAAATAACTGTCCGATTAATCGATAAAGAATAACTTGTTAGTGTGCGTGCGCATGTGTTACCCTCAGCTCTCCTATAGACGACAGTAAACCGGCTCCGTAAGCTCTCAGCTGACCATCCTGTTTGCAGAGTCCAAACTCGATTGTGAAGAAATAACACTGTTCAAAACACACAACACACAACACACTCATTAGAAGAGCAGAGTACCGAGGAGGAGTACAGTAACATGTTGTAATATATAGTTAGTTTATAGTTGTAAAGAAGTTTGGGTACATTAATTTGCCTTTTTTGGGGTAAAAATCTGCAAAAACAGACAAACTATAAAGCTGCACATTATTTGAAACATAAAATGACATTATGTTGGAAGAAACTGACATTTGTCTTCATCCTAAAACCAGCATGGAGTTGAAGAATTTGACATTATTAAACTGATGCTGATGGGGCTCTAATGTTGTGCTCACTCTACTAGCAACACAGCAACAGGCTACGAGACGTTTTCGATGTAAGTCGGTGACATGAGGCTGCAAACTGACGCCTGACGTGCTCCAATGATGCAGTGAAGTGTCAACCAATCATATGTTTTTGTTTTTATGTTTTTAGCTGTAGTGCTGTGTTATTTAGCTCAGTTAGCTGATGCTATGCTAGCTTTATGTGCAGACAGGGATGCAATGGAGCGGTAAAATTTTCTGACCAGATATGAACATCTGATGATGTGCGGTTGAGGTGCTTTGAGGCAAATAACAGGCACACACAAGCCTGTGACGACGAAACTACGTCAACGTAGCTGGTCACGCTGTTGTGTTGTTGCTTGTAGTGTGAACACATCACATGTGTAATAACTGAGGAGAGTCACGTGACCAGATGTACCATCAGACACTGATATTATCATTAATATGAGGAGCAGCTGTGACTCACTGTGGCCAGTTTCTGAACGTCTTCATCAGTCGCTCCAAGAGAAGCCAGACCGATCTCCTGAGAGAACTGAGCGAACTTTGGATCAGCCAGCAGAGGAACGTGACCCAGCAGCTCGTGACACGTGTCCCTGCACACATGACATCAGCATGACATAAGCATATCATGAGAACATCAGTACAACATCGACACAACGTCAGAAGAACATCAGGAATATGAATTTAAATCAACATCAGCAACAAGAAGACATGTTTCCCTGATGTTAGCATGTAGCTACATGTAGCAGTGTATGTAATGTAAACAGTTGCAGTAGTGTGCCTGGAGCCTCCATGTGACAGCTTAAGACGTCCTGATAGCTGTCTGAAGGTCTCTTTATTTTTGTTTGAACACTGACTGAGAGTGTGTGTGTGCAGGTGTACTCACGGCTCAGGTGTGTAGAGCGGGTCGGTGCTGTGACGAACGTACTGAGTGCAGTTAAACACTCTGTAGGCCAAACCAGCCAGGAAGTCTCTGGGAGACAGATAACCTGCGACCGGTCGCACCGTGAAACCAGACCTCTCTGAAACACACACAGACAGTCATCAGTTGTTATTATTGATTACAGATTATTTATAGTGACATAGATTCACATTTCCATTCCAGCACAGACGTCCTGCAGACTCTGATTAATGTTGAGACAAACCTCTGAGGAACCGGGACACGTCCTCCAGCTGGGGGATGTTGTCGTCACGGTAACCGCAGTGTTTGCTGAGCAGCGGCAGGTTCTTCAGGTATTCTCTGCAGGCGTGAGTCGGGTACAGCTTGGTCAGCTCTCTGAACACCACCCCCCACGTCTTCACCTCCTCCTGGGTGTACTCGATACGAGGGATGGGCTGCCCGCTGAGGAGCACGCACACACGCAGCTGAATGTTTACATGTGTTTACATGTTTATGCTGTGACACCTCAACCATGTACTGTCTGCCTGTCACTCATGTTTCAGGCCACAGACTCTCTTGTTCAAACTGTTTACAGTGACGTTTAGACGAAGACCGGTCACTTTGAGTCAAACTTTGGTCCTTTATGTGTTCACTGAGTTTCATTCTACATGAAGTACTAAAAACGTGTTTGAGACGTCGCCTGAACAGAAATTTCAACCATTAAAAACCTGGGAAAACTTCATGATACTTACAATTTATAGTTCATGGCCACTTCCACAAAGTATTTCCTCCTCTGACGGTAAACTTCATCCTTAAAGCCCTGACAGGGAGGAAGAGGTCACAGAGGTCGCAGAGGTCAGCTAGAGACATAAAAGACTGATCCAACCATTTTAACCTTTATTAACAGAAGACGTGTCATATTTTCAGCTTCACAGAGTCATGAATGTTGTCTTCAATCTTCCTCTTACTCCTCTCTGACACACTCCTTCAGTTTAGAGTCACTTCTGTTGGAGTCTTTAAAGAACCACATTAAAATAAAATCACCACCAGTCATTAATATGATTGATATTAAGCATTAAACAGACGAGCAGACACAGAGGTCCTGACCTTCTCTCCTACAGTTGCAAACCCACAGTGAATATTTGACAGATTATTCCAGTTATAACAAAACATATAAAAAAGAAGGACTCAGTATTTCTTCACCTGAATATTAATGTCAGTGTCAGGAAATGGAAACACACGTTGGAGCTCATTACAGAGAGAAAAGGAACAGTTTATAATCTGCTGTTTTATCAGACTGATGGAGTCACGACTTTCTCACATCCTCCTTCAGTCCGTCTGCTTTGGTTCTTTATATGTTGATGTTATGTTGTTAAGATGTTTGTGTGTGCGTATCAGCTGGTTGTGCTGCTCTTCTGCTGGACGGTCAACCTTCAGCTCTCACATATGAAATACGTAACGTACCGTAAAACTTTTACCAGCCTGGTGTGGCTACACATTTTGACAAATAAAGGCCTGTATCAGTTAGACGCCTGGTCTGGTTACCAAGCAGTTGATTTTACATGTATAACACAGGTTGTTGGCCACCCACTTGAGCTTACGTTAGATAGCTGTTTAGATCGCACATACAAATATGAATTGGTCCGTAAGAGTCCACCAATGAAAAGAATCAAAAGGGTTTTTCATAGAAATTAATCCAAGTTGTGAGTATTGTTTAACAGGATAAAGAGGTGTTGTGCTGGTATGCCAGGTGCTGTAAAACATGTGTTGTAACTCTGTCTACCCGATGCTCTGATGTCTGTCAAAGCTAGATCAAATGAATGATTCATAATTAATATCATATCTGAAGCCTGATTTTTATACATGTAATATTCATACTGGTTCAAATAAACAATTTGATTGTATTTTAACAGCCTATTCCAAATATAGACACATTGAGTTTAGTGATTTAAGAAAAAATAGCTCAGGCTATTAATTGCTGTCAGTATATATAATATGGTATGTTAAGGAGAACTCACAGGATGGTCAGCGTCCAGCTCTGATCCGTACATCAACACTCTGTGAGAACACTGATCCAACTCAGCGATCTTCATGGGGAACCAGGGAACTTCGTCTCCATCTGATCAACAACAACAACAACAACAACAACAACAACAACAACAACAACAACAACACAGATATAACTACCTACTGCACTTTGATCCTCTGACTACATCAAGTTTATGGTGATTGTTCAGTTAAATATATTCAGTGAGAATCTCTGAGGTCCAGTTTGGATGTTTGTGTTTATGATAAAAGTGAAACGAGAATAATAATGACTGAACATCAGGACACCTCAGAGTGTTTGATTGATCACAAATATCAGAAAGATCAGACAGTTTGTTCACATTTACACTTTACGACACTGTGAAGATACAAGAAGGAAACATCAGTTCAGTCACTTCTAACCGCCATGGTCCACACACAGGTACAGCTCAGGTGTTCCTATCTGCCTCAGCTGACCACACAGGTACATGTGCACAGGTACAGCTCAGGTGTTCCTACCTGCCTCAGCTGACCACACATGTGCAGGTGTGTTGAAGGAGATGATGTTGACGTGATCTTTGAGAAGCTGCAGCAGCTCGTTAAACTCTTTTTTACTGCAGTTGCAGTCGGCATAGATCTCCACCTCGTTCAACACTCGCTTTGACATCCGAGACTCGATGTGGCTCAGGTTCACTCGCTTCTCCTGCAGATTAAATCCACATCAGACGTCACTATAATCAATAATCAATAATAAGGGAAGGTGTTAATAGGAAACAGGAAGCAAAAGTGTCACCTGGAAGAGTCGCAGAGCTTTGACCAGACAGCCAACCTCATTCTTCAGAGAGAACACCACCGCCGTCTTCCCACTCTCTTCAGCGCCCTCTTTGTCCGGTGTCTCGTTGATGGGACAGAAGGACGGACGCCTCGACTGAACACAGACCACAACAAAAACAACACATAGTGTAAACAGACTAAACAAACACTTTTGGGAGGGCTCAGTTAGTCATCAGTAACTTCACTGATAGTCAGTGAGTCAATATATATTACAAAGGGTTGCTAAATTAAGTAGAACGTCTTAATTAAGGATCCACTCACAGAGAATCTGGTCCTCTCGAGCCTAATGCAGTGTCTCATGAGCCCATCTATTGTGCGTAGGAGGAGAGGAGTGTGTCCACTTAAGGAGAACGAGTCTCCTGGTGAATAAGGTGGTAAAAGCAAGGGTTTGTTGTGCAGTCTTGGGCATATTGGGCGCAGAGGAGATTCTGAAGAGGACAGCGAGGGGGTTAAGGTCCAATTGTGCTAAATCTGAAGAAGTTCTCTAAGGTGTTTCTGAGATATCACGTTCTCAAAAGGAGACAGATGTCTTTGACCGCCAAAATATGATCAGTTCATCCCAAGTGGCAAAGGCTGAAAAATGAAGTCAACACTGAAGTGCCAAAAAGTGCAGTTCATCAAACGGCCACTTGAGGCTGGCTCCAACACGGAGTCAATCCCCATAGACTCCCATGTTACAATGCCCAACTGTACAGCAGAAATAAACATGTTTACAGCCTGGTACAAAAAAATATTTTGGTCTCTATAGCTAATTTCAACATCCATGACAGCTGTACAGCAGGATTTATTTTTATATAACTCACCGGTTTCCATTTTATCAAGGCCCAAAGTTACACATATTTAAGGGCATGGCTGTTTTGTGTGACAGGCTGTCTGCGAGGCTACAGTCTGTAAAAGTCAGACCCACCCCTCGCTGCTCCACAGCTCCAACCACTTGTGCAAATATGGTCACTTCTGGCTCCAAAAAGCCAAGATGGTGACGGTGGAGATGCTGACCTCAACCCTTAAAAATGGCAGTCCATAAACCAGTTGTTGGTGTCACGGAAGCTACAGCCATTATTTACACAGTCTATGGTTCATACTTGAATCCAAGTCAACGAAAATGAGATAGGTGAGGTGACCTTGACCTTTGACCTATGACCACAACAATCTAATCAGTTCATTGCTGAGTAAAGTAGACGTTGAATTTGAAGCCAGTTTGGAGAAATTCCCTGAAGGTGTTCTTGAGACATTGCATTGTAGAATGAATGAGATGGACAACCTGAAAACATTACGCCAGCGCAGAAGCATATAAACAGTTTCATGTAAGTTGACGTTTGACAAGCTGAATAACAGAAACCAGAGTGAAGCTCTTCTCTCACACTGACTGATGAACCTGCAGCATGATGACCTTCTCCTGATAGTTATTAGTATTGTAATATGTTGCCTGGTTATTCGTGCAATCAGAAGATCAGTGGTTCGATCTCTGGCTCCTCCAGCCTGCATGGCGAAGTGTCCCTGGGCAAGATACTGAACCCCAAATTGCTCCTGATGGCTGTTCCATCGGTTTGTGAGAGCATGGGAATGGTTACTGAGTAGCAGGTGGCACCATGTAGCCTCGGCAACCAGTGTGTGTGTGAATGGGTGAATGTGGCGTGTAGTGTAAATAGCACTTTCAAGTGCAGTCCATTTTACCATTTATCAGTATGTGACCTCACACTATTAATTTCCATTTCTCATGACACTGATGTTAAATGTCGCTTGTTGTTAGCGACAGAAAAAAGGTTCGTAATGTGAAACAATGTTTGACCAAAGATGAAAGCAGTAACCATTTGAATTATAAAGAAATATATTGAAATGACAGCTGATGTAGGTCAGTTTATTGTCCATGTTGTCTTCACACAGTCTTCAAAACAGAGAGGACAAACAGACACAACATCAACAAACAACATGTTGTAAACAAACGTAAATGCAGACAACAAATCACAAGGTTCTCTGAAGAATATATGAAATAAATAAACCCTAAAACCTGTTCAAAAAAATACTGTTTTCTTTATATGTTTTTATCTTCTGTTGATTTTCTTCCTCCATCTTTGTTCCTATTGTTTTATGTAAATCATATTTGTGTATCAGGTTCTGTTATTAATTAATCATTGGTTTGCTAAAGTTTCCACTGTAAACGTAAACACAGTGTGATATGCGAAGCTTCATGAATGTAAATATGGAGCTGATGTATTGATAAGCTTCAGCATCAATCAGCTGTTATCTGCTGTGGACACACTTTAATTTCCTCTCAGCTGCCGTCAGACGTCCGTCGGTGTGACTCATATCGACGGGATCATCAAACACTTTGTTTCCTCTGAGCTGAAATCATGTTCGTGACGTGTTTCATCAGCGTGAAAGAAAAGATACCGTCAGCTGTTGATTGTTGAAATAATAAATTATTTTGTGCTACAAAAGAAAAGGTTTAAAATTATGACAGGAATTTAAACCTCACGTTTTAGATGTTTTTTATTTCAGCTGAACATCAATTGTTTGTTTTGAAGTGTATCAGGGTGTCTGCAAATACCACACTTAAATTTAAGCCTTTTTCAAAATATTTTCTAACAAAATTTAACACTGATTGTTTGATACATTATCTTCTGCTGACTGAAGCATTGCAGCTGACTATAAAGGTCAGTATTTTATATGTGGTCCTGTGCAGTCAGAGATTTTCTGTAGGTGACATGGTCATTAGAGTGAGTAAGGTTCCTCTACAGGTAATGAACGTATAAAGTAAAAATACAGTTTTAAGTACAGCGTAAGGTTTAAAGATTTAAAGTGGACTTTTATACAGAAGAGCTCTACTTATTTTGACAAAAAGAAATTAAAAGAAATGAAATTAGATCAAATATTTGGGGCATTTACGACCTCTATGTAAAGCTATTAAATGACTTGAAACGTCTTTCATTCATTAATTTACTTATCCTGTTGGGGGTCGCGGGGGAGCTGGAGCCTATCCCAGCTGACATTGGGTGAGAGGCAGGGTACACCCTGGACAGGTCACCAGACTATCACAGGGCTGACACATAGAGACAGACAACCATTCACACTCACATTCACACCTACGAACAATTTAGAGTCAAATTTAGAGTCACCAGTTAACCTGCATGTCTTTGGACTGTACAGGTTAATTGGTGACTCTAAATGAATCCAAACAGAGAGTAGAAAGACAGAATCTCAAACTCTGTGTATCTTCAGTCTGAACACCAAGAAAACCTGCAGAGGAAGAGGATGATGATGAAGAGGGGTACTCACCATCTGCCCCCCGGTGTGTCTCTGCTGCTGCTGGTGGAACATGGCCGAGTCCAGGGACAGCCCCCTCTTGGACCAGTACTTGCTGGAGAACATCATCATGGCTGGCTGCATGCGGGGCACCGGCTCCATGGGGCCGGGCTTCATCACATGGGACGAGGCCATGGGGAACCAGTGGGTGTAGGAGTACCAGGGCTCCAGCCTGACGCCTCACTCTGACGCTCCTCACAATGATGCTGCACTCACACACTGTGTCGGCCCGACGCCGACCCCACACTGGCACGCCTCCTCTTAAATACTGACACAGGGAGGGAGGAAGGCGGGAAGAGGAGCAGCTCCTCCTTCTGCTGCTGATACACTGAAGATTTCTCTCCTGAATAAAACTTTATAAACATTCATTCTATACCTGCAGAATAAAAATACAGATATTGTGATGAAATAAAAAAAAGACATTAAAAATAAACAGACTGTAAAACAGGTAATGTTTACTATGTTCACCTGTTGGCATCATGCTAACACCTGACAGGACCATAAACAACAGAGAAGTCACACACACACACACACACACACACACACACACACACACACACACAGCTGATTCATGGGAGCTCAACAGTTCAACATTTACTTCAATCCTCCCCTCTTTCTCTCTGAGTCACATGATCACACCAACTCCACTGTAATGTCTGTACACTAAACATGAAGCTAGTTAGCTTAGTATTAAGACTAAACAGATTGATCCAACTAGCTTATCTTAGCTTAGTTTAAAGACTGGAGACAGATTAAAACAGCTAGCCTAGCTTAGCATAAAGACTGTAAACAGATTGAAAGAGCTAGCTTAATTTAGCTTAAAGACTGGAGACAGATTAAAACAGCTAGCCTAGCTTAGCACAAAGACTGTAAACAGCTAGCCCAACTTAGCATAAAAACTGTAAACAGATTGAAACAAAGGTCTTAGCTTAGCATAAAGACTGGAAGGGGATGAGAACAGCTAGCTTAGTATAGCATAAATGCTTGAAACAGATAGCTTAGTTTAGCAAAAGCCTGTAAACAGCTGGGAACAGTTAACTTAGCTTAGCGTAATGACTTGAAACGGCTAGTTTAGCATAAAGACTGGAAACAGATCGAAACAGCTAGCTTAGCATAGCATAAAGACTTGAACCAGCTAGCTTAGTTTAGCATTAAGACTGGAAACAAATGGAAACAGCTAGCTTAGCTAATCAAGAAAGACTGTCAACAGGGGCAAACAGCTAACTTATGTTAGCATAAAGTCTGTAAGCAGATGGAAAAAGCTATCTTAGCTTAGCATGAAGACTGTAAACAGCCTAGCTCTGTCCAAAGATAACCTCCCAGCTTCTCTAAAGCTGATTAATATGTTATATTTTGGTTTGACTTTTGTTAACAGTAACAGCTAAAAAAAAGTTTTATGAAAATCATTTTCTTTTTCAGCACAAATTTTACTGTCAAACTATTATTGACAGGTAAGTAAATTTTAAAAGGATGTTGCATTTATTGTGTCACATGACATTTAGCAAACAGACCAGATTTAAACACAAAAAATATGATTTTAAAAAGAGAGAAAAGCTCAGTTTGTAGCTGTAAAGTGTGAAGCAACTTTTCAGAGCTGTTTTTTAATGTGCCTCATTCACAGCGAGCTGTGTGTGTGAGTTCTCCTCAGCGAGCTCTGATGTGGATCTGTCTTCATGATTTTTCTCTGCTGATGTTTTTCAGCCTGTTTCTGTGGTTTTTCCTTCATGACCATGTTTGTGTTGTTTCTATAATGAGCGTCAGACGGCTGCTCTGCTGAGCCTCCACCTGGCCTCACTGAGCTCACTGTGGGCAGGTGGAGCTGAGTGACAGTCCCTCCTCACAAAGCAGCCTCCACCTCAATAAAAGCCTCAGAGATGGAGGCTGGATAAGTTGCCGCTATCACCCGCCTGCTCACTCAATTTCCTGTCAGACAGGAAATGAAAGAGCGGTGAGCGGGCAGGAGGAGCTGCGGCTGCTTTCTTCTCGCTCTGATGAAGAAGCTTTATGAGCAGATAGCAGGTGATACCTTTCCTCCGTCTCCTCCGCCTGCGACGCCAAATGTCTCCCATCAAAGGAGGAGGAAGAGGAAGAGGAGGAAGACTCGTCCATCACACACATGAAAGCAGCTTAAGTGACATTTGGAGACGAGCAGCTCCTCACTCAGTCTGACATTTAAATCAAACAAAATCATGTGAATATTAATGATTGTTTTGTCTTCTTTAATACCGACTTTTATCTTCTCTAACACTGTCGATGTTTCATGTTAGTATGTATATTTAATGTTGAGGAGTTTCAGCTCACACCATCGGGTCCTTTAAATAAATAATTTCACTTGTTTGTCTCCTGCAGTAAAAAGACAGCATCAACATTTTGTCTGTGTCTGGAGTTTTATGTTTGTACGTCTGTGTCAGTTCACACTCGGATCACACTCTGAAACTGACAGACTCCACAGACTGTTGGGGGCTTTGGATGTGATTTAAGGGTTGGTTTGTAGACTCGTTTTGAAGCCTCGAGGTTGTCATTTTGGTCATCGCCATCTTGTCTGTTTGTCTTTGTTTTGTTGTTTTTGGAATGGGCTGGAGGGAGGGTATCTGTTGATGTTTGTCAGGATGTGAATCATGAGTAAAAGAGTGTAAATGTTTCTTTAACGATTTTCTGTGTGTGATGATTTTTGGATGTATCGTGATGATGGCTGAAGAAGGAGATGTGAGTGGCATCAGTCTGACCTCAGGTCAGGTTCAGAAATAATGGTGTGTGAGTGAGGGTAGAATGGAGCTCGAGATGGATTGGTGGTTAGATGCGACTTCTGCAGTGATGCAGGTGCTGCGCCTGACCGTCATGGTGAAGACGGAGCTGAGCCGGAGGGCGAAGCTTTCGATTTACTGGTCCATCTACATCCCAACCCTCACCTATGGTCATGAGCTCTGGGTAGTGACTGAGTTTCCTCCGTGGGGTGGCTGGGCTCAGCCTTAGAGATAGGGTGAGGAGCTCGGACATCCGGAGGGAGCTCGGAGTAGAGCTGCTGCTCCTTTGTGTTGAAAGGGGTCAGTTGAGGTGGTTTGAGCATCTGATCAGGATGCCTCCAGGGCCCCTCCTGTTAGGGGTGTTACGGGCACGTCCAACAGGTAGGAGGCCCCGGGGCCTGGAATATTTTTCGGTGGACATTGGATTCTTTGGATGTGTTGAGTCGGACATATTTTGCTCAGGCACCATAGTGGAGCTCTGTAAATGTGAGAGTTTAAATACAGCTTACATAAAGACGCTGTGTCATCATGAACTGACTGTATCTGAATTCAACTACTGTCACATTTAAACCTGTTCAGTGACCTGAGCAACACGAGATGAAAACAAAACAAAGATTATTGTTGAGATCATAAAGTTGTTCCTGTGAATTTCATCAAAAACAAACATACAAAACAAGGAGCTGAGATGCTGGACATGATAATTCTATCATATAAGTTTTGATTATTGCAGCTTTAACTAGATTATGTTATTAACAATGAGAAGTTAAAAGAGCTCCTGAAATCCTTTCATTGCCCAAAGTGACTGATTTACACAAAGTTTAAACCTGCAGCAGAAACATGACAGAGCTCTGCGTCATCATCATCATCATCATCATCATCATCATCATCAATGCGTGAGCTGCGTCAGATGAAATCAAACCCTGGACTCTCATCACTGCTGCTTCACATTAAACACTTTAAAACTGGCTTTTATTGTGAAGCAGCCACAGGACGCTCAAAGTGTCTGAGTGCAGGGTGAAATTTATAATTAAAGCAGCCTCAGTTTGTTTGGCTGCTCTGTAAGGGTTAGGGTTAGGGTTAGGGGGTGTTTACTGCAGTGTTAAAACACACCTGCTGTTTCCATGGGAACCACAGGTGTCAACAAGCAAGCCAGGACTGAGATCTGAAGGACTGTAAAGAGATAAGTAGTATTACAACCTGAGTCTTACACTGTCCCTGCTGTGATCACATGACTGTGACATTAAAGGTGACAGTTACTGTCTGTAAATACATTCAGCAGTCAAAGTGAAAGTAAAAGCAGACCCCAGATTCACTCCTGTTTACTCGCTGTATTTGTTTGTTTTTTTTAGGCACTGTGGCTGTTGGATACCTGCTGCTTACGGATCAGCACTCAGTGAATAACCTCCTAAGCCCTATGATTAGTCATTTACAGCAGCGATGGGGCGCTAAGTGCCACAAAAGTTTCATTTACTTGTTTGGTTTATAAAGTTTAATCCAGAAATATATTCTCCCTAAAAGTCACGTGACTGACAATAGATACATTTGTTCAAATTGTAAAACAACATTAGAGAGTGCCATAATAATCACAGTAGTCTGAAACCTCCTCAGTTTGCTGAGCGTTGATGACATATATCTGAGGACACTCACTAGCTTGCTCCAATATGTGTTCACTAGATGCTAGGGAAGGAGTCTTGCCTTGCCTCTGTAGGATCCTTCCTAGGAAGGACTCATTCTACCAAGGAAGGATCCTTGACTTTGAGAAACACCAGTTGTTTACAGAAAAATCCTGCACAGGTTATCTTAGAAGTGTTTTTACATGTGCAGCTCATGAGGATGAAACTGTGTGATGTCATCAGACGTGACGCTGTGGAAATAAGACTGAAGTTGTGATGAAGCAGAATGATCCTTTAATCTGTGAACCTTATTAAACCCGTCAATCTTTCTCTGATCATTTAACTCCCAACAACAACGCAGCATTTTTATTCCCTAAAATGAGCGAATATAAAAACACATTTTCATCCCATCAGAGGAAATCAACATGAACATTTGCTTTTATTCCATTTCATATGAGATGATTAATACTGAAGGAGGGTCATGTGACGCCCACACACACCTGCTGTGAGAATTATTTATTGTTTAAATCCTGTCCTCTGATTTTTAAAGTGGATCTCTGAGTTTTATGGACGTTCGCTCTAATGATCAGTCCCACTGAGTGATATCATCATGTGTTTCATGTCTGAGTTATGAAGGAGGGAGAGTTTTGATTCACCTCCTGCAGGCTCTCTGCCTCCCCTTCAGCTCTCCTTAATCTGTCTGTCTCTGTCCTGCTGAATGTCCATATCTGTGACAGACCATAATATCCTGTCACATGGTTAAAGCGTGTGTGAATGGAGCTTTAGAAAACATCACTATCAGGAGAGAAGGAATGACTATCTGAATGAAAGAGACAATATGGTACAAGAAATTACAAAAATAAGATTCTGAATAATCTTAAATCCTTTTTACATCCTCCTCCTCCTCCTCCTCCTCCTCCTCCTCCTCGTCTCTGTTGTCGTGGCAACGTGGCGTCCTCCTGCTGACACACTGAGTCAGTCTCTGGTCGGATCAGCTGTTCACTACGATATGAAGGCAACTTTGCAGCCGTTATGAGAGCTGCTTTGTCTCAAGAGTCCATTGGAGCAGGCATCCTGTGAGGCTCGCTGTGAGGGTCTGAGAGCCGGAGGAGTTCCACAGTCTGTCGGCTCACTGAGCTCCGAGTCCAGGCCCAGGATGACGCTGACGGACTGGGGCAAGTCCTGAAGGGGACGCACAACATACACAGTTACTGCTACACTCCTTCAATCATTCCAGGATTTCGCAGGCTGTTTTTGTTTTGCTTTTCTAAAGAGTTGCTATGAATGTTGTGATGTTTTTAGACAGGTTTTCTTGCAATGAAATCATGGGGGCAAGTGAAAATTGCAAAAGTAGTTTTAACGCTGCCACAGATTCAGAGTCCTCCTGAGACCATGTGTCCTCTATGTCACATTTTTGGTTTACTTGACCTTATACTTCATTCTACTTAAAGGGAAATTTCGGTTTACTTCAACCCGTCTTCTATCGTCCTAAATTTGTTTCAAGTGACTGGTGACATACAGATAATAGTTAGCATGTTAGCCGTTTGCCTAGATACAGCCGGGGTGCATAGTAGCATCAGACCTGTTAAAACGTAAGTGAACGGGCATCCCTTCAAGTGCAAAGTTAGTCCACTAAACAAGCTTTTTTTCCACAAAGACTGCCTCATATCGTTAGGATAAATGTCAGAGAACATATAGAAAACGACATGTAAA
>NC_065525.1:38001755-38041790 GCF_006386435.1 Epinephelus moara | reverse complement strand
CGCTGCTTGTTCTCGCGATATTTCGGCCGCGCTTTGGAAAGCAGAGCTAAATTGTAAACAAACGTGGCACCACACCGGTAAGGTAAGACAACACGTTTACATGTCGTTTTCTATATGTTCTCTGACATTTATCCTAACGATATGAGGCGGTCTTTGTGGAAAAAAAAGCTTGTTTAGTGGACTAACTTTGCACTTGAAGAGATGCCCGTTCACTTACGTTTTAACAGGTCTGACGCTATGGCTGTATCTATGCTAACGGCTAACATGCTAACTATTATCTGTATGTCACTAGTCACTTGAACCAAATTTAGGACGACAGGAGACGGGTTGAAATAAACCGAAATTTCCCTTTAACTTAGACCTGTTGTCCTCATTCGTGGACACTTTTTTGTGCCATCTAGTGGTAGTAAGAGCACAATACACTAATCCATGTAAAAACAAGATGGCAGCCATCTCTGCCAAGTCAGTCTGCAGCTGATCCCGACACAAAATTGGACAAAGTACAAAATAAATATAAACAACAATATGGCTCGACAATAAAATGAGATTTTACCTGTTTTAAAGAGTCAAATTTGGGGTAAAGTTGCAGTCATTGGACAAAATCGCAAGGTTGCACATAATTCACAGGGGTTGGCTGAATTTCCAGAACGCAAACAAATAAAGTTGTGATAATAAGTGTGTGTTCTGGTGTTATTGAAATGAATAATTGTTGCTGAACGTACCTTGCAGTTCTTTATCTGCAGACTGATGCCTTCTGCTTTCTGAAGGATCTCCTCGATGTCCAGCTTCATGGAAAGTTCATTAATGTGCTGCAACACAAACAAACTGATGTCAGTTCAGTTTAGATTTCAATGTTTCTTTCTACAGAAACACTGAGAGGGTCCCTTCTCAACCTGGACCCAATTTCTCCATGTTTTTGTGTCTAAACGAATGATAGGAACAGTTTTTGGAATGGAACCACTCGGGGAACGTTCACACTGTTAGTGTAAGTCCATTAAAAGTGTTTGTTTTTGCCACTGACAGGCTCAGATCGTTATTCTTTTTGTTAAAGAAGAGGATCCTTTTTGTTCCACTAGAAAACAGCCATGAAAGTACCATCACCAAACCCACCAGACACTGTAATTTTAGCATGTATGGCGCCAACACATTCTCACATCCAACTGGAGGGATTAAGGGTTTCTTTTAACCAAACCAGAGCTGGTGATTGTTGGAACAGTAGAGAGATGAACCAAGGTGGTTTCTCTGAATTTTCTTTTGTTTCTCTTGATTTTAAATGACTTGTGTTTTACAATGCTAAAATTATTGTTTTTTCAAATAGAGTCCGGTGGGTTTGGTGATGGTGATTTCACGGCTGTTTCTGGTTAAACAAAAAGGATCTTACTCTGTAACACAGACATCTATCTCTGTAGGGATCCTTTCCCATAATGTTGTCACATGCTTAGAATAACAATCTGAGCCTGTCAGTGACAAAAACACTTTTAGTCAACAGCCTCATGTCGGCTGCAGCAGCAGCATCAGCTCACCTTGAGGATTTCGTTGAAGCCGTAGTTCTCCTCCATGATTTTCTGTTTCTCTGAGTCCAGGATGGCGCAGCAGACCAGCAGATGGAAGTTCTCACAGGGCAGACCGGTCCACATCACCTGAGGACGACACACAGGTAGATACAGGTGCCGTTTATTATCTCTATGTTGCTACGGTTACATGCAGGCATCACAGAACTTCATAATGGTAACAACTTAACTGTGACAGACATCAACCACATGAGTGAGCATTGATCCAGATCCACCACAGAAGAAGAAACTCACCTCCCAGAGTCGCAGGACGTCCTGGAAGCTGAGCTCTCTCTTGAATCTGATCAGCAACCAGCGGAAACAGAAGTACAGATAACCTGAATCCTGAGCCTCTGCAGACAAAAACAGAAACACAGCCACACTCTCATGTTAGCTTCTTCTCCTTCTTGGAAACAGTCCCACCACAGCTGCTCTGTTTCACTTTAACTTTACCAACATAGTGTTACAGGAAGGAGTCCTAAAAACCAGAAATGAGTTAGCATGTTGGCACTCTCAGTTCCCTCTTCAAAGTCAGTGGGTTTCTGAATGTGTTTTTGGTCACATGTCTGAAATAATGTCTGTGGTTCACACAAGCTGGAGAAACTGTGAATTTAAAAGCTTTTATGTGTCTTAAAAAAGGTGGTTATACGCAACTGAAATACGGCTTTTGTTTTGAGTGCTCCCCATAACCAATCTTTACACCACTGACCTAATAATTATATTAAAGACAGACGTGCCTCCTAAATGAACAGAGAAATATAATGCCTGTAGGAAGGTGTGATGTGATGTTGAGCATCTGAGAGCTTTAGGAGACCGAGTCTAATCTGACACACTGCAGAGTTGGACATACCGAGGTAGTTCCAGAAGGCCAGGTCCAGCAGTCTGAGCAGAGTACTGAGCTGTATCAGCTGAGTCTTCATGCCCTGCATCTGCTCCTCAAAGTTCTGGTGCTGCAAAACAACAAACACACACAAGTCAATCTAAAACATCCAAATATATACGTTATATAGAAAGACGCTGGAGTCTGTCTCATCTTAGTGTGAGTCTTTTAGTTCTGTGACGTCAGGCCTTCAAAGTAAAAGTGAACTCACCATTTGGTCCATGAAGGAAACAAAACACCAGAAAGCGTCGACCTCGTTCTCCATCACGTAGAGGATTGGAGACAGCAGGTCGCTCATCCCTTGAACGTAACCTGACGACACACAAACATGAATATTAGTATCATATGTAGAAGCAGGTGGTCAGTGCAGAAGAAGAAGAAGAGAAGACGATGGAAAAGTCTCCTCATTATGATTTGTCACTGATCCACAGGAGGAGTGTGTGTGATGAACTCACCCAAGTCGAAGTCGAACATGCAGTAGGTCATGAGGATGTCGTGGAGCAGGACCAGCCCGGGGTTATCAATGCCTTCATAGAACCTGTTGGTTCTGTCTGTCCGGTTCACGTCTTTCTCTGCAAGCAGCAGACACACAGTCTTATTATCATGTTTCATGATTTAAAATAAAATGAACTGAGAGGAGAGGGAGGAGTGATCAGTCACCTATCAGACTCCTGTAGTCTCTCAGTCTGGAGTTCCTCCTTTCCTGCTCCTCACTGACTGACTTCCACTGCAGCTTCATCCTGAAGTACTCGTCACTGTCAGCGAAAAGACGCATATCAACATCTTCCATCAGCATCATATTCAGTGTATGTATATACAGGATATTAATATCAACCTGTTAACTGATCTACAGGTTCATCTATAAAATAAAGAAAAATGCTAAATGCTAACTGCTGCTAGCTGCTATTCAAATTTACGTCACACCATTCCTGCCCATGGGCTCGTCAATGGCTGTCCCTTTTACACAGACATTTATTCGGGGCTGTTACTACCTCCGCTGCCAGCTTAAAGGCGAGACAACTCTGTCCCCCCCATTCCCCATTCATAAAGAGCGGTGAGGCAGAATATGGCATAAAATTTCCCACTTGAACAGGAGGTGTAAAGGAAGCTAGTGATAAAGTGTTAGCAGTCGTACGTTTTGGCCCTCTGCAGGACTTTCCTCTCCTCCAGCGTGCTGTCCCACGGAAAGTATCCCAAAAGAAACTTCCAGGCTTCTTTCCTCACAGCGTGACAAAGTCCCTGCAGAGACAGGACAGGATGAGACCTCATACCAACACAGTGGATGTTGATGATGTGGTCAGAGGAGTCGTTTCAATCAGAGATTATCGCTAATTGCTGATCTAAACAGAATAGACTGACGGTGAAGTAACAGTACTCAGACTGACTGAGATGATAATAATAAAGTCAACTTGCCCCCTTGAAGATGACTTGTTTAAGCAGGGGGATGTTGATCATCCTCCCCTCTGGATCCTGATGTTTGCCCCACTCCTCTGCTGATAGCGGCTCCCTCCTCGTCACCTGAGGCCTCATCCCCAGGTCAATCTGTAGGGACAAAGGTGAGACGGACACAGAATCAGAGGTGCTTCATGCAAACAAACATGTTGTGTCTGTTAAACAAAGAACACATGACAAACAGATGTAGAGTGTCTGTCTCCACCTTCATGACTGTTTGTTGGTCTGTGGAAACATCAGGGACGATGACATACATCTAACAATAATGAACAGCAGTGTGAGTGTGAGCCTCGTCTCACCCTGGTGATGACTTCGAAACCGGGCTCCTCCTGCTGGTTGATCTCCAGTCCCGGGATGACTTCACCCAGCAGGTCGGCCACCTCCTCCGGGGGGCGCTGGTGCTGCTCCTCTGTCCCCCGAAAAGCGTCAAAGATGTAGTTGGTGACTTTGGAGAAGCCGCCCAATGTGGTGACGTACGGGTCCTTCCTGAATTTCTGCTGGAAAATAACTGTTCTCTTAGTATCCAACTCATGTTTAATGCTTCATCATCACAGTGTTTCACAGATTACTCCCACTTACAGCCACCTCCACCCACTCAATATCACCTTCAACCACCTACAACCTGGATTTATCTGGAGAAAATATCACTAAATGTAAAGCTCATGTTGACATGAGGAGGAATCAAAAACCTGCCTACGTTGTGTTTTAGAGAGAATTAGTTTCTTACATGGACGAGGCCGAAGTTGTTGTCATCCAGAAGGTTCTCAAAGGACTGAGACAGAGCTTTGTTTGGAGTGCTGACCAACAGATACGTTTCATCTCCTGTAGACCTGCACACAATAACACACGTACGTTTACAGATAAACACAGGTAGTCAGTGTGATCTGACCTCTCACTGTTTCCACTGACTTATTAAAGACTACTTACTGACATCAGTGTCTCAATTAATCAACAGAAAATGAATCAGCAATTTTTTTGCCAAAACCTAGTTTAAGCTTCTGTGCAAATAAAGTGCGGCTAAATAAGAACAAATTTATCTAAAATAAACAAAATTGAACTTATTTTTTTACAATTAAAATTAAATCAAAAATGTATAATTTGTTTTTAAAAAATTTGGTTTTTACGATTAATTTTTAACACCATATTTTATTTGAATGTATGTAATTCTCTGGAAGCAGGTTACTTCAAAACAAAACCCAGAAACAGTGACTCAACCTTTTCATTGATCTCTGCAGACTTTAACAACCAATCAGGAGACAGACAATCAGCAGGACGTCACACTGGTGCTGCTGGTGTTACTGGTGCTCTGAGTCAGAAAATACCTGGCACTTAATCCGGACGATTTCATTATGAAAGGCTTCGATAAGAACTTTAATAACAGCTATCAGCAGCGAGATAGACACACACAGTGAGTGTCGTCAGCAGAGTCATGTCACATGATATCTGGTTCAGAGAGAACAACGTGTCCTGAATGTGAGACTGGGTCCACTGAGGCTTTAACATCACAGCACACAGCGGCAGTAACTAAGACAATAATATAAAGGCCTCACCCAGGAAAACAGTTACTGTTTACTGTTGTTGTTGTTTCATGGTTCCTTTGGACGATGACAACAGACATTTATTTATTTATTCTCAAACTGTAGAGACCCACGTCTACAGTAAAGCTCACTTTAAACAATCTGCAGAGAATTTTCTCCATTAAAGTGAAATAAAGACATAATAGAGTTGATTATGATAATTTGTGTTACAGCTAGAAATAAAATACATAAAACATTAAAAAATGCTGTAATCTGCAGATCAAACTGATCCAGTGTGTTGTTTGGTCTTTTTGTGGTAGCATTTAGTAGCATCTAGTGATGAGGACTGCAGATTTCAACCAGCTGAAACTTCTCCTGGTTAGGAGCAGCTGAATTATCCACAGAGGTCTCTTGCTCTCCAAAACAAATGAACCAGGTGATTTAAAATGGTAGAATCGCTGAACAAAGCTGTTTTATGTTAAAAAAATCTGTTTCCCTGACACTGCTTGTCAAAGAGGGGCTGCTAACTACAACGGCCGACGCAAAAATTCACATGGTCCTATATCGAGCCAGTGTTTGGTTTGTGCCAGAGCGAGTGCAGAGCTGATCTTCTTCCTGGCATTGTTTTGAAAGTGTGTTTCAGGCCAGGGGACAGATCAAGCTCTGGTACCTCCAGGTAGTCCTGCACTAAAATGATTAATTTCTTCTCCATATTTACAGGAGAAGGGAAAGATATCTGTCGCCTGTGATTGGTTGTTCCTTGTCACATGACATGCAGTGCATGTAGCTACATTCCAAAAGTTCTGTTTATAAAACTCTGTTTATCTTAGGGCGCAACCATCACACCCCGAAAAATAGGCGCTTGGGAAGGCGTGCGCGCTGTGACAACATCACTCTGGCATTTGAGCCTGCCTGCTGCATGTCTGCATTCAAAACAATGAATTTGAGGGAGCAAAAAAAACACATGACACATGACGTGTATTTTCCCATGACAGGCGCTCTGAGCGGTTCGGGGGTTCGGTGCCTTGCTCAGGGGCACCTCGGCAGTGCCCAGGAGGTGAACTGGCACCTCTCCAGCTACCAGTCCACACTCCATATTTTTGGTCCAGACGGGGACTTGAACAGGCGACCCTCCGGTTCCCAACCCAAGTCCCTATGGACTGAGCTACTGCCGCCCAAATGTATAGATTACACAATTAATAAAAGATACTTATTATACTGTATTTAATTTCTGCCAATTTATCCCCCTAACTCCTTCACACTGGACCTTAAAATTTTACCCTATAGGCAGGAGTTGCACTTTTTCAGTGATCACAGTTACATTTGTCAAAGTGCAAAACTTATGTTGTGCTTTGTTTTGTCTTTATTCAATCATTATTATCAGAATATTCCTGATTACTAACTGGATTTACACTGAAAAGATGTCCTTGATATTTCAACAAACATGTAATCAATAGCATCAGATGTATCACACTGATGTTGTTGTTAGCTTGTTAGCCATGTTAGTGCCACCACTTACCTCACAGCACCAGTACACTTCACCAATCAGAGCCCAGCCTGACTGCAGCCTGATGTCTGACACACTTTCATACATTCATTCTTTCAAACATTCATACATTGGTGGTATTGTGTACTTACTCAGTGAGCAGGGCGAACCTCCTCAGGCAGTCCAGGAACTGTTTGCTGCCGCCCTGGTGGAAGTGCAGAGCAGGCAGGGAAGAGTGGGACTCCTTCAGTCTGAGGAGCAGAAAGGTCCAACCTTCCTCCTTCACTGTGATGGACCTGAGGTCGCCCACACTGAAGCTGAACGCCCACTTGCTCTTCTCATGGCTGTGGTTTAGAGAGCCTGAAAGACCAGGAGCAGGGATCAGACCCTACACTGGTGCTGCAGCTTTTCTTTACCGCACTCTACTATAAGTATATTTAATCAAGACTGAGAGGTAAATAGAAATATCAGATCACATCATCAATATGACAGGACTCAGATCAGGACATCTGTATGTAAATCAGTATAAACAGCGTGGCACTGAAAGAGTTAACTGCTCAGCTGCATTCACATGTTGTGAAATGCAGTGAAATGTGTCTGTCAGGTGACACTAACACTTTCATTTCCTCCAATATAAAAGACAGGTTTCAGCTTTTACTGTCAGGATGTTTTATGAGAACACGTAGTCCAAATAATACAGAAACATGCCCTAAAATAAATGACGCAGTAATTTACTGTTAATGTTTGAATAAACTTGTTCACCACATGAACATCTGAACATACAGCTGGCATGATATTAACAAACAGAATTAATAAACGAAACTGGTATCATCATCTGTTTTTTTTAAGGATATTAAAGTAGATAAAGAGAACTCACCCTCTCCATTCGTGCAGGTCTTCTTCTTGAAGGACACGGCGTTGATCATGTCCCACTCTGTCTCGTAGCTCTGCTGTGTTTCTAACAGCTGGTGGGACTTCTCACCAGAACACTGGTCCCACTCCATGACTGAACTGGAGTCCTGATGAAACACATAGAGTCACATTTTCTCTGCTTTTCTCAGATGTAAAACTGCTTCTAGTTTCCACCGTGGATGGAAATTATGAATTGAACCAGTAAGAAAGTGGAGGGCTGGTGCTCCCTGGTGGTCTGAGTGTTGAGGTCCTGAGCATGAACCACACTGATCCCAGCTGGAGTCTGCCAGCGGACCTCTGTTTCATGTTATGTATGTTAGGTTATGTAGGTATACGTAGTATGTAGTTATAAAGATTGTGTATCCGCTGTTACATATTAGGTGTACCTATAGTTATACATGTAGATTATCTGTAGTTATTTATGTAGTATAATATGAAGCATGTAGCTATATATATAGCGTGTATATATGTAGTGTATATGTTGTTAAATGTGTACTATGTAGTCATATATGTAGTATGTAGGGCTGGGCGATATGGACAAATATTCACATCTCTGTATTTACGGGCTGACTGGCGATACACGATATATGTCTTAGTACTTTCTACAAAATGGGCAACATGTTTTCAGTTGCAAGTCAAAGCCACATTTGAGATATTTATTCAGGCTATCAATCTCAGTTATTCACAGAGCATCAACAGAGAGGCCGAGGGAGGGAAGGAGCAAGAGACACTTTGCCCTCATTATATACATCTTGTATATGAAACGTCTGTGTTGTCGCTGCATTTTTTTTAAAATAGATCTGTCGCCTCCATCCAGGTGCTGTCTCCATGTCCAAGGAGAACGGGGACACGCTATGATCCACCTCACACACAAACGCTCATTTGACACAGTCAAGCAGCCCTGTCTCCCACACATGCAGCAAAGCGCTGTACTGCACCTGTGCTACTGCGGTCATTTTATTTATCTCACAGATTGATTTAGGGTAGCACGTGCAACATATCAACTGATGTCGCACTGTTGACTAATTCGCAGACATATTAAACAGAGTAGCAGCACTGCGTCTCTCTTAGCATTGCTGTAGAACTTGTGAGTGAGTGAGTGAGTGAGTGAGTGAGTGGGGTGGAGCTGTGTGGAAAGTGTGAGAGAGGAGAGATG
This sequence comes from Epinephelus moara, assembly GCF_006386435.1. NCBI lineage: Eukaryota > Metazoa > Chordata > Actinopteri > Perciformes > Serranidae > Epinephelus > Epinephelus moara. The sequence continues at coordinate 38,032,837 of NC_065525.1, read as the reverse complement.
GACACTGGTGAGCGTTATGTAATGCAACTTGACCCAATATCGATATAAACAGTGTTGTCTAAATCTGTATCTTGTTTTAAAATATATTGATATATTGTACGGAGTAGTTATGTTGCCCAGCCCTAGTAGTATGTAGTTATATGTGTTACGAAAATGAAAAGAGACACAGTGAGACAAACCTTTCCAGCACACAGCATGTTTGAAGGGTCGACTGTATCTTCCAGAGGTCTGTACTCCACCATAATTTCAGCATCCTGACATGTGCACACACAAAATGTCCTCAAGTTATTACAACCAGCAAACCAGGAGCCATGAGCCAAAACACACAGTATTATTATGACACAGTAATAAGACACATGGAGAGGAATGTGTGATCTATGAACTGTTTTACCTTGTCAACAATCCGAAGTGACCCCGAAACGAGTAAATCCTGCTCGATGCCGTCTTCATCACTGCTCGGATGGATGAAGACTCCTTCAAGTTCAAATAGAACCTGCGGGACAGATGTTATGTTGATGTTAGCTTCAGTTCAGTTTGAACAGGAAGCAGGAAATAACATTGTCATGTCTTTACACTTTTTGTAAAACACAAGAGAATCATTAAAACTCTGTAGCCTACCATCAAGATAGATTCATCTCAGTGGTATTTGTGTGAACAGATTGACAATCCACGTGTTAATGTGTAATCTGTAACTATAAAGCACCTTTCACAAATACAAAAAAGATTTGTAAAATCTAAAAAATATTTTACAAATATACAAAAAAAACATTTGTGAATATCTCCCTGACATCTACAACTTTCAAACAGATATTTCAGAATCAGATTTTTATTTGTGAGTCTTAATTCTAGGCTTGCACATTTCCAATTTAAGCGAACTGAGTCTTTCTTTTGTTTTAGAATAAGTTTGTGTATTTGCAAATCAGTTTTAGATTTGCAAAGGTGTTTTTTAAAGATACAGATCTGTTTTAAATGTATAGGTTAATCATTTACACAGAGACTATTGAACTCCCACAGCAGAAATACTGAGACAAACTTATTTCCATATTTGTGTATTTACAGAACACTATCATACTTGCAAATTAGTTTTCTGAGTTTACAAATCTTTTTATGTATTTATGGAAGTTGTTTTATATTTACAGATTATACATAAACACACAGACTGTCAGCTGTTCACACAAACAATAGTGAAACTAATCTGTCTCCACACCTACAAGCTAACTGTTGACCAGTTCTCAGGGGCCCACTGTGTCAACAACCGTCAGCTGGCTTTGTTAGCAACATGCTAATGCTAGCATAGCTTTTAGCATGTCATGTAGGAGCTCACGGGCCGCGATATGCATCCAAAAACTAAATATACAGTTCACTGTAATGCTGTCGTGGCATGTCCTCCTCCTCCTCCTCCTCCTGCTGCTGCTGTGATGATGTCGTTACAATATAGCTAACGTTAGCACAGCGGCTAACTCGAGCTAACTTCAGCTAACTGCTCCGCTGCTTAGCTCGCGAACCCGCAGCTGTAACCTGGGTAACAGCCATACGGACTGACGCAGATATGTAACCCCGGTGAGATCTGAGACTAACAGCCTGTGGCAGAGTCTTTAAACCAGTTCTTAAACATGTTTTTTTACCTTCGGAGCAGAGTCCGCCGCCATGTCGCCTCCTGCGCTCTCTCCGAGTGACGTCAGCGTCTCACGTGCCTGTCAACTTCCAAAACAAAACTGACAAGTCAGCTTCCGGTACGCATGCGCACTGCATCTTCAGTTATTTATTTATTTTTATTTCCTTTAAAGATAAAACATATCACTTGTAGTTCATTCTTCGTCTTTTTTATTTTATTTTATTTTATTAAGAGTAACTTTCCCCCCACCCACTGGGATTAATAAAGTATTTATCTATTTACCTATACCCTCCTGTTTACATTCTGTTTATATTACTTTTTTCTATATCTTATTAATGTCATACTTATTTCTATTGTACTATGCTTTGATTTTCATTTTTGCTTTCACTTGTGAGATCTTCCTCTTCTCTTGATACATAAAATGTATACTTTTTAATACATAACGAGTATTTTTGGAGGGAGCCTGAGCTCAATGACTGCTTTTTGGAAGCCTAAATAAAGAACTTGAACTTGAACTAAGGGTCAAGGTTCTTTACTGTCAAGTGAACAACAATTACAAGAGCAGTTGTTGCCAGTGAAAATCAACAGTGCACTGTTTTATTAATTTAGCTTGTCTGCTCTTCTATATCTCTTATTATTCACCGGGGTTATCCTGAAGGCCACAAGCTGAAACATGTTGGTCTAATAATAAAGTTGTTTTGCACACTACAAGTGTTTTACCTCTTACCTACTTTTTCTCTACTTCATGCACCTTGGAAGGTGAAGCTGTGCCAGAAACGTCCTTTTTCTGCTTCTAAAATAAAGCCATAGAGAAGAAAACAACTCTTTGCTCTTATGATAAGATAAGATAAGGTAAGATAAGATTAGATAACATAACATAACATAACATAAATCCTTGTTATCCTGAGAGAAATAGTTTTGCAGCAGTTGTTTTGACAGTAAGACTGAAAGTGCAATGACAGATCCCTCACCAGTCAAACATCCTTGATTAAAACAGCAGGGGTGGAAGAAGTACTCAGACGCCATACTGAAGTACCACAGTACAGAAATACTACATGTAAAAGACCGGCAGTCAAAATCTTACATAAGTGAAAGTGTAAAATTTGCATCAAAATAAAGTACCAAAACTAAAAGTACTTATTCTGCAGATTAATATTATTGTATTATAATTATTGATGTGTTTATTTGTTTATCACTTAAATGTTGCAGCTGGTAAAGGTGAGGCACATTTTAATGACTTTTTATATTGCTGGGTAGTTTATCATATTATATATATTAGAATATTTATAATTGATTATATTTGTATAGATATTCTGAATCTGTAAAGAAACTAAAGCTGTCAGATAAAGGTAGTGCAGTAAAAAGTACAATATTTTCCCCTGAGATGTAGTGGAGTAGAAGTACAAAGCAATAGTAAAAGAAATATACAAGTAAAGACCAAGTACCTCTAAATTTTACTTCAGTGCAGTACCTGAGTAAATGTACTTTGTTGCTTTCCAAAACTGATTAAAACTCAGACTGGTCTTTCTCCTCTTTTTTTAAGATGAAACAAAAGAACAGTATGAACAGAGCTAGGGGTATATCACACTATACAAAAATACTGTAAAACCGTTATTCACCGTTATTTTTGTTGTAGTTTCACATTTGCTCAACATCCTTCCAAAAAGTTTTATTAATAGCTAAAATGCCCACATCATTATCAAATGTCTTTACTTAAAGAAGAAACCAAACACCACATTTTCCCATAGTCATATAAAGTCATTAAAGATTATGATCATCTTGTTGGCGTGAGAACAAAATAAAAAAAAATCTCCATATAGTGATTGGCAGGGTAATATCCTGGATGTATAATAAGAAATATATTATTAATATTTGTGAAAAAAATTAAAGGAACTCCCTGAAAGAAATCTACATAATATAATATAATATAATATAATATAATATAATATAATATAATATAATATAACATTTAAGATTCTAGTTTTATTATTTTATTATTGTGCATAAACTTTCCCACATTGGGAATAATGAGTCACTTCTCCTTATATGGGCAGCTTCCTTTCTCGTCAGTCTCGTGGTGTATCGTGAGAGTTGGGTGAGAGCAGCAGAGAAGAAGCTAGCTGTTAGCTAACCGTCAGAACGGACTGACTGTGTGTCCGGTGAAACATGAATCTAACGGTTTTAGCCCGGTGAGTTTACAGCCGGCAGCTCGCTGGTCACATTGGACATTATTAAAAGATGGATCTAAACACGAGGAGCGGTTCTCCCAGAGAGGAGGGCGAGCTGGAGGACGGAGAGATCTGCGATGATGAAACCGAAGAGAGTGTGCCACTCCGGCGGGGGGATGGTAGCAGGCCCGGCCGCGGCGCTCCTCCACGGACACGGAAACCTCGCCAACACCCGCACGACATGCCGCCACACCTGGGTCACCAGCCGCCAGACTTTCGCCTCATGATGCCGTACAACCGCGGACCTCACGGACACGGCCCGTTCCCCCCGAGCCACCGGCAGCAGTGCGGGCCGAGCGGGCCCGACCGGCCTCCGGCTCCGTCCACTCCGCCGCCTCCTCCGCTGCTGCTGCCCCCGGGGCTCGGTTCTCACGGCGAGCCGAGCCAGAGGACCAGCTTCTGGGAACGGAGCCACGGCGCCCTGGGCCGGTTCAGGCACCGAGCCATGCCGAACGGTGGACGCGGGGGCTGGAACCGTGGCAACCGGGGCGGTGGTAACACCAGAGGTCCCCCCGGTCGTTACGGGCCCGGAGAGAGTCACGGTAACAAGAAAGACTCTCCCATGAGAAAACGTATCCTCTCATTCAGTGTGCTAATTGATTTACCACAACATAAACACACAGTGATTGAATTATCTGATTACAGGCCAGCCTGTTTAATGTTTGATGAGACACAACCAGAGACATTAATGTCATAATTATAAACCTTCCATATTAATACTGCTGTTTCTATTTAAAGTACTGCATTTAAAATCTTATATAAAAGTACAAAGGTTGCCTTCTTACTGATTCTCTGTAACATCAAGGGACTGTTCTTTACTTATACAAGGAGAGGAGTTGCTGGGGTGTGACTGTTATTGTTTTGTTCCTTTAATCTTATCCCCCACCCTAAGTAGGCCCTAAACATTTTTATTATTTACACCAAATGTTGGAAGTTAAGCCAGCACAACGAGCAAACGGCACTGAGGGAGTGAGAGACTAATCACCAGAACAAACAGGAAACTTCTTCAGCAAAATGCAAATCCTCCCTACACATTGCATCATGATCACACAAGCTGTGAGTGCACTTCAGCAGAATAATGGTGCATGACAGCCACCTGTGCTTCAACACAAAACCAACAAAATGTATTCCCGTACGCGCTCATTACAGCTCACACACAGCTGGCATTAGCAACATGTGAACAGTGACAATTTTCCCAAATAAACTGTACACAACAGGCCAGCTAGAATAAGATCAGCAACTTGACATGGCGGACATGATTAGATTGTAAAAACTTAATCTTTGAAGTTGAATAGAAACCCTGGAGTTGAATTAAAAAGGCCTTGGTTGTAAACTGTATGATGACACATGTAGATGAAGTGATTTTTAATGAAATATTGCTATTTTAAGCTTTGATTTGGTTGTTTCCTGACAGAAGTGTTCGTTATGCAGGACGTGTTCAAGGACCATCAAAACTTGATTGTTAATTTCTGTTTTCACAGTTTCATGCTGTGATGAAAAATGTGATTTTTTTTGGCAATTTTTAAAGAAAACAAACCTTCCTAACCTGCCGGCGTGTTTAGGGGTTCAGAGGGCATTTAGAATTAACACAAAATACAACCATTTAAAATCGTATGACCCTTTCCTAGGCCAAAATATAAAACACAAGCTTCCCAGTGCTTAAAAAATTACTTGACATGCCTCCCCCGTTTTGCACCCCCCCCATTATAAAGTAACAAACAGTCCCTAAACAGGATCCATGTGTCTTTGTAACAGCCAAAGGTTTTACTATGAAACTGTTTCTGTTGAAATAACATCAGTAATCTTGATAATGGATTAATCATTTGAGTCTTTTTTTTCCAGGAAGATCACTAATGAATATTTTCTGTTTCCTCTGTGACTGCAAACTGAATGTGATATCAATGAAAGCGTTGATAAAAAGATGTTCAGATAATCTTTCCTTAACGCGAGGCCTCAGAGAAGCAGCAGGGGAGGAACCAGGGAAGGAAAGCTGCTCACAGTGTTTCCAAACCAGAGAACAGTGTTGACGAGTCCTTCGAGGACTTACTCTCCAAGTATAAGCAGATTCAGCTGGAGCTGGAGTGCATCCGCAAAGAGGAGACGATGGCTCTGGAGCCCAAAGTGTCCCCCGCCAGAGACCAGACCCCAGACCACACTGCCAGTATCACAGAGACCAAACCAGTACCTGAAACAGTATCTGAACCAGTACCTGATCCAGCTCAGGCTGCAGCAGCAGCAGCAGCAGCAGAGGAAGCATTAGAGAAGAAAGTATTCCAGGCGTTCAACATTAAACCACTCCGTCAGAAACTCCCTCCTCCTGTCAGTCTGCAGGAGCTGAAGAAGAAGTGGGTGGAGCAGGAGGGAGGACGCCACGCTGAGGACGAGGGTGAGCAATCAATCAGTCAATCAGTCCCAGTTCATGTCATGGATATATTACTGAAAAAAATCAAGCTTACTAAAAATCATTAAATAATGAAGACGTAATACAACAGCTTTATTTTTACATCTTAAATGAATATTAACATTTTCCCATTTAAAAAGTTGAATGGAAGTTAGAATAATTCTTCTTGGGAAAATAAAACAGTCAAAATATCTTATTATATTTATCTCTGAGATCTTCGACACTCACTTTTTTCACTCCAGTGAAACGCCATCCCATTGGCACCTTAGATAGGTGCATTAGAAAGAGATCGAGTAGAACAGGAGTAGTTACAACATATGTGTAAGATGGAAAGTGTTCGTTCAGTGTCAAAGTCACAGAAGAATAAATATTTGAAGCCAGAAGGTCATGACCTGAAGTATTCAGTGTGCAGCAACTTAAACAAATTGTTGACATGTTAAACAAGTTCAGACAGAAGTGACAGTTTGTCTATTTGTCACTATGATCTGAGATTTGATCGACCAAACAATCAGAGAAATAATCAGTAACCAAAAGAAGAGAGAAGAGTCGATAAGTTGATTAACATCCAATGAATTTGTGGTATTTGATGAGTCGTGTGTGTCACTTTTCAAGCTGCTCAGCTGTGATGATTTACTGCTGTAGTTTTATTGTCAGATAATTCTCAGGCATCACAAACAGATTCTCACAGACACAAAGTTAAATAAGAGAGCAATCACAAATTGAAAGTTATAATTTAAAAAAAAAAATCTGTATTTAAAGTGAACTGTTGAAGCTCAAATAATAAGTCTGGTTTCACTTCCTGTGTGCGTCATCAGGTGGTGAAGAAGGAGAAGAAAGAACGACACAAGATGGAGCAGAAACGGAGCAAAAAGCTGAAGAAGAGTCAGAGGGCACGAAGAAAAAGACGGAGACGTCTGAGTGCAGTGGAGAGGAAATGCTTAAAAACGATAAGGAGGAAACTAAACTGACGTGTTCAAGTCGGAGATCATCGACCTCCAGCGAGGACTCTGTCGTCATGATAGACAAGGTGAGGAGGAGGAGGAGGAGGAGCAGGAAAAGGGAGGAGGTGATATTTGTGTTACTGGAAGGAAACACACAAGGAAACACACAAGGAAACACATAGTTGAGATAGTTGGTGTGGCAGCTTCTAGTTTTCTTCATCTTTAATGATTTTGTGAAGCAGCAAACACATTTGAAAAGTTATTTTTTAAGAGGTGAAACATTTATGAGTGTCCTGGGTATAACTGTGAGCTCTTAATTTTATCTCAGAGATCACAGCTGTTATTAAAGGAATAGTTCAGAATTTTGGAAGTGGGATTATATGGGGTACTAATTCATAGCACCCAGTTTGGAGAAACAGGCTGTAGTCTGACATGGAAGCTAAGCAATGTACTGCTGTGGAGGGCGATTAGCAGCCCATTTTTGCTTTCATCAGACCCATCAGACTCAGTTGACAAAAACAGTAATTGCTCAACACGTGAGCTGCTGGTCTACTGCTACCTTGAGCAGTTACTTAGTTAGTGTCATTGTGTGACTTTGGTAAGTCTAAACTCACCCTTTACAACACCAAAGTCACACAATAACACAAACAAACTAAGTGGTTGAGGTAGTGGTAGACTAATAGCTCCTGTGTTCAGCTATGTTAAATCACTGTTTTCTCAATGGATTCTGGCTTTGAAGAGAGCGACCTGACGACTTCATTTTCCCCGTAGGAAGTCACTGCCTGGCTGTAAAGTAAAGCAGTGAAAATACTCTCGATGTAGCGCGCACTTGAACTGATAATAAGTATAAGGACTATAATGCTGGTGCCCCCTGTCCCAGCAGCACATCCCTTAGCTCTTGTGTTGGGCTCCTGCCTGCTTCACCAAACCAGGGGTGTGCCGACAGACATCTACTGTTGGTAATATGCTGTCTGTGGATAAGTACCTCATACAACCCCACTTTAAAAAAATATGAACTGTCCCTTTAAAGGTCTGCTGTGTCACTCTGCTGTAGAGATTCAGAGAAATGAGGACTCACTAACGAGCTGCTCCATTTTCTCACTCTTGTTTGTAACTCAAAGTAAACACAGGAAGTTGACTGCTCAGGGATCTGCACCTGGCTGAAATATACCAAAATATGTCCTTTAATTATAAAGAATATTTTTAATATGTAATGAATCTCTGAAACTCTGTATTTGAATGTGTTTTAGGAGCAGCCAGTGGTGCGAGTTGAGGAGGAGGAGCTGTCAGAGCTGCAGTTGCGCCTCCTCGCTCTGCAGTCGGCCAGTAAGAAGTGGCAGCAGAAGGAGCAGCAGGTGATGAAGAAGAGCAAAGACCGGATCACAAAAGCGGTTCAGGAGAAGAGCTCCAGCTCTGGAGCTGCTGCTCCTCTGAGCAGGCAGAGAGTCACCACCAGGTCTGCCTCCACTGCTGCAGCTGCTGCTGCTGCCGCCGCTGCTACTGCAGACAGGAGCAGAACCAGGTCCAAACCTCTGGAAAGGGAGCGGGACAGAACTAAGAGTGGGTCCAGAGCTGCAGACAGAGACAGAGAGCGGCCTCAGGAGAGAGACAGGCCCAAAGCCAGTCCTAAACCTGGACCCAAAGCTCCGCCGGAGAGAGGGCGAGCTCCAGGGAAACCTCACGCAGCCAAGAAGATGATCAGCCCAGGTGAGACGGGTCCAAACCTGCAGTCACATGCTCACATCTGCCACCAGGCCAGGCTACTGTATATAATACAATACTTAACACATGGTCAAGGTAGTTATTATAACTTAACGTAGATAATAGCTGCTACATAGGCTGTGTCCTGAGTCCTGCACGCAGACTACGGCTTCACCAGCAACCATGGACACAGTGGAAACATGACTAATAGTAATAATAAAAACATTGTGTCTCAGGCTCGGCGGCGAAGCAAGCGTTCAGGAAACAACAGCTGAGGACGTGGAAGCTGCAGCAGCAAAGAGAGCAGGAGGAGAAACGTCGACAGGAAGAGGAGGAGCGACGAAAACGAGAAGACGAGATCCGACAAATCCGAGATCTGTCCAATCAGGACGAGCAGTACAACCGCTTCATGAAGCTGGTGGGAGGGAAGACGAGGACGCGCAGCCAGGTGAGACGGCACAAACTGGTCAGTGTTATCTCCTCAGTCTCAGAGACAAGTACACATCAATATTCTGCCTGTTTCTCAATTTAAAGGTCCAGTGTGTAAGATTTAGGAAGATTTAATGGCTGTGAGGATTGCAGACTGCAACAAGCTGAAACTTCTCCTTGTTATAAGATAGTATAGCTTTCATTGTCAGGAGGTTTTTACCAGGAACCAAGTTATCCGCTGTTCTCATATTCAGGTGATTATACACTAAAGAAAACATACTTCTTATATTCCATATCTGCCAATATATTCCCCTAAATCAAACACACTGAACCTTTAAAGAGTTACTGGTCCATACTTCGTGTCCTCTCAGTTGTAAGAAACACCACATAAGAAGAGTGACAGGCTGTGTGTTTGTGTTGTTCAGTCCAGAGATGGAGAACACAGGAAAAGTGCAGGTAAACAGGGACTGGACGCCTCTGGGAACCTCTACCAATACGACAACTACGATGAGGTTGCCATGGACACAGACAGTGAGACGGGATCACCAGGTGAGAAGAGTCTCGAGGTCTTGTGACTGTCTGTCTGGTGACTGTTCTCCAAAGAAATGATCAGCTTCATGTCGTGGATCAGGAGCTGCAGTTGTTAATTCGATGTGTCAGAAACATTAACGGTTTATCAGATACTACTGTGCTGCTCACATCATTTACAAGATGTAGAAACTATTTGTAATAGTAATAGCAATATAGTAGTAACTTTACTACTAAATATACTTAAATATACAGAGCAATAATATGTCATTCATTCACTGTCACATGAGTACTGTGTGGAGAGCAGGTTCACATGTACTCTTCATCATAAGTCTACACAACACAGCTGTTCAGACTTCCTGTTTACATTATAATCTATAAAAAAGCTCTTCCTGTTTGTTGTTTCAGTCTCGTCTCCGACACACAACAACCCGCTGATCGCAGACGATGCAGTGTGTTTCCCTCCCATGTCTCTGTACGTCGGTGACGCTCTTCAGTTTGGACCGGTACGCTCTCTGCTTCATCTCTGTGATGTCACTGAGCTCAAAATAACTGACACTGCAGTTGTTCAGTTCTCTCCTGTAGAAATAGAAAATATGCTTCTTTTTTTTTCTTTTAGGAATAGTCACAAACTGCCAGTGTTTAAAAGTGCTGACATAAATGTCCCTTACCTGACACTGCTGTCTGATTGCCCCTCTTTGAACAATCTCTCTCTCTCTCTCTCTGTCAGGATTTCTCTCAGCCGTTCCTCTCCCCCATATTGTCCGGTGTTCCTCCTCCACCTCCACCTCTCCCCCCTCCACCAGACGAGCCAGAGCCTCCTCCCAAACCTCCCTTTGCTGATGAGGAAGAGGAGGAGGAGATGCTACTCAGGGAGACCTGTCTGATGTCGATGGCCAACAAGAGAGTGACAGCCACAGAGGTGATTGTGCTGCTGCTGCTGCTGCTGCTGCTGCTGCTGCTGCTGGTGTTACTCCATCAGCCTGATCAGTATTTCAGAGTCAGTCAGTGTTTGACAGCCTGAAGTCCATTCACACAGCCGATGAAATGAAGTAAAACAGAACAGCAGTCTTCAGTCAGTCAGGACTGATGTTCTGTTTTGATAAATACAGATCACAGTGCATTCGTACCTCTGCTAAGTCCATGATGTGTTTCCTCTCTCTCTGCAGGAGAAGACCTCCAGCGGTCCTCCGTCTCCCAGCTGTCAGCCGGCTGCAGGCATGCAGCAGCCAATCAGAGGCAACCTGAGCACTGTCAGTCTGAACACCGTCACTCAGTCAAGAAGCAACAAGTTCAGTAGAGGACATCATGCTGCCAGAGCTCCGCTGATGGTAACAGCCTCACACTCTCATATTCCGTTACCACAGTCACACACACACACAGTGTTCATTCATAGACTTATGTGGGATTTATACTTCTGCATTGGATCGACGCCATACCTATTAAGTTACAGGGTAGCCTGATGTGCACCTCCCCAGAAATGCAACTGCGTGTCACAGAGATGCAGACCTCCTGTCTATTTCTGTAAACTGAAACCATTTCCCTCAGTGGAAACAAAGCTTTGATTTACTTTAATTTCACAGATCAGAAACAATAAATTGTGAATACAATAAAGTCTCCATAAAAATAGCATTTTAAGTCTTGTGTGTGATTTATCCTGGCTTCATATGAGTAGAGAAAATCTCTGCTGGTCGCTAGGCTAATTTATACACTGTAAAATGCCATAGGCTTGTACTATTAATGTTAGCATGTTATATTTGTGGGGAAAATGTGTCCAGATAAAGACAAATGCTTTATCTGTGAATGCTGCGAGTTATAGTGAAGCTGATTTGTGTTTGATATTGTCTCTATTAATCCATGTTTAAAGTGCGTTTTGGGTGTGTTTTGAGACACAGACACACCACCACACAAAGTATAAATGCTCACAACAACGTAGGCTACGGCGAAGGCTCTGCATAGAGCTGGTGGACAAGTATAAATCCCACTTTACAGAGATCTCAGGCTCATCCATTCATATCATTAATGATGATGATGATCAGTGTCTCACCTGGCTGTGTTTCCCCCTCCAGCTGCCTCGACACAAGTCAGTGGTGGTTTCTCTCAAAGACTCTGATGACAGTGACTCGGACATGGACGCCTGCAGCTCCTCTCAGTCAGCGTTTGGAGGACTGGAGTTCATGATCAAGGAGGCCCGGAGAACAGTGGAGGTCAGTCCCACTCTCTGCTGCTGCATGTGGCTCTCACAAACACTATTGTGTATCACATGTGTGGATAACTAATCACTGACCTTAGTTTTGCTGTCTGTGTGTGGTCCAGGCAGCGAAGCCTAAAGCAGCGTCGGGCTCTGAGAAGGAGAACAACCCGCTCAGAACTCCAGAGGCTTTACCTGAAGCTAAGAGAGCAGAGTACCGCCTGCTCAAAGAGGAAATCGCCAGGTAAATACAACACCAACCAGAGACAGCATCACATTTTGCTGTGGGAACATGTCAGATGTTTAACCTTTTCTTTGCAGCCGGGAGAAGCAGAAGATGCTGAAGGATCACAGTCCGAGTCCTCGTGGCTCCGGCTCTCCTGCTCTCTCTGAATCTGTGCTGGATCCATCAGTGAAGTCCTCCGCAGAGCTGAAAGTGACTGAAGCAGAGCAGAAACTCAGCAAACACAGGTGAGAGCTTCATCACAGGGCGACCAGGTGATCAGCATGGTAGAGATCAATATCACTGTGACTCAATCAGTCTAATGCTGCTTCATGCTGGTCTATAAATTAACCTGTTTGTTGTCAGGTAACAATGTTAAATCATAGTCTCTCCATGTGTGTCTCAGGGAGCTGCTGCAGCGAGACGAGGCCATCCTCAGACAGCTGCTCCACCAGGAGCTAAAGAAGAGAGAGTCTCTGAAGGCTGCTGAGACCAAAGTGTCCAAACTGAGAGAGCAGCTGCAGGCGTCAGAGAAGATCGTCAGTGCCAACAAGACGCTGCTGAAGAAGCTGCAGGAGCAGGTGGGAGTGGCCTCACAGTCTGAGCTGTGAACTTATACTGTTAGAAATAGTTCATATCACATAATCAATACAGGTCTGGACTGAAATATAAACAAACACTAGCCCTTCTAGCCAGTGTTAGCTAGCTAGCTAGCTATGATATTATTGGTACATTTTCCATTTTCTTGCATTGCCTGTCTCCTGACTCAGTGCCAGCCAGGCAGTATCTCTCCTGTGGAGCATTTTCCTTTTCTTATACAATATTATCTGGTTAAACACAGCAACAATCCCTGTCTCCTCCACACATACATCATTGCTGTTGGTTAGGCTGCGACTTTGCCGCTCAGAGTTGAACTCTATGTGATATGAAGATGAGAATTTGCTTTGCCACTGGAAGGAAATGCTTTATTTGCTGCTCTGCTGGCATTGAATGGAAGTGAATGGCAGGCAAATATTTACCAATGTTAATTTAGCTCATGTGTGACCGTGCCCCTGGTGTAGTCATTAGTGATAACAACATCAAGCGGTGCAACAGTGTTGACCTCCTCAGATTATCAGCACATGTGCAAACATGAATGAATGCCAATAACACAGACAAAATGCACACTGGAAATAACAAGAGAACATGATGGGAAATTAAAATCAAACAAATATGAAAGACATTCTCCACATTATTTGTTTTTTCTGACATTTGCACCAACACTGATGATATGTAGTTACTGATATCGATGCCTTTGACCTGTGGACACGTTGAGATGAAGCTCTGAACCAAACATGTTGCTGTTGTCTGTTGATTTTCTGAGGAAACTTTACAAACACATCTGTACTGGTACTTGAGTCCTGCTTGTTCATATCCCACCTGACATCCTCCTCCTCCTGTGCAGGTGCATCGTGTTGAACATCGGGTGTCCATAAAGAAGTCTGTGGCTGCACGGTTGGAGAAGGAGCTGACTGAGGCTCAGCTGGCTGCAGGCAGAGGACCAAAACGCAGAACAGATTCCAGCCAGACTCTGGTGAGAAGAACACTGATTTTAAAGTTAGACTGATGGTGTTACTTTGCAGCTCTCTGACTGAGTGTTGTTTCAATAATGAGGCAGGCAGAGATGAAGAACTACAGCTCAGTGACACAATAACATTTACATGCTGCTGTTTATGCAAAGGGAATGATGATCACAACAGCTTCATCCTCTCTGGAGACAGTGAGGGACTCGATCTAAAGGAACAAACTCTGACTGGGTCCATAATAAACTTGTCTTTGAGCTCAGGGATCAGGCAGCACCGTATTAGTCTTTGACCTGATTTCTTTATGAAATGACTTGTAAGTAAAGACTGTTTTATTGAAAAATGCTGATTTATACCTCATAATGTATCTGTGATGTCTCAGGAGTCATTTCACACCTGACTGAGACACACCTGTTAGCCTCTGGCTCTCACCCCTGTTAGCCACTGGCTCTAACCCTGTTAGCATCTGGCTCTCACCCCTGTTAGCCTTTGGCTCTCACCCCTGTTAGCCACTGGCTCTAACCCTGTTAGCATCTGGCTCTCACCCTGTTAGCCACTGGCTCTCACCCCTGTTAGCCACTGGCTCTAACCCTGTTAGCATCTGGCTCTCACCCCTGTTAGCCACTGGCTCTCAACCTGTTAGCCACTGGCTCTCACCCCTGTTAGCACTGGCTCTCACCCTGTTAGCCACTGGCTCTCAACCTGTTAGCCACTGGCTCTCAACCTGTTAGCATCTGGCTCTCACACCTGTTAGCATCTGGCTCTCAACCTGTTAGCATCTGGCTCTCAACCTGTTAGCATCTGGCTCTCAACCTGTTAGCCTCTGGCTCTCAACCTGTTAGCATCTGGCTCTCAACCTATTAGCCACTGGCTCTCACACCTAATAATAACGGAATAATAACGGAACATTTACTAACGTTACCGTTACCGGACAGCCTGTTGTTCCACCGGCTGACCCCGAGAGGAGATTATCGTGACCGTAATTGACGTGTTAACGGCACATTTAAACGGTAATAAGTTACAGCGAGCCGCCGTTAGATATAACCCGGTAACGTTAGCTCTGTGCTAACGTATAGTTTGATAACATTGGTTCTCTGCTAACGAGTAGCGTTAGCTGCTGTGTACCTGTCTGTTATTATAACGTCACCAGTCTGTTATTACCTTGCTGAGGTGTTGATCAACAACAAAGGTAAATGGCGGTTTAGGTCTTCATAACTCGTTTATTTAAACACGTATTATTTCTATATTCGACAGTTAGCTTTAGCCTCACTGAGCAGCTGATGGAGTAAACGCGCAGTTAGCTAACGTTAGTTCTCTGCGTTGATAACACGTTAGCGTTAGTTGCTGTGTACCTGTCTGTTATTATACCTGTCTGTTATTACCTTGCTGTGGTGTTTGGTCAGTGACAAGGGTAAATGGCGTTTTAGGTGTTCTTGACTCGTTAGTTTAAACACTTATTTCTATAATCGACTGTTAGCTTTAGCCTCATTGAGCAGTTGATGGAGTGAATGCACAGTCAGCTTACGTTAGCTTAACTCGTTTAACAGCCTACTAACATGACTTCATAAAAATCTCAAGTTTACCTGAGCAGGTAGCTGATGTGTGGATTCAAATCTACAGCTCCCACACATGAAGTCAAAGATGTATTAAGATCATTTCAATATTTACTGAACAAAGACAAAAATGTGCCTGTACGAACACTGAAATTATGTGTTAACAAAAAGTCTTCAGGGTAACCTTCATGTATGATCACATGAACTTTCTGAGCAGTGAAACTGCATTTAAAAAACAATTTGATCTGAGTGATTACAGACAGTATATGAAATGATGCTGCAGTTTGTAGTCCGGCAGAGTTATTGTTGTACAATTGTTGTTCTGTTTACATGAACAGAAAACAGTGTTTGAATTAGTCACACCAGGTGTCTTTGTCAGCTCTAAATTCAGAAAGGCGTGTGGACACTAATGTCTCTTTCTCCCCTCTCAGCCCAATAAGCTGCAGCGTCTGGACGGAGCTCCTCGTGGATCGGAACGCCACTTTGCGGAGCTGATTGCTCAGAAGCAGCGGTTGCAGCAGCTGGAGTCAGAGTACGCCCTGAAGATCCAGAAGCTGAAGGAGGCTCAGGCTCTGCACAACAAAGGACTGACATTAGAGCTGCCTGTGGAGCCACTGCTACGAGCCTCCACCCCTCCTGAGCGTCAGACCCAGATCCCACCTCCCTCCACCCCCTTCTCTCTGCCCCAGCCCTCCTTGCACGACCTCACCCAGGACAAACTCACCCTGGACAGCGAAGACGTCACAGAGGCCGACGATCATGAGTCAGAATCGGCACCTGCTGCAAGAGGAACCCGCCGAAACTCCCTCCGTCAGTCCAGCTGCTCCTTCACCAAACCCCACCTGGAGCAGCTGAGCTCCCCTCCAGCGAAAGAAACCAGCTCCAAACCTGCCAAAACCTCTGCCCAGACCTCCGCCAAGACGTCAGCCAGCTGCACGCTGCCTGCAGAGGTGTTTGCAGGGCAGGACATGGAGGCTCTGAAGCTGAGGTACCAGCAGCAGCCCCGACTGGGAGAGCTGTTGCAGAGGGAGCTGCAGAGAGTGGGTGGACATGTCCACAACCCCGCCAATAAAAAGGTGACTAGCACAACTTTAAACAGCTTTTGCTAAAACAGTTTATTTGATCTGTGAGGATGTCTACAGGTGTGGGAAAGTCCTGAAAAGCACAGAGTTCAGTTAAGTTTGAAAAAAGTCTTAAACGTGGTCTGGTGGCTTCTGCAGGAGGTCGTGAGGTTCAGACTTGAGTCCAAACAGACGTCATGATGGTGTTTTTATAGATGCAGTTTCATTGTTTTTATTGTCACATCACATTTTAGTTTCTATATTTGAAACAAAGTGTTAAAATAATCTGAAGTTTTCATGTAGATGTGTCTCACTGTGTTTACATGATCTCTCCGTCTCTGTGCAGGTGGTCGCCATGGAGGTCGACACAGCAACGAACCAATCAGGGAGCTCTGAGCTGAAGCCTGTTCCCTTTGGGTCATATCACAGCCCTCTGTTGGTCTTCAGGTCATACAGGTACATTTACATCATATCGTGTGATGTTATATTTTATTATATTATATTGTATTGCATAGTTTTATATTGTATTACATTACATTATATAGGGCAACTCAGAGTTGTCACTTAAGCAGTCACCCACTCACACTGTGCTGATGATAGATAATCCTGTATCATAACACAGCTCAGCCTGAAACCAAAACATCCCAGTGTGACCTTCTGGGCCTCCGTATTAATAGAAACAATAAAATTGATAAAAGAAAACAAACAGCTGCAATAAAAATATACGGAAGCAGAGAGGAAGTCACAGTCCAGCCTGCTATGATACACACAAATCTGTAAGGGCAGCCTATGTATATGTCTTCATATTTTACAGACTACTAGAAGTAGAAGATTAGTGTGACACATTTGAAGTTCACAAGTGTAAACTTAATAGTCATGGGGATGTGTGACTGGGATGACGGGGGAATTAAAACTAAGGCTTATTCTGTGCAAAGTTTGTATGTTTGTGCAGTGTTTATAGTTTCAGTTACAGCCACTCTAAATCCACATGTTTTGTGCCTTTGTTTTGCCTGTTTTGTATAATGTCTTTCCTGTGTGTGTCTCAGGTTCAGTCCGTATTACAGGACCAAGGAGAAGTTGTCTCTGAGCTCCGTCACATATAGCAACACCATCGAACCAAAAAAGTGTTTCTGTCGCTTTGATCTCACAGGAACCTGCAACGACGACGACTGCAGATGGTGAGAACATATCATTAATATCATTATTATTGATATTACTGTGTCCTTTATGGTTTTATGATATACATATATCTGTGTATTTGTCTTTGTGCACTGCAGGCAGCACATGAGGAACTGCACTTTGACTGGAAACCAACTTTTCCAGGACATCCTGTCGTACAATCTGTCTCTGATCGGCTGTTCTGAGACCAGCTCAGACGAGGACATCAGTGTCGCCACAGGTCGGCCTCACAGTAATACGTTAGTGTGTCTCAGACAGTCGTGGACACTTGATTCATTTGTTCTCTGTGCTTCTGTAGAAAAGTACATGAAGAAGCTGTTTGGCACGAACAAAGACCGTATGGGGGTCGACCAGAAGGCCGTCCTCCTTGTCAGCAAGGTCAACGAAAGCAAACGACATGGTGAGTGAACTTTTAACTCTCATCGTCATCATCATCAGAGAAAGTGTGTCCTGTCCTCTGACCTCTGTGTCCTCCTTCAGTCCCTCCATTCACCACCTGTAAAGACACGAGGACGTGGAGGCCGAAGCCGTCTGCGCAGAGCAGTTTCAGGCCAGAGGATGACAGCGAGGACGAGTCTGCAGGAGGAGAGATGACGCCGCCAGGGAGACTTGGTGAGGAAGAGGAACAGCTTTCAGGTTGTTTCCTCAGAGAACGAGAGCTTTAATGAACGTGATTATAAAGTCATGAAAGTGATCCCATTGATGAGACGCTCAGAGTCACGTCGTGTTTGTTGGTCTCCAGATTAAAGTTGGTGCTTTAACTTTGTATTTCATAGGCACACTTCAAACGCAGGCTGTCACTATAACTTGAAATTATATATGTTATACCGTATTAACATCAGCTGCCTGTCTATCTTTGTGTCCAGATGGCGTCTCCAGGACCAACATGTCTGCTCTGGACGTTTGCGTCACATCAGAGGACAAACGTTATTTTGTCAGTGAGACGGACGACATATCAAACCTGGAGAGCAGTGTCCTGGAGAGTCCCTGTGACACTCAGCTGTGGATCAAATTAGCCTTCAAATACCTCAGTCAGAATGAAACGTAGGTCACACACCAGCTGCTGCTTCATCACCTCATCTTAACTGCTTCAAAGGTTGACTCATCTGCCTCTTTCAGGGTTTTTCAAATGGAAACACCCACTCAGCTGTTCGTAAAAAGCAGTGACGTAGGTCAGAGTGCTGATAATAATAACAACTGAAGAGGACAGTTAAGAGCTTTTGAATTTTACCTGTCAGAACACAGGAGCTACCTAGGCCAGCCAGTTTGTGTTACTGTGTGACTTTGGTGAATCTGAACGTATGTGGCGTTAAGTTGTGGTGGTACCTTTCTGATATTTCATCTGGGTGTACAGAATATGACAGTATTTGTGTGCGATGCTACAGTTTTCCTGCTGTTTGACTAAACAAATGTGTATTTTAAATTTGTATGTTTGGATTCTAATACATCAGGCACACTCCTGTAGTTGACAGTATGATGTTCTTGTGCAGGTCTGCAGCAGAGTGTTTAGAAGCCGCCCTGAACACGTTGTCTCGCTCTCTGGAGACTAACTGTGATGACCCGGAGGTGTGGAGCCACTATCTGTCGCTGTTCTCCAGGCGGGGCAGCAGGGAGGAGGTGCAGGAGATGTGTGAGATGGCTGTGGAGCATGCGCCCCACTACCAAGTGTGGTGGAAAGTAAGTCCCCAGGATCACGGCTCGATAGCGTGTTGACTGTGAATATTTCACAAGCGAGTTTTTTATTAGCAGCTGCAGACATTATATAGCTGACAGTTTCATGTATGTAAATCCGTGTTTGCACAACCAAGACTCATTACTTAAAGTTTTACAGGCCTTATGCTCATGGTTTACTGTTTGCCAAAGAATCTGATCTGAAAGTGAAACAAAGCTGCAGTTTGCAGGTGTTTATGTGTTGATGTTTTCCTCTGACAGTATTTAAACCTGGAGAGCTCGTTCGAGGGGAAGGACTACGTATGTGATCGTCTGCTGCAGTTCCTCCTCTCTGAAGCGTCTTCTGGTGTCACAGACAAGCTGTCCTTCCAGCTGATGGAGGCTCTGCTTTACAGAGTCAACCTCAACCTGTTTACAGGCCGCATGGAGAGCGCCCTAGCTATTCTCCAGGTGACGCATCACCCCAGACTAGACACACAAACGCTGCACTGCTACTGGCTGTAGCTCTGTTTCTGCATCAGCTGTGAGTCTGTACACAGTTATTGAGAGGAAGAAACCTTCAACAATTTATATGAACTCTGAATGTGGTGCTTTAACTGGGGTGCACTACCACAAATCAAAGCACAGAGCAGTTAAATGACCACTAAAATTAAAAGCTAAAGACGGTTTGTGTTTGTGTACAGAATGCGTTGAAGTCGGCCCACGAAAGGAGCATCGCTGAGCACCTGACGGCCAGCGACCGGGCGCTGCTCTGGCTCTCCTACATCCACCTGACAGAGTTCGACCGGCTGCCATCGAGCCTGTTCGACCCGGCAGAGTCCGGCCCCTCCAGACTGGTCAGCAGAGAGTCCTTCCTGCTGCCCTGGAGGACGCCACAGGACATTAGCACGCCGCTCCACATCCTCATCGCTCTCTTCCAAGGTACAACTGTGATGTCGTAAATCACAAACAGAACTGTGGTGTGTGTAGTGTAATCTGTTAATGACAACATTGAGCTGTTTTATTGATATGATATTAATTATGATAAATGTGTGACGGTTCCCTGTCAGACGCCATCCATCAGTGCAGCGATGAGTCTCTGTCTCAGAGTGAGAGGACGCTGGCCTGCCTTCCTCTCCACACCAACCTCATCTTCCTCAACAAGCTGCTGGACAGGTAAGCTCATCACTTTCTTACATCTGCACAAGGTGTAAGAGAGAGGGGGACTGAATGAATCAATGAGCTGCACGCAGCTCTACAATGAAATGAGAGTTTACACATTTTAAATAATCAAATTTGCAGTTAGGTGGCAGTGATTGGACAAAATTGGTGCCATGTTTATGTTTATGTTGTGTCCCTTGAGGTTGGACGAGGGCGTGGCTCTGTGCGAGTCTCTGCTGGAGTCTTGTCCCGAGTCGTGCGCTGTGAGAGACGCTCTGGCTGAGCTCCACATCAGGAGGGGAGATGAAAATCAGGCGGTCAACATGTGGCTGCAGGCTCTGGCAGAGTGTCCCAACAACGCAGAGGTCTTCTACCACTCCTGCAAGTTCCTCATGGCTCAGGTGAGCTCAGCTGGTCACTGTCACATGTTGCTGTTGCCATGGAGATCTTTACAGACAGCATGACTGAGCAGAGTGTTGTGTAAATGTGTGACAGGAGAAGTCAAGTGCCATCGCTCCTCTGTTTCGAGTGTGCATCCTGTCGCTGTGTGAGGACCAGCAGAGTCAGAGGAAACCCGTGGACGTTCTGAGGTGTGTGAACTGTGATGATGTTTATATTTAATAGATATGAATGCTGAACACAACGAGGACTGTAAAGGAGTTACAGTCTGTTGTTTTCCTCCAATCAGATATATCCTTGGTTTCCCCACTGAGGGGCTGCTGAGAGGTCCCGTCATCAGGGAGCTTCAGGAGCAGCTCAGTGAACAGATGCCATACCTCCACCTCATCCACTGGTGGGTCTTCATCTTCTTATTATTGAATCATCTTGATTGATCAGGAGGTATACAGCAGACATGTGAGGGAGGATTTTATTCCAGATGTTTCACAGCTGCTTTAAATCTGACTGGAAACCTTTTTTTGTTTTTTAATATAAATCTACACAACAGAATCTTCTGTATTAGTTGCAGTCTGTAAATGACATGTTAAATAATGTTATTATGATATGTTGAATTGTTTTTGTTTATTGCTTCAGTCGCTGGCAGTGGCTGCACGGCTCTGTGGATGACACGGTGGACGCCTTCGAGAGAGCGCTGGGCTCAGCCATGAAACTGGAGGAGCTTCACAAACTCTGGGTGGAGTGAGTATCACCTGCAGGAGGCCCATTGTAATGTTTTCTAGCTTTGAACCTGCTTTGTCTCCTCTGTTATCATCAAAGTAAATCACCCCTGTGACGTCTCGCTGCATGTCAGTCCTCAGTCACCTGGTGTTGAATCACCTGTGATGTCTCGCTCTGTCTCTGTCCTCAGTTACCTGGTGTTCAGCAGTCAGCAGGTCCGAGGTCCGTCCAACAGTCAGTCCAAACTGTTCTCAGATCTGGTCTACCGCTGTCTCAGCACCGTCCCATCTCGACTGGAGGTTCCCTTCAACCCGGCAGAGTTCTGGAGCTGCTACAGCTTCCACAACAAGGTGAGACACCTGTCTTGTCTGTCTGTCTGTCTGTCTGTCTGAACCATGAGACAGTTGACCTGTTAAAGATGTAAATGCTCTGTGCTGATTGGCTCTTCAGGTGGTGATGCTCTACCTGAGCTGTCTGCCGCAGTCCCAGCATGCACTTGTTCTGGAGAGATTAAGATACGCCATGCCCAACAACACTGAACTGGGCCTGAGGTACACACACACACACACACACACACACACACACACACACACACACACACAGTCTGTAACAGCAGGTCAACACTCTGCCGTCTAACACCAAGAAACCAGTCCAGCTGTCCCAATATACAGACTGGTGGTTTACTGATGTGTTGTCGTTGTTGTTGCTTCCTGAGTTGCTGTGTTGCTCCACAGGTTGCTGTATCAGGAGTGGCAGGACGGGAACATTGAACACCTGAAGTTCCAGGTCAGGATGCTGAGCAGTCTTGCTCCCAAGTGTTTGACCTACTGGAACATGTGAGTGAAACACACACAAAACAGATGAGTTCAGTGTAACAGTGAAACCGGCAGACAGAATGCGTGTGTGATGATGACGATGATGACGAAGCCTTGAGGAGCTGATAGTGTGTGTGCTGTTTCTCTCAGAGCGATATCAGTGGAGAGGGAGCTGAAGGAGCCATCTGAGGTGAGTCAGTCCGACAGACTGCTGTGAAAACCTCATGAAAGTGAAGTTTGGCTGGACGTGTCTGATGATGATGTTGTTTCTTCCCTGCAGGTTTTATAGAAAGTTTTTATGTGTTTCAACAGGACAAAACCTCTGACTTCTCACACTTTGTTTGTTTGTCTGTGTATTTGTTTGTTTGTGAACTGACTCGATGCTCCGACGTCTGCTGTTTCTTTCTCTTTCATGTCACTGTGTTTCTATTGTAGGTTCGACTTCTGTATCAGCAGGCTCTCCAAACCCTTCCACTGTGTGCTGCCCTCTGGAAACATGTAATACACCCCCTTCACACACACACACACACACACACACACACGGTCACTTCCTGTGTCTAAAGGTGGATCTAGCTCCTGTGTGGAGACAGATTGAGTCTTAAATCTGTGCAGAGTGTATCATAAACATTGTGCGACTGTCAGCAGACTGAAGCTCATGTTTCTCCTTCTGAACTCAGATCAGTTCATCACGTCCCGCCTGTAGGGACTCACCAGTTTGAGGCTCCGAACACACAGAAAGCATTTTGGAGGCGCGTCTTTTGTTGTGCCTCTGGTTGACAAACACAAACACTTTTGTTTTTTTTCCCTTACTCTGAATTTTTTTAATCTTCACATGAGACACAGGAAGTGACACGTGTGACGAGGCCTTCATGTTCTTTTCACCTCACCTGTATACATGCATGTTCACCTGCTGCCCTCCCCCGTCCTCACCCCTCTCTCTCTCTGTCTGTCCCCACTCTCCCTGTGTCCGCCTCTCTTCAATCTCTCTGTCTCTCCCACCTCTCTCTGTGTCTCTGTCCCACTCTTTCTGTGTTCTATTGTCCCTCTCTGTGTCTCTCCTCTCTTCCTGTTCATCTCCCCTCTTTTTCTGTCCTTCTGTCTCTCTTTGTTCTCCCCCCTCTCTCTGTCTGTCCGTCGCCCTCCTCTCCATCTGTGTCCCCTCTCTTTCTGTCTGTGCTCCCCTTCCCCCTCTCTGTCCTCCCATTCTCTGTGCTTGTCCCCCTTCTCTCCATGTACCCCTGTCTTTGTGTCTGTCCCCTGTCTTTCTTTGTCCCCCTTTCATGTGTGTGTCTATCCCCTTACTCTCTCTCTCTGTCCCTCTTTGTCCTTCCTCTCTCCCTGGCTCTCTTGCTGTGTCCCCTCTCTTCCTGTCTGTCCCCCTCTTTCTCTCTGTGCCCTCTCCCATTCTCTGTGCTTGTCCCTGTCTTTGTGTCTGTCCCCTATCTTTCTTTGCCCCCCCCCTTCATGTGTGTCTATCCCCTCTTCCCTCTGTGTCCCCCTCTTTCCCTGTGTCCTCTCTCTCTCTCTGTCCTCCCTCTTCTCTCTGTGTCCCCACCCCTCCCTCTCCCTGTCTGTCCCCCTGTGCAGCGCCTACTGTTTGAAGCGGCCGAAGGACGGAGCTCAGACAGACTGAGGACGCTGGTGGACAGGTGTCAGCAGGTGGGAGTGAGTCTCAGTGAGCCGCTCAGTGTAGAGACGTGTGCAGAGCAGACTGAACATCAGTGACTCAAACTCAAACACAATAAATAAACACAGTGATGTAGATGATAAAGTGAGAGCAGACAGATCAGACGAGGTAAGACAGACGCCCCGTCCCCCCGTCCCCCCCACACACACACCTCCTCGGGGACACCATGTCTGGAGCTGCTTATATGACATCATGGACGTAAGTATCGACCTGCTGCTGAGTGACATTCTCTTTGATTCATGTCCTCCCTGTTTTGTTTCTGTCACTTTTCATTTGGATTCATTTCCTCCCTTTTGATTTGGTTTTACCTGAGGGTGGGGTGGGGAGGTGGGGGAGGGGACATCTCACTGTGGTGTTTGACCCCCTGTGTGTGTTTTAAAGGAAGTTTTCCCTCCTGTAGTGATGCTGCAACATCTACACGTTGTCTTTTCTTTGTCTCCTGAGGAAACACAAGACTTTTCTTTTGTTAACGCGATCAAACTGAATCTTTTCCATTCGGCTTCGTCCGTCTGAGAGACATTCTGAGCCCCAGAGACTGATCCGCTGCAGGACTCTGCCGCACCACCATGTTTTCTTTTTGTCAGACTTCTACCACATGATAATGATTCAAGAGTATTAGAGAGGAGAGGAGTCCTTCCACTGTTGTTTTTTATATGTTGCATTCAAATGTTATTAAATTATTTTCTAAAGATTAAAGACACGTCTCCGGAGTTTTTATTGTGTCTTAAATTATTCCTTCAGTTCACACATTAATCGTTTTCTCTTTGAAATGTCACATGTCAAGTTAGATGTTTCAACTGTGCCTCTGACAACACATGAAAAAACTACACCGTTAAAAAAGATTAAAGAATATTATAGTGTATAATAATCTGACGCGTTTAATGTCATAGTGGGTGTTGCCTTTTTCTTTTTTTTAGAGGGCATCATATTGACAGTAACAGTCAACAATAACTGCTGTTACTTATGAATAGTACAACCACAACATCAGGTCAGATTTAAATAATCAGTTATCCACTTTAACAGCAGAAGCCTGTATGCAAATTTCAATAACATCAAAGAACATTTCAATCAATTTACACTACTATTCAACATAATTGCTATATCTAAACCGTGGGTCAACATGGAAAAAGAGAGACTTTGAGCTGGCTGGTTATGAACACAGGTACATAAATGGACAAAACGAAGCTGGAGGAGGAGCAGCTGTGTTTGTGGATAAAACCATGAACTTTTAACACATATACATTGGTTATTTTTGTGTGACAAAATTAAATTAACAATGGTATATTTAGAAAAGTCTTAGGTATAGGTTTATTTATAAGGAAGCTGTTTTATTTCACTCAGTGACTTATGAAAAAGGGGTGTGTTTTAATAAATTTATACTTCCACTCCTGTTTGTATTTGTAAATCAAAGTATACACTGACAATTGCTTTTCATTATTTGTAAATACTTTTTTCTGTCTGTCTGCTTGTTTGTATGTTAATGTCTTTTTTTAAAAAACAAATTTCACATTCGAAATAAATAATATCAAATAAACAGTTATAAGTGTTCTAGAGTATATTTGTAGTGGAAATAAAAACAATACTTGCTGTCTGTCAAGTAGCAGTCCATTAGTCACTCAATCTAAAGCAGGAAATAGCACTTCAAAATAAAAGCTCTGTGCTGGAAATTCACTGCACTTAAAAATAAAGTGTTTTGTATTTTTACAAACCACTCATTTGCAGTCACTTGAGGTCCATTCAGAATGGGCCTGTGACCCACTTTTGGACCATGACCCATCAGTTGGAAACCACTGCGCAAGACCAAACTAATCTGTGTGTATATAAGTAATTGATGTTTTAGGATCAATAAAGAAACAGCTTTGATGCTGTGATATGTTGTTGTGTTGGTTGTCTCTCAGGCTGTAACATGCACTGACATATCTTGCTGCATCTATAGTGCTGACACTATTTTCTCCATGTGCACGTTGCATTTTTAGTCTGATCAGAGAGTGAATCAAAGTCCTGGATTTTACATTTAATTTTTGTAAAGAACTTTGTTCTGATGTCTTCATGTGTGTTACTTATGTTGCTCTGTCTCCACCTGTCTCTGAGGACAGAGCCAACACAGCCTGTCTTCTCTCAGCAGACGCAGTTAAAGTCTTTCTCAGTTTCTGATTGGTCACAGTGGACAAATACTTTGCCATTGTGTACTGTCTGTTGAAAGCCAGATAACATTGAGGGTTTTTTTTTTAGTTTAATATCAGAATAAAAACAGATATTATAGTTATCCTCTTAAATGATCATGACAGGCTTACAGTGAATAAGAAGAAATATGACACCTGTATATTTTGAAATGGTTTATACAGTATCAGCACAATGCTACATGCTAAACAAAGCTTTCCCAACAATATGGGTGTCTATCTGGTCTGCCTGCCAGATTTTCATGATAAGAGTGATATTGATTGACCCTCTTTATTTTATGTGGAAAAATATAACAAATGCAAATGGGTACACATATAGCAATTCAAATATAAATCAGACATGATATTAAATATTACATGGACTGAAGAACAGTAAAGGAATGGGAACTGTAGAAACTTGTAAAAGCCCTCTCCCCACATCACTGCAGTGACGTCACAGTGTCCCAGAGTCCACCTGGATGTCACCATATCTCCAGCTGCAGTTCACTTCCTGTAGTTTTTACAGTGACTCAGGAGAGGCGGCAGAAACGACCATCACAAGAAGAGATGATAAAAGAGCAGGTCTGTTCTCCGCTGTGATGAAGACCTCAGAGGACAGAGTCCAGATCCTGGATCAGTGTCCATGCTGAATCCACAGAGAGCAATGAGGAGGTCCTGGGAGTAGGAAGGAGGAGAAGCAGGAGGAAGACCAGGGGCAGCAGGTTAAAGAAGATGGAGACGATGAAGATGAGATGAAGCACCCAGAGAGACACTGAGTCCAGGCAACATGTGGACACACCTGCAGGAGGAGACAGGAAGTGTCAGCTGTGACGTCTATCAAAGAGACAATGAACATAAAACTGACTCTTTGGTTCCTGGAACTATTTGGTCTAAAAGCAGGAAGTGTTTCTTCTTCTCTGGCGTTTTTCTCCCTCCATGGTTGTTGCATGTTTGCATTTACTGCTTAGCATATCTGGAGACTGCATTTGACTAGAATGAAACAGAGTTCTCTTACTGCCGCCGTCCTCACAGTGAAGACACACACAGGTGAACAGCTGATCGGTTGACCTGTGAACAACACAGCCAATCAAACAAGAGCATGTGAAGACAGGAAGTGAATACTGTTACCTGAGTGTGTGTTGTTACCTGAGTCTGAGTCTGTGTTGGTGCTCGTGTTGGTGGGCGACTCTCAGCTGCAGGTGTCCAGACAGTTTCAGGTGAGTGAGACTCATCAGAGAGACGGAGGAGAGCTGGTTGGAGGACAGATCGCTGACGGAGACACAGTTTGTTAGTGAAAGGAGGATCTGAGATTCTTTATTATAATAATAATTATAGCTGCTGCGCAGCGATGGGTCAGGTCCGGGCATTTTTAGGCAATTCTGAGCAACAAGCAGAAGAATTGGAAGACATTTAGCAACACAATCTGCCTTTTGCATCAGCTGAGGCTTGAACTCACAACCTCTGAGACTAAGAATCAATTTCTATCTCACTGAGCTAATTAGTCAGTGACAATTCATGTGTAGCTTCACAAATTGACTAAGCCAGACGTGCAGGTTTAGCAGCCGTCCATGCATGGAAAAGCAGATTTCAAACCACTGTAAAAAATTCAGTTATCGAAACAAAAATCTGAAAATACACATATTGCATCTAGACAGCATGGAGATGTTGGTAATTTGTTTGTAACAATGATTGATTTGCTCCATAAGTGAAAAACTGATGTTTAAAATTGCCATTTTTACATTGACTCCAATTGTTCACATTAGAGCAAAATTCAAAATGCTGTCAAAAATTCAGTTTTTGAGATAAAATTCTGAAATTTGCCACACATCATCTACCATGACTCTAGAATTCTGTCATTTTTTTCATGAACATTTAAGATTTATTTAGCAAGAATTTGCAAGTATATGTTTACAGTCAAACATTTTGATGCACTGTAGGCTCAATTTTCGATAAATCAAAAATCTGAGAAACGTAGTTTTTGTAGGACAGTCTGAAGATGCTCTGTAGCAAGTTTGGTGTCAATTGAGCAAAAATTGTGGGAGGAGATAGGTTTCAGAAGTTTTACATGATGATGAACTTCATAATTTTTAATAGGTTTAAATGTACAAAAGTTTCTTCAGTATTGGGGCTACAGTTTGATGAAAGTTGTGAAGTTGTAGCACGAGTATGAATTTTCAAAGTTTTGAACTTTAGACGCTTGCTGTAGCGCCACCATCAGGACTATTGACTTGAGTTTACAGCTGAGGATATCTGGCATTAGCCTGGACCTTTGTGCAAAGTTTGGTGAGTTTTCACCCAAGTATGGGAAGTATGATTTCCTCGGAAGAAGAAAGAAGAAAGAAGAAAGAAGAATACCTAGCATTACAATAGTGTCCTGGCAGCTTAGCTGCTCGGACCCTCATGTAATTCACTAGATTTATAGCACTTTTCTGGACACCCAAAGGTACTGTACAGAGAACAACAACAACAACAACAAAGATGAAATAATAGAGAGGGAGAAGAACAGTTTTAAGAGGAGGCAGTTTTGAAAAAGTGTGTTTTGAGGGTTTTCTTAAAGGTGGAGAGTGAGGGGGAGTCTCTGATGTCTTTAGGGAGTAAGTTCCAGAGGGTGGAGCAGCAATGGAGAAGGCCCTGTCCCCACAGGTGTGGTTGTTAGTCCTGGTGGGGACGAGGGAGAGGAGGTTGGCATCAGCAGACCTGAGTGAGAGTGTGGGAGGAAGTGTGCCGGTGGAGGTGCTCAGATAGGTAGAGGGGAGCCAGGTTGTTTGAGGACTTTGAAAGTGATGATGAGGAGTATGAAGTGGATACGCTAAGGGATGCGGAGCCAGTGGAGGTTATGGAGGACAGGGGGCGATGTGGTGCGAGAAGACAAGCAGTTGAATTCTGGATGTACTGTAGTTTCTTGAGTGTTTTGGATGAAGAATCATAGAGGAGACTGTTGCAGTAATCAAGTCTGGAAGTGGTGAATGCGTGAATGAGAGTCTCTGCAGCTGAGGAGGAGAGGGATGGACGGAGGTGGGCGATGCTTTTGAGATGGAAGAAGGCTGTTTTGATGATGTGTTTGATGTGTTGGTCGAAGGAGAGGGTTTGGTCAAAGATGACACCAAGGTTACGGACAAGGGGGGAGTTTAGCACAGAGGAGACGTTGATGGAGAGGGAGAAGTTATGGGTGGATTTAAGAAGAGATTTGGGACCGATGATGATGACTTCTTATTTGTCATAGTTAAGTTTGAGGAAGTTGGTTTGCAGCCAGGATTTTATTTCAGTGATGCAGTTGGTGAGGGTAGAGTGAGTGGCAGGAGGGGGGCTGAAAAACATCTGCTTTATCTGCTTTCAACTCAGAGTTGAGAATCACAGATCACCATAGAGTCTGATGTGGAGCACAGACTAAAGAAAACCGGAAAAATGAAAACTCTCACATGTTTTGTATCTTTCTGCAGCTGCTGAAGTTTGGCAGACTCTGGATCAGATTGTGGGACAGATCACTGCAGACAGACAGACAGACAGACAGACAGACAGACAGACAGTTAAATAGATAAAAGCATAAAATAAACCCCTGAAATTAAAGTTTATGGCCTAAACACAAACGTATACTCTGTAACATTTTCACCACTGTCACATCATTCACACATTCACATCTTACTGGCATTACTGGGTCAAAATAAAACAAGCCTGGTCTGATTGTTGTTTTTTTAAAAGATTATTTAGACAGCGTGGTGTGATGCATTTCCTGTTTTCCTTTCTCTCGTATTTTTATTATAACCTCACTTTGTACTGAAGCTTTTCATCATTTAGCAGTTTTGTTTTTAGCTGTGTCAGATAAAACTCTACAGTTAAGCAACATCAGTGTTACAGTATTGATGTAGATACACTGCCCTCTATATATACATAAATAAATAAGTTAAATGAGGTGAGACGACTTTTACAGTTTGTGCAGGTGGGGCAGCTCCTCACACATGTTGTCAGGTAAGGTGGAGAGGTGGCTGCCTGTGATGGAGCTGAACAAATCAAACACTCAATTTAATTCACCCAGCCTGTAATTCTCAGAGCATTTTCAAAGACTAAAATGCGATTTGGTTGTTTATTTAACTGGACTCACAGGGTTTCCAGTCTGTTGGTCCCAGTGAAGTCTGGTAACTCTGTGATGCTGCTTCCACTCAGAGACCTGAGGCAAGAAACACAAACAACTGGTTTTTCTCAGTGTTATTCGAAATATGATTAGTTATACCTCCTGTTTGCAAGCATTCCTATATATTTAAAAAATAAAATAAAATGACTGAAATCACTTTGAATTACATTACTGCTAAAAAGTACAAGTATAGAGTGTATAATGGGGACTGTAGATACATACAGCAGGTACAGTGTATATAATGAGGACTGTGTATAAATACTGTTAGAGCCATTTCTAGCAAGTCCTAGTTAGTGTCCGGGCAGCTAAGCTGCCAGGACACTATAGTAATCCTGCATGTTCTTCTTCTTCCGAGGAAATCATACTTCCCATGCGCGAAAAATCACCAAACTTTGTACAAAGGTCCAGTCCCATGCCAGATTGCCTCAGTTGCAAAAACAGGCCAATAGTCCTGATGGTGGCGCTACAGCAAGCCTCTAAATTTCAAAATTTTGCCATATGTGCTACAGATTTGCAACTTTCACCAAACTGTAGCCCCACTACTGAAGAAACTTTTGTACATTTAAACCTATTGCAAATTATGAAGTTCATCACTCTGTTTTTTTCAAAAACTGTAAAACTTCTTAAACTTATCTCCTCCCACAATTTTTGCTCAATTGACACCAAACTTGCTGCAGAGCATCTTCAGACTGTCCTACAAAAACGATCCACACAGATTTTTGATTTATCAAAAATTGAGCCTACAGTGCATCA
>NC_065525.1:37920257-38001012 GCF_006386435.1 Epinephelus moara | reverse complement strand
TAATGTTATTCTTACTTTCTTGTTCTTGAGTTTTTTTCTTTCCTTTGTATATTATGAGTCTGATCACTTCAGCCACTCATCCACAATTTGAAGGGCATGCCATAATTATATGATGTAACTTCTATGTTGTGATATGCTTTGTTTCAGTGTGTGTGTGTGTTGCTCAGAATTGCCTAATTTTGCCTAAAATTGCCCGGCCCCAACCATTGCTGCGCAGCAACTATAATTTCCTATTACTTTTTGAGTCGCTTTAATGCACCACTTCACCTGGCATCTTGGGAACCTGTAATTAAATGCAGGTGTGCTGAAGGGAGTGTGGAAGATGCCACGGGGTTATGGTCTTTAACCACCGTGTGTTTGGTTAATCATAGCTTTTATTGTTTGATGAAGTCGTTTAATAGCCCACTGACTTGAAATTTGATTTTGTAAAGGCCTGTTTATGTGGGGAATGTCAAGAGCGTTCCCCTGCAACTCTCCACATCCTGCAAATCAATCAACTCTTAAATCGATCAAAACACCCTGGATCATCAAACAGTGAGTCAGCAAGTTTATCATATCTCCCTTTGTGGTGTCTGTTTTTGAACTTATTTGGAAGTCTATGATGTATAAATCCACGTGGTGTGTATGGTTTATAAATACTGCTATAGTGTGTATAATGACCATACATTAGCATACATACAACAGATGTACTGTGTATGTTGTATGAATGTATGTTGTATGAATCCAGGAGTAGGGTGTATAATGAATGCTGTGTATACATACATAAATACAGGTATAGAGTGCATGATGAGGACCATGTGTACATACAGTGTCTGGAGTGCCGGCAGCAGCTGGAAGGACGAGTGTCCCACAGTGTGAAGAGGATTGTTCTGAATATTTCTGTCAAGAAAAAAATGAGAGTACACATCCTCACCGTTTAGTGGCAGCAAGAACCTTAAACTATTTTATCATTCCAGGTATAAATAATTATGGTCTGAGTGTTAAAGTCTTTAAACAAGTGATCAAACATGAAGTTGAAGGCCCCCACATGGTCTCGATGGAAGGATTTCCAGAGAAAATGTTTTCGGGGATGACTGAAATGTTGTTGTTCTGAAGATTCCTGTAGAAAAAAAACATACACATTTTATATGTAGCGTTAGTAGTTAATCGATGAACTGCATTAATTAAATTTAAAATTTCGTTGTGTGTGTGTATGTGTGTGTGGTGTCCTCACAGGTCTCTCAGGTTGTTCAGGGTTTTTATGGCTGTAGGAAAACTGTTGATCCAGTTAAAACTCAGATCTCTGCAGAAACACAAACTTTACATCAGCGTCATCAATCAAATCAATTAATATTCAATGTAAATGTCATCAATCATAGACATGGCCAGTGCTCTCAAAGTAAAACTGCAAAAATTATTATTATCTATTAAAAAGTATCAGATCGTTATATTTTATGTGATGTTAAGCTGTAACATCAATAAGAATAATTTCAATTAAAATCTGCTTAAACTCACATATTCAGTATTAATCTTCTACGTAATGCTATTGATTCAAAGTCATTTTATTGTTTAAATTGTGTCTGTCGTGCGCCCATGTACACGTGGCTAAAATTCAATATGGAACTTTTGATAATGGAGATATAGAGGAAGTGTTTTTTATAGTGACCTCAGAGGCTTTGATGAAATAAAATGACTGGTGTGTGTCGGGCTACAGTGTCTTTATGTGTACGTCTGCAGAGAAACAAAGAGACCGCAGGCGGATCTATCTCGTACAGCTCTACGTAGTAATAGACCAATCTAGATAAATGCCAGCCAGATGCATTTCTGCTGTAAAGATGCCACAGTAACCTACACACTGTACGCAGACTGACTTCAGTTCAGTCCAGTTCACACCGTCACATCTACGTCTGACACTAGCCTTTTCAAAATAAAAGCCTTTTTTAGTGTTGAACAGGGGTAGAGGAAGGATACAGATCCAGGAGAAGTAGCAATATTGCAATATAAATGTACATGATTAAGTTAAAGTCCTGCATTCAATGACATTTAATAATAATATAAAATATTATATTACTTAATGATTATATTGTTGGGAAGTTTAATCTGTAACATGTCTTTATATTTATCATTTTATCTTCTCCTCCTCTTCCTTACTGGTTATCCTCCCAGTGATGGGAGCACGTGCAGAGTGCAGGAGTTGGAGGTAATTGCGAGCTCTGCCCACACACTGTGATGTTGTTTGAACTGCACTGGTGGCTCAATTAAAGGATTAACCCGCAGAGTTTACATGTTAAGACGAGGACGGCTGCACCCGCTGACTCCACAATACAAAATATACTCGACTTTAAATTCTGGTTAAATGTTGTCTTGCAAAACCTACTAGATTCAACTAGATTATTTGTAATTTATTTTCAATATAGGGGTGTACTTGTAGTTTAGTTTAGTTTAGTTTAGTTTAGTTTAGTTTAGTTTGGTTTGTTAATTTTCAAACCTATAAAACACAAGTATACTGGTAGATACAATACATAAACATTAAGGTAATGATCTTTTTAGCATGATGAAAATAATAAAAAAAGAAAGAAAACAAAACAAAACATGACCGACTAGGGGTAGGCTGAAGCCTTTTAACATTCATTGTTTTTGTCAGCTCCCTTTAAATCATACAGAGCAATAAGTAACTGACAGAACTAAGTATATAAACATCATATAGGCCTTTTGTCTGCACAAATATCTCAAATACATTACCTGTACACTCTGGTGTTCATACTTCAGTTTTATATTTGTTGATCATCTTGTGTTTAAATATTTTTTCTGTGGTGTGTATTACACACTTTCATTTCTGTTTCTACTTGAGTACTGTTAGCTTTTTTTTTTTTTTTTTTTTAATTCTCCAGATACTGTATTTACAGAGTCAGAAATCAACATTACTACTCATTTGACATCTGGGCTCAAATTCTTTAAAGTTACAGAGCCTCAAAAAGCCTCCCACGAAGCCGTCCTGAAATGTTGTTGATTCATTTAAATATTAAGTCAGTTAATCTTTAATCTTGTCTAAAAAAAAACTCCAAATAATATCAGGAGAAAATGAATTATTCAAAGTTATTAAAGTTCTATATTCAGTAGTTGTAAAATTAGAAAGATTCAGTTTCTGAAAGATTCAAGTTTCTAAACAGTTTACTTTTCGGTCATTCTAATTTAAATCAGAAACAAATAATCCAACATTAATGTTTAAAATATCAGAATCAAAAGGAAAGTTTATCTTATTTAAAGTTTATTTTAACTTGTATTTAATTATTTATTAACTTATTTTCTATTTGATTTATTTTGTTTTTATTTTTGTTTATTTATTCATTTATTGTTTTTTATGAAATGTTTGGCAATTACACATCTTTGTTCATGCCAATAAAGCTATATTAATTGAATTGTTTTTAACATATTAATAATAATAATAATAATAATAATAATGATAGGGAAAAAGACTAACATGTGAATAAAGAAATCTAATAATACTCTTATTATTTAACTCTAATTAAACTCTAATTAACTTCAGACTTACAGCGTCTCCAGGTTGTGCAGTCCATCAAAACTCCTCTGGCCCAAAGAGTGGATACGGTTGTCATGGAGATGCCTTTAGAAAAATAACAAAATGTACAAAATATAAAACATTATGTGTTTGAATCTGACCACAAAAAACTAACGTATTTTCTCTCCTCCCATTTCTTGTCATCTCTCTTCTGTTGTCTAATTAAGACATAAAATGACCAAAAATACCCTTAAAAATGTATGTCTTTCTTTTTTTTTTTTTTTCTTTTTACATTTTAGAATATACTCATGTAAACTAGTTTGTTTGTATTTTTTTTCTTAGTTTCCACACTGAATTTCCCAGTGATGACTCATCAGTCAAATAATGTGATCAGCACTGGGACGTCCTGCTATCTTTAGTTTCTGTAGGTGGTGCTCTCCAGTCTTTTATTTCATTCTGTTGTCTGTTTTTATATTTAATTCTGTCCAGTTTTGATTCTTGGTTACAATTTGGACTTTGTCTCATTTCCCACCTCCCTCATTAATTTCTGCTGTTAGTGCAAAATTGATTTTACAGTTCTCAATCAATCTATCAATCAGTTCCTTTGGCACGACAGCCCCTGCAATAACTACCCAGCTTCCTACCTGCAAACACAGCTAATTATGACTGTATGACCAAGCTGGAGGAACATTTTTTTATTCATCATTAATTATTAAAATAACATGTAGTGTAATAGCCTACTAACATTCTGCTAATATGAATGAATCCAGTGACCTTGTACAGAGTCAATAATAATAGTAATAATAATAATAATAAGGACATTAATAATAATAATAATTATAGAGATAGTAATAATGATAATAATAATTTGTTCTGGGTATTCATGAACCCAGAGAGACTCACAGCACCAGCAGCTGGCTGAGGGAGCTGAACGCTCCGTCAGGGACGTAGCTGATGTTGTTAAGGGCGAGAGTCAGAGCCTGCAGCTCCGTCAGATCCCTGAGAGCCAGAATGGGAACCTCTGTCAGGACGTTATCATCCAGCCACAGGTGACGCAGAGACCACAGACCTTTGAAGGAGGTGGCCGGCAGGCGGGAGATGGAGTTAGCATCCAGACGTCTGGAAAAGACAAGATGTTCGTAAAGCATTTTGTAATGTTGTATTCAAAGATGCAATATGAATAAACATATTATAGTTTTTGATTTTCTGTTGGGGGTTTCATCTTCAATTATCTTATGTACACTTTTTGTTTTTAATTTGATTTAATTGTTATTTCATTGTAAATGTCATGGTTATTTGTTTATATGTGGAGCACTCTGTTGCATTTAGTGCCTGAATTGTGCTAAAGAAATTAAGTTTATTATTTTAATATTTATATCACACACTTTAAATGACTCACTTGGTGTCATATTATTTCCACTTTTTTCTTAGGGGCTAAATTTTCTTTTACTTCTTGGCAAAATATTTTGAAGAATAAATTCAATGTGTATTTAAATGTGAACATGTTGGATGTTTTGTTGCTGTTGTTCTGTGTGTGACGCTGTAGACAGACGCCGTTGTTGTCGTGTTGGATGTTTTGTTGTGTGACGTTGCAGACAGACTCTATTGTTGTCACGTTGGATCTTTTGTTGTTGTGTGACGCTGCTGTTGTTCAGATGAACAGTACAACACTGGTCTCTGTCGATCAGGGAGGTCCACACATTCTTT
Source organism: Epinephelus moara (assembly GCF_006386435.1). NCBI lineage: Eukaryota > Metazoa > Chordata > Actinopteri > Perciformes > Serranidae > Epinephelus > Epinephelus moara. Next base: position 37,995,806 of record NC_065525.1, on the reverse strand, counting down.
GGCAGCATGGTAGTCATTTATGGTGTTGACAGTCTGACAAAGCCTCCTGGCACAACCACAAACAGGCAGCTGGCATGTGGCCGATACCCACCATCCACCTCCCACCACCACCCACCACCTCCACCACCTCCTGCTGCTGCTGCTGTGAAGTGTGAAGCAGAGGTTGGCACTTCTGAACAACAGAGAGGTGTTAACTGTCGGTTAGTTAGAAATGTCTGGAGGGAGATCAGCTTCTTGTCCATCGACCCCTGATACAGGAATGATTCGTACGACATGTTTCCATTGTTTCTCATCAGAGGCGGCTATGGTTACAGTTTGGTTTGTTCAGGTTTCGGCAGAAGGACAACTTAATAATCATCATCCTCAATCATGAGAGTCAGAGGTCTCCAGTATTCTGTCCAGCCTGTTTTCATTTCTGACAGGTAAACAACGTAACTCATGTGATCTCTGCTGGTCTGTGTATTAGATTGATACAATAAATGATAAGATGATTAAAATCCGTTGTCCGTTGTTTATTGTGTGATTGTCTCATGACTCACAGAGAGCGCAGGTTCTTGAGGTTGTGTAGAGCTTCAGAGGGAAATCTCTTCAGTCGATTGTTCTGCAGAGTCCTGTGTGACGAGACCAGACCGACAACCAAAACATAAACAAAAACATACAGATCTCAGCAAACATATTCCAGTAAAACCATCACTCTCTACTTGTTCTTAATAAACTTGACTTCTGAAAGCTAAATTATGTTTATTAAACATGTACAACATTTATCATATGATGAAATATGAACATGATGAAAATGATCTTATTGACAATCTTATGAAATGATGATGTAATGTTGTTCAGACATAAGAATAATCAGAGTTTTATTACACCAGTAGTGTAAACCTTCTTTTTTTTTCACAAAATCAAAGATTTGCAATTTAAAAAAAAATAATGAGGAAACATATTGCTGCCATGCCAGAAAAAGAAAGTTTTCTTTGAATAGCATAAGAAATAAAAATAATAATAAAAGACAGAAAGAAGGAAACATTTCTATTTATAATATAAAAAAAATAAAAATAAAATAAAGAAAGAAAGAAGAAAAGAAAGAAGGAATCTTTTCTAGTTATAACAATATACTATTTGTTTGGTTATAACAAAAAACATTTTACATTATTACCTGATACTGATCAGTGTTTTTTTTTTCCCTGGCATTGCAGCAATACACTTCCATAAAACAACTAGTCGATGAGTGAAATATTAATTTGATTAATAACTTTAAAAGAAGAAACTTTTCTCCTCATCCTATAATAATATTGTTAAACATGTTTATATGTTTAAGACATATTGTGTTTTAATGAGACCTTACTACAAGATATTGATATGCTCTGTACCATTAATAGTTTACACCAATGTATTCTTTTTTTAAAAGAAACTTTTCTTCTTATAACATTTTATTTTGTTTCTTGTTTTGTCACAAAAGTAAAGAATTTAATTAAAACAAATTGTTGACTGAATCATTAATTGACTGAATTACTTAATAAGAAGAAACTTTTCTCGTCATCACATAGTAAGTTGGTCTGATGTTAAACATGTTTATATGTTTACAACAATTCGTGTTTTAATGAGATGCCATAAGAAGATATTTTGCATACTTTTTCATCGTTACCACATTCCAGTTTATTCCCTTTTTTATTTCGCAAGAAACTTTTATTTTATTTTTTACATTGTGAAACTTTCTCGTTCTTTCACAGAATCAATGAACCTAATTAAAACAAGAAACTTTTCTCCACAACTCTTCAGTCGCTGCTGTAACTTAATGAACAGACTATAAAATAAATTTATAGGTTACGTACAGTTTTACTTTTTACTGAAAACAAAAGGTGTCAGCTCATATAACTGAAGTCATTACAATAAAAAAACAGCATTAAACTGTAGTGTTGGAACGTTCTCAGAACAATTAATTTTAGTTTAATTCTGTTTCAATATAATATCGAGTGTTTGCAGCAGCCTGTCATTTTATAAAGTCATGAGGATATTTTAAAGTAAAGCGAAAGCAAAACATTTGAAATAGAATCCCGACATATGAATTATGTAAACAGAAGGCTGTATAGTATAATAATATATGTTTACATACAGCAGCTTCAGACTGAGAAGTCCTCTGAAGAAATCTTTTGGAATCTTCGTCAAGCTGTTTCCTGCCAGCCGGCTGCAGAACGACACCGACATGGTTAAACACAGTTAATGCCGATTGATAAAACACACACACACATACACACACAAGCACACACAGTTGCTTGATCACTTCAGAGTTTAAATGGACTTACATTCATTTCCTGGAGAATTTCCCTAACCCAAGACTTCCTACTAAAATTCAATTATTTGCGTTTTGTCCCCAAATGACTGCGAGTCCCCACAGTGTCAGTGTATTAACAGATTTATGTCCTCACAATACACACAGACACACACACCTGGTTTTGTCATTTCCCACTCTTTCACTTTAAGTTGACCTCTTTGCTCATTTACATTCAGTTACAGGAAACTTTCACATAATTAAACAAGAACAGTCCAATAAGTTTATTAATATCTTTAAAATGATTAATTTCTAAATGAAGAAGCACATTTTTAAATTTAGTCTTCTCTTCAGTTCTGTTGTCTTTACTACTATATTAACATTTGTTCTGATTAGTTGAAAGTCTTCAATTCAATTTTATCTATAAAGCCCAATATCACAAATCACAATTTGCCTCAGAGGGCTTATGAGCATTCGACATCCCTCTGTCCGTTGAACCCTCACAGCGGATAAGGAAAAACTCCCCCAAAATTCTTTAACAGGGAAAAAAAGGTAGAAACCTCAGGAAGAGCAACTGAGGAGGGATCCCTCTTCCAGGATGGACAGACATGCAGTAGACATCGTGTGTACAGACCAGATTATTATCATTATTACTAGTAGTAGTATTAGTATTATTAGTATTATTATTATCATTATATGGAGTCAGAGACAAACTGTTGATCTGATAGGTTTCGTTCTTGTGTTTTGCTTCCTCTGCACCCACTCACCCCATCTGAAAGTGGTTTTCCCACAATGTCCCCCTCTTGTTTTGTCTTTGTTAAAGTCTCTCTGTGTTTTCAGTTTAGTTTGGTGGATTTATTTATTTTCATATTATTTATTATCCTTTCTCATTGTTTCCTCCTGTGTGTGTGCGTGTGTGTGTTTGTGTTTGTGTTGGCTCTCTAAGTGAAGTCACCACGACTCAAACTTATATCACGCTGTTGTTTTAATATCCTGCATCTATAAAACACACACACACACACACACACACACACACACACACACACACACACACACACACACACACATTTAGTGTTCTCTGTCAGTTCATCATGTTTGCGCTCCTCATTTTTGTATATCCACACACTGAATGATTAAAGTAAAACAACCCAAAAATGACATCATCATGTTGTCATCACCTCACAGTAATGAAAGGGACGAACATCGAGTCCTTTCAGTGTTGCTTCATCTGCTTTTACCAATAATGGAATCAGTGAGTCAATAAAAGGCTGAAAACAGTGACACGACCCAGACTGTTTTAAACAAAAAAAAAGTCTCAATTTGTGCCTAAAAAAATCAGAGTGGAAACACAGAAATTAAAACTAAACCGTAACAGTATCTGTGGGGATAAAATCAGAAACAGACTGAGTGGATAAATGATTAAAACATGACGAGGAGACATTTCCATCACGTTTGACTGAAGCTCTTTAGATATACCCAGTTGTGTTTTAGTTTCAATAGTTTCTGTAGATTCTGTTGAAATTTCAGCTAAATCTTGGATGAAACTTGAATTCAGTAAATGATGAAGAAGAACACTGATAAATGTGAACAGACTGTGAACCAGAACAGGATGAAACAACATGACGGTACATGTTCCCTAAGCTGAGGGGAAGGTGCAGGTGGAGGTGAAAGTGGAGGAGAAGGTGAAGGTGGAGGTGAAGGTGGAGAAGGAGGAGGGGAAGGTGGAGGTGAAGGTGGGAGAGGAGGTTGAAGTGGAGGTGGTGGAGGAGAAAGAGGTGGAGGTGAAGGTAGAGGTAAGGGTGAAGGTGGAGGTGGAAGTGAAAGTGGAGGAGGAGGTGAAGTTGGATGTAGAGGTGAAGGTAAGGGTGAAGGAGGAGGTGGAAGTGAAAGTGAAGGAGGAGGTGAAGTTGGACGTAGAGGTGAAGGTAAGGGTGAAGGAGGAGGTGAAGATGGAGGTGGAGGTAATGGTGAAGGAGGAGGTGAAGATGGAGGTGGAGGTAAGGGTGAAGGAGGATGTGAAGATGGAGGTGGAGGTAAGGGTAAAGGAGATTTACTCACAGCTCATGGAGGAGGTGGAGGTTTGTGAAGGTGTGGGCTGAAAGCTCCGACAGCTCGTTCATACTCAAATCTCTGAAACAACAAAAACACGTATCATCACACTCTGCTGTCTGCTGGTCAGAGAACACTGGTTTATACTGGTTTATACATGTGTGAAGGACTCATCATCATCATCATCATCATCATCATCAGTTCATCATGATGAAGTAAAGTTAAAAACAAAAGTAAAGAATTAATGAATAAATAAAGCTGCAGTTAATTTTTTTATTTTCTGTCAGGAATTGTAATTTCACAAAATCAAAGAATTTCATTAATTGTCTTTAAAACACCACTTATACATTTGATTGTAATAATAATAATAATAATGATGAATAAAATCATTAGTTTGTGGGTGTATTTTGTGTATTTAATGAGAAAATAACAGAATATATAAAATCTCTGAACTGAAACTGATTTTGTAAACAACAACACATTTTTCAGTTTTTCTTTAAAAGTCTCAACAAATAAAATAATCACTAACAGCTCATTTTATTTATTCTCAGTGTTTAATAAAAACTATCCATAAAGATAAACGACTGGAACAACCTTTAACAGACAAACGATGTGTTTCATTTTGTCCGTGTCGTTAAAGATGCATTTCAGTTGCTCTCCTTTTTTTTAATCTGCTTACAATTATTATTTTTTTACCTTTGAGCCAATACGTCACTAAACTGTTTATTACATTTTACAAACCTGGATAAATTCACTGTGTGTGAGACTTAATGAATATTATCTTTGGAGCCTTTTCTTTTTCTCTGTGAGTTCACTTTGTATTTTCTATGTAAATGTAACTAAATGTAACTAAACTTAAATTGATAAAATGTAATAAACTAATCAGCTGTTAACTGTTGTTTGCTACAAAAAATACACGACATGTTTCAAATATTTAACTGCTATATAAAAAATATTTATGATATATATAGGCCTACGTTAACAGTGTCGGACTGAGTTACTCTGATTGTTACTGACATGATTACAGCCTGATGGTCTGTTTTCTTTATTATCTCTTTATCCCTTTTCTTCTTTTATTAGTTTGTGTTTTATTGTAACTCCATCAAATATTCAAAAATATTTCAGGAATGTCCATTAAAAGGGAGATAATGATGCAGATGATCAAGATCTGAAGACGACGCGCACTTCTGTTTTTTTCTTCATCTTTGTCCATCTTCTTTTTTAATGATAATAAATCTATTTAACTTAAACTAAATGTAAGCTCTGACTTTTTCTGGTTTGGTTTATTTTAATAAGCATGATAAAAAAATATCTTTTCTGAAAATACAAAGAGTTCAGCATTAAAACTAAAGATAGAACTTTATTTATCTCGAGTGAAGACCAGATTTTATTGTGTCAACACATTTCAAACATTTCAAACATTCTCAAAACAAACCATCACCCTCACGTCTATATTTATATTTCAAACTACATTAAATTATAGTAAAAATAAGTTTAATTATGATTAATAAATCTTACTGAAGAAATCAAGTTGTCTGTCGTACTTTCAGTAAAACATGACTCTGCATCAGTCATCTGTTGAAGAAAACATCTTTCACATAAATAATAAAATCAAAATAAAAAAAGTGATTTTGTGTTGCAATAAATTTAGCAGAACCAAAAAAAGTTTTAAAGTTAATAAAGACAAACACAAGACTGCAATGAAAGTTTTACTGCAAAACATACATTTTACATAAACATCAAACTGTATTTGTTTCAGTGTTTCAGTATATTTTACCCCGTATTATATAGTATTATATATTATTCACTCTGCAAACACTTTTCTGAATGAATGAATGAATAGATGACTTTATGTCAAAAATGAAAAAACATAATAAAAACACACAAGACAAAGATAAAAAGGAGTAGGCAGAAGTAAAACATATATGTCCCTACCCATTTCTTACATTTTTTCTTTTAATTCGCATATTATTTCAACAAATTCCAAAATTTATTTACAACTACAAAACAACTATCCCCAGTCTATTTACCACCTAATTAAATAAATAAGTAATAAACCCAGTTTATTTACAGTCCAAGTACCACCTAGTATTACAAAATAAATATGCACAACCTTTCTTCATCTATATATCTGCCAAAATATCTTGTTAGTATAGTTTTTAAAATTGATTTATATTTGTGCTTTGTTCCACCCCAAACACCGAAATACACAGGCTCGTCTAGCTGTACGAACACATTGTGTTTTTTTTTTCATTAAATTCTCCTGTTAGATTATAACCCCCTTCTGTGTCACAAAACATTTTTGAATTTTGCCCCTAAGTGAATTATTTCTTGCTTTAAACATGATTATTGCTGTTTTAAATTTGACCAGATCAAAAAATGTCAATGCTTGTGACTTAAAAAACAGTGAAACAGTGTGTTGGTGTGTTTCCTGTACCCCACACTGTGTGCTGTCCTGATTACTCTATTTTGCTCTCTTCATACATGCGTCACTTAACACACTTACATTAAGCAAACTGGAGCCGAGAACAGTATACTTACAATACTCAATAATGTAGTTCTCTTATTTTATATATATATATACATATATGTGTATAATTTAAACTTAAATGTAAGGAAAAATATAAATATCATAAATGACCTGTGTGTCTTTTTAACTTTGAGCTGATTAAATAAAGGAAAAGAAATAAAGAGAAACCTGTTGTCATGAAAAAAATCAACAGACTCCTGACTCACTATAAAACATAAATAAATTAAAGAGTGAACAGTGATGACAGGGTGAACGGAGACTTTACAACATTACTGTTACTATAGTCGAGTAAAGTTTGCACTCACAGAGAGGACGTGAAGCTGCTCAGGTTGGAGGGAACTGATCTCAGACCAACATCCACACAGTCGACTCTCTGGAGCATCCCGACACTTTCACACCTGCACACAGCTGGACAGTCGCTGCTCACACCTCCACCTCTGACCGCCCCCCCACCTTCAACGATCCCAACCAACATGAGAACCAGAGGCAGAAGGTGCATTGTACCTGCAGAGGAACTGAACTGCAGCACAGCCGCTTCCTGTCTGGTCTGGGCCGTAGTTGCAGTGAAGCAGCTACAGACAGATGTGATGGGGGATGACGGTGGGGGTGGGGGTGGGGGTGGGGGTGTGGGGGGGCTGATACTTGGGATGCTGTGCCGCCATCTTCTGGTGTTTGATGAGTACTGCAGAGCACTTTCGAGGATCATCCCACTTTATTATAGCCTCCTGGAACGTCCAATCAGAGTCAAAGTGTATCCTGATGTCTGCATCATCAAACGGGGGGACACTAGGACCCAGGTGAAATTTGGCCAATCAAAGTGAGAGCACCTGAGCTGTTAAGAGGCTCATGGACCACAGGTGTGTGGTCCTGTGCACATGCTGGCCTGGTAAGACGAACAAACCTTGTGTTCTAAATAGATTTTATTGTAAAGGTAGCAAACACACCCTGAGGTATTGGTTTTTAAGAGTAAATATTGAAGTTGTTCTATTTCTGATTGCAAAAATGAAATTTTCAAAATATGGGTCCACCAACAGCAAAAGGTCCTGTTTCCACTGAGCAGCACAATACAGTTCAGTTCAGTTCAGTTCGGTACAATTTTTTTTCTTCTGTTTCCACTGTGAAAAGTTGTGGATGGTACCAATGGAAATGTTCCGTACCGTCCCCATTTTTGGTCCCCCCTCTGTTGGGGTACCTAGCACACAGATCTGGTACTAAAAGGTGGAGCTGGGAACACTGCAGTCTGTTGATTGGTCAATAGAGCTAAAAGCTAATGCCATGGAGTTTTATTAGTAGACTGTAACTATAAAATGAAAGGATGTTTTGCTGCCTCTCACAGCAGCTGTAGACTGAGAAAAGAAACTTCAATTACTGGGCCGACTGCCAGCAACTTAAGGTGGAATGTTTACTTGTTATGTTACTCAGTGCATGAGTTGATGACGTGAATCCATCAAACACCTTAAATTTCAATGTGACAACTTTGACCATTAGTTTAGTTTTTTCATGACGTATACTTTTAGTAATGAGTGGATCTTTAAGCGTTTATATGTATTAATTTCGGCCTGGTCATGTGAACTGCATATATTCTAATCCTCACTTGGGGGGAAAAAAGCGTTGCAGAACGTTATTCCTGTGGGCTACGGCAACACTGAATTTAATAAAAACCTGTTATGGCATTTTGACCCACACTGGCTGTTGAAAGTGAACTTTGGTGTTACACTTAGAAAGATTGAAACAAACAAACAGAAACAGAAAATCGTTCAGAATCTGACTGAAGCTGCTCGAATGTCACACTGAACTTTAATCTGATCATTAATCAAAGTCTGACATTTAATATAATAATTTAAAAACTGTTCAGATGAAGCTCAACAAAGTTTACACAAAAATACTGCATACACACGCACAGTCATAAAGCTCTTCCTCTTCGTCTTTCGTTGCAGGTTGACTTTCTATTCAGGAAGCCTCTTCTCCCTCTGCAGTGAGACACTTCCTCAGCCAATGATGAGGACCTTGAACACACCCAGATCTCTGTGAGGACAGATGGAAGTGACCTCTGACCTCTGTGGGGACCGATGGATGCTCTGAAGTGTCTGATGAGGAGGTAGAGAACAGTTAACACTCCATTTTCTGGCTCAGTAGTCAACAGTTTTTGCAGGTGGTGTTACTTTAGTAACACATAACAACTTTTGTTACTTTTGTAACACACAAGCCCCAACACTGTTGAGGATGGGGGCTAAATAACTTTAATTGCTAAATGCTAACGCTAAAAAAAAAGGTAGGCTTTGCCAGAACGCAGCGCAAAAGCCTCTTCTTAAGTTCATGACATTTCTGCAGCATCTGAAGGCAGCAGGACAGATATGTTGATGAATCTGCAACCTTGTACATGATCACATAGTTTGGTAATTAAGGTAACACAACAGCATTTGCACTGCAATGTGTGTTAAAGATAAAAAGAAGGTTGAAAAGAGGCTGTGATGAGTATCTGAGTTATAACCCACCAGTTTGATGTGTGTAGAGGTCTGTATGGTTATATTGTAGCAGCCTGGTGTCATTTTTAGACCATTGAATATGGTAAACAGTGAACGGCTGGTCTAGCATGACATGGTTATGCTAGCTTAAAAATAAGCAGGTAACATAGCCTGGTTCCAGACCATAGACCCCGCCCACTCAACTGAGTAGGCTTGCATCTCTGGTCTGGCATACTTCAATGAATTTGTGATTTATCTCGTCCAAACGATGGACGGACCAATGAACGCCGGGGGTCTAGCGATTAGCCAATCAGCGCCACGCTGATGTCAAGCTGTACGCCGGTGGGTAACTGGTAAGGATAGCAACAATGGCGACCACTACAGATCCTACAGACCACATTAACGATGCTATCGAGGTATTTCGCCACTACTCGTGTTAATGGAGGACCAAATTAAGGAAGCTGCTCAACTGGATTTAACGGCGATGCAGCTGGGCGTGCACGACGACGGAGACATTTTAAATGGGCAATGCTCGCTTGTTTTCGGCACCCCCGAGGCATGGATACTAATGACGTCAGATTCTGGGTGAGTGGTTGATCTCTACTGATTGGTTAGGGAAAAATCAAATTCCCTCCCCCTTGTAAATTGCCTTCAATGGAAGCCATGTCAGACTGAAGGTTCTGGGAGCTTCAGTCTGACACTCAGGCTACAGGTAACAGCCTCTTATAGACAGTATTCACAATAATCCCAATCATAATTGCGTCACGTGTGTGTCCCCATGTGTCCCCTCCTAGTCGGGAGTCCTCACAATGTAGCAAAAATGTGTATACATGTGTGTATACTCTGGGTTTGTCAAGGTTAAACAGCACGACTTCCTGCTGAGGGTGGAACTTCCTTCAACACAACACTTTTCATCAGAGGTTAAACACACAAGTGAGGACCTGACACGATACACTGCACACAATACACACACCTCAAAGTGTTACTTAATGAAAACGTACTTAAGTTATTATTAGCAAAATGTACTTTAAGTATCAAAGGTGAATGTAGTCATTATGCAGTGATGTTAAAATTCAGTTTTCAGTTCAGTTTGTTTGTTTGTGTGTTTGTTTGTCAGCAGAAAAAAAATACTGACCCTATTTTCATGAAACTTGTATGTAGCAGGGGCTGAACAGAGGGACCCAGTAAATTTTGGAACAGATCAAAATAGTTTTTACTTTGGTTAGCATTGTGAGATTTGGTGGAATAAACGCCATCGATGTTAGAATCCAGTAGATGGTAGTAAAGTTCAGTAGAGACCAAACACAGACTCCATATCACAGTCCACACTGACAGGTAACAGTAATCCTCTGAGGCAGACGACACATGAAGCTGCTCTGTAACAATGCTTTCATAGAGGTGTGGCTGTGGAAACATAAACATATAATGAAACTGCAATAAACTCCACCAAAGACAATACATTAAATCTGACTCAATGTAAAAATGTCTCCCTTGTGACCAGACTGTTGTTGATAACAAGCTGCTGTGTTCATGATGTTACTTCAGTCCAAGTTTTGATATTTGTACATACTGACATGGTAATAAAGTGTTTTCTGGTTTTCACAAATTTATGTTAAAGGTGCAGTGAGTGGTTTTACTCCAGAATCCAGTGAATATTTCTTCACAGTCCGCCGGCTGTCCATTCTGTGTGCAATCTTTGTCTTTGTAACTGGAAACAAACAAAGCAGTTTGGACCAAAACACACAACAATATTCCAGCCAATCAGCAACATGGTGTGTTGGTGCTCGTGCACGGGAAAGGGGAGAGGTCATGGATGATAGAGACAAAGGCAGTGAAAGCTGTGTAAATGACGGAGGGGGGGGGGGGGGGGGTTGTTGAGTTCAAATATTAACAGTCTCTCTCCAGAATCACAGACTCTACCTTTTAAGTACATGAAATATTTCCAGTTTAGAAGAAGTACATAATCATTGCACAGCTGAGGTTCCACTTTTGTAAATATATCCAGACATATACAATGGTTACTGTTGCAGATTTGTATATCACAGAAGGCATAGAGACTGTTGGCCCTGGGGGAGGTCTGTGCTCCTAGTTTCTGTATCATGTCTGTTTTTTGATCATTAACAATGTGTGACCAGCAGCAGGCCCACATGAATTCTGCAGCAGCAGAATTTCCGTAGATTTTCATTCTAGATCACCACTGAAAACTGTAACAATAAATAAATAAATAACATAAAATAAAATTAAATAAATCAGCAGATTCAGTTTGAGTCTCGTGATCAGACGTAGCTAACGAAGGTCCTGTTTTTCAGTCTTTTTTTTTTGGCTAACAGTTGATATTAAAATAAATTTAAAACAAAGCTCAGTATAATCACACATGTATCAGGACTTCAAAATACAAACTAATTAAATAAACCACCAACTACAAAGTGATTAAAAAAACTACAAATGGATTAAACAAACTATTATTAAACAAACTACAAACTTCTGGAAAAACTTATTAAACATACTACAAACTGATTAAACAAACTATAATAAAACAAACTACAAATGGATTAAACAAACTATTATTAAACAAACTACAAACTTCTTAAAAAACTTATTAAACATACTACAAACTGATTAAACAAACTATAATTAAACAAACTACAAACTGATTTTAAAACAACCCTACAAACTGATTAAACAAACTGATTAAACAAATTACAAACTTATTTAACAAACTGTAATCAAACAAACTACAAACTGATGAAAAAAAACTACAAACTGATTACACAAACTATAATTAAACAAACTACATACTGAAAAACAAACTACAAACTTATTAAACAAACTATGAACGGATTAAACAAACTACAAACTTATTAAAAAAAGACTTTAACTTTATGTAGAAGGACTTGAATTTGATGAAATTGAACTATACTAATTACAATTGAAATAAAAATATAAAGTTGAATTCCATGAAATCTAATTACTGACTGGCCCATAACTCGTCTGATACAAGCTGACTTCCTTAGAAGTGATGGCTAACTGTGATGAACTCGGGCTGATAAACTGTTTTTACTTTGTGTCTGCTATTTGCACTGTTCAGGTTTTAATACTGAATTTCACCTCTGACCTGTTTGCGCCAGTTTAATGTTTCAGTGTTCCTTGATAATCACTGTTTCTAATGTTTTAACTTCATTGCCACTATATTATTGTCATAACTTTTTGAATTTATTACAGAATTGATGTGGAAGTTGCAAACTGACTTGTTGTACTTGTGCAGTGACACTGAAGGTATTCTGTTCTATTCAAATAGAATCAGTCAGTGTGTTGGTTCAGTGTGAAGGCTAAAGTCAGGATGTGGAGGGTGGAGGACATCTTCCTCCTCTTCCTCCTCTTCCTTCTTTTTCTCCTCTGCCTCCTGACCAGGACAGGATGTCAGTGGAGAGGAGGAGCGGGGGAGGGGAGGTAGTAAAGGAGCATTACGGCTGAAGATAAGAGCAGGAAGAAGGTGAGGGTGTGAAGTTCGAGACAATAACAAAACTGCAGAGAACAATGAAACCTAAAGAGAGAGTTTAGTCTTTTATAATGACTGAATGCTGAAAAGTTTCTCTTTCAAAAACAAAACTTAAAATCCAAAGACTCACTCACAATGTGTATCATGTCATTTTGTTTAATTTTTTTATCGAGGTAATATAAATCCATCCTGTGGACCTCAGGCTGATGTTAGAGCAGCTGGTGAAGATCTAAAGAAACTGAACTCAAACAGTTCAACCCCCCCCCCCCAAAGACTAAAGATTGTTAAAAAATTACACAATAAGAACATGTGTCATTAGAAAATGTTATTTCAGTCTTCAAAATAAAAAAAGACATATATACGAAAAACAAAGAATAGAAAGGCGTACCCTTTTTCTTTTAGATGATAGCAAAGGGTTAACAAAGGCTAACATAATGGACAGGGTCAATAACATAGTTGTCTAGATTACAGGTTATGTTTCCTCACTCATTGATCATGTTAATGTTTTCATGTAAAAGTCAATTTCTCCACAAAGTTTATTTTATTATATTTAATGGTATTTTCATCACTTAGTGATTTTACACATGATGTGATAAAGAAGTACTCAACTTGTCTTATATGATATGATATGATATGATATCATTTTTTTATCTGTCATCATCCACTTATCCTAAGCTGGGTTGTGGGGGCAGCAGGCTGAGCAAAGCACCCCAGACGTCCCTCTCCCCAGCAACACTTTCCAGCTCCTCCTGGGGGACCCCAAGGTGTTCCCAGGCCAGATGAGATATGTAATCCCTCCAGCGTGTTCTGGGTCTACCCCGGGGCCTCCTACCAGTGGGACATGCCTGGAACACCCCTAACAGGAGGCGCCCAGGAGGATCCTGATCAGATGCCCGAACCACCTCAACTGACCCCTTTTGACACGAAGGGGCAGCGGCTCTACTCCGAGCTCCCTCCGGATGTCCGAGCTCCTCACCCTATCTCTAAGGCTGAGCCCAGCCACCCCACGGAGGAAACTCATTTCGGCCACTTGTACCCGCAATCTCATTCTTTCAGTCACTACCCAGAGCTCATGACCATAGGTGAGGGTTGGGACGTAGATGGACCAGTAAATCAAAAGTTGCCTTCCAGCTCAGCTCCCTCTTCACCATGATGGTCCGATGCAGCACCTGCATCACTGCAGACACCTGGCTATTTTTTTTATATTACAAACATTTTGAATTTTTAGCTGCTGCCCAGGCAAGAGGTTAACTTTAATGTGACTTTCCTAAGGGATATCTTGGCCTTAGTAATCTCCAGACTTTGTGGAATATGTACAGAATAATGGACAGGAAAAAAGTTTGCAATATTTTTGTATTTATTGTCACTTATTCTGGCACTCCTGACATTCTAAACATTTCCTTGTTTCTCTAGCGATCTGCTGAAAATATGATCCAGAAAACAAACTGCCATGTTTTTACCACTCTGTCTGCTCTGAATGTGAAATAATTCTACATATTAAATTATTGTTGTCAGACTTTATGCAGATGATTAGACTTTAAACAGGAAATCATTAGATCTGTGTTGAATGTTGTTAAAGCTTAATAAAAACAACACATGAGCTCTTTGTGTATTGTTATTGTTGTTGTTGTCTAAAGTTAGATAACTGATAGTGTTTGTGGGAGCTTTCCCTGCTGGGTGTTTTCTTCTTCTGCAGGTTTATTAGAACAACTGCACATGTGGGATGCACTCTGGTATTTCCGACAACTTGTTCACCACCAAACCTCCACAGCAGTTGAATAGAAGGAAGCGCTGCTCGCTGACTTTTTCCTCCTCACAAAGACGCACTTCCCTTCAGCTCTTCTATTCTGCTCATCTGAAGCTGGAGGACGCACGAAGAAACATGGACGCCCTGATTCTGCTTTTATTCATTCTCCTGAGATCCAGCTGCTTGTGTGAGTACTGCACTGATATTGTATTGGTGGTGGTGGTCCGGTGTCAGAATCAGGATCAGGATAGATAAAGAACTCTTTGACACTCTAACATGTACTGCATGGGATGTGATCTGTGTGACTGGCTATGAACGTCCTCAAACTTCTTTCATGAAGGTTTTTGAATTCAGATTCTGTGAGAAGCTCCAGGTTAGTTATACACTATATACTAATACTTTGTTGTGGTCTTACTGGGTACACAAGAAGAAGTCCAGGAAACAAATTAAACCTTTGAAGGAGCAAAAACTAAAAGACTCTGTAAGTTCTTAAAATACACAGAACATATTGAAGAAGTCCAAACAGCAGCCAGCAGCCAAAAGGTGTTTCATTAAAAGGCATCCACAAAATGTTAAAACCATAATAAGACTAAGAATAAGAATAATAAAAATATACCATTTTACAAACTTTTTATATTATTAATAAATCATAATATAGTACTTCAGTATTGAGTCTTTTACTGCATCTTTAGTAATAATATACAGTAATAATCTAACACTGTACACGGAAAAAAACGTATTAAAAACTCAATGCAGGGTCATTTCTAAAGTGTTGCTATTTATTTATTGTTCTTATTCTTGTACACACTGTACAGCTACTACCCAACAAATGTTTTATTGATACCCTGTATAACCTAAATAATCACACAGTATTATTGTTATTAATAATAATAATCATAATAATAATAATGCCTGTGTTTTCTGAATGTGAACATGAAATCAAAACTGACAATATCAATAATATATAAATGAATTAACTACATGAGGGTTTTATTGAAAGAAGTACTTTTACATCATTTCCTCGCTTACTCTAGTAAAAGTTATCACACCAAAGTGTGTAAGTACTCTGTTACAAGTTAAAGTTCTATATAATTATCTATATTAGAATTAAAATATACTTGAAGTACTAAAAGTACCCATTATGCATGATAATATATCACAATATTGGATTATTATTATAGATGCATTAATGTGTGTTCAATTAATTTTAATGACTTTATAAACTGCTGGTTGGTTTCATCTATAATAATACGCCATCACTTATTATTGATTATTAAATGTAGAAAATGGAGATGATAAGTAATATACAATATTTAGTGATAATAATAATATTGCTGTGTTCACATGAATGCCTGACTATGACTGGAAAAATGGTGAACTTGTCCTTTAAATTGTGATAAATAATAATAAATGTGATAAATAAAATCATAACAATCATAATCATAACCATAATTTAATGTCCCCTTCTTTCAAGATTAGGAATAAATTAGATGACGCTAACAGCTGCTAACAGCTATCAACCATAACACGTATGTGCTGTGATGACTGCTAACAAAAGAACCTTCAGCTTCACAGAGAAAAAGAGTCACACGTTGAGCTGTTTTTGTTTGCAACCGGACGTGACATGAAACCTGCTAACTGTGCTCCAACATATTTCTGTTTGTTGAAAGTGTTGAAACATGACTGTGTAGAAGATTAATTATTATTATTGGCCTATAGTCACTATTAAATGTCTGCTGAACTTGAACCGGTTTTATCAGGAAAGTTTTGTGACTGTTGAAGATGACATGAAGAGGATTTCACACAATGTGCATGAATGAGTTTTGATGCAATACTTGCATATAAGTCACTACAGTGGACCCTGGTGCATGACGCCACACCTCGTCACCCACTGGCCAGGTGTTGTTAGTGCCATCAAATCTCTCAAAACCAAAATGGCCGACGGAATGCAAGAAATGTTGTGTAGCTCAGGAATATCTTGACAATCCTTCTACAAAAGGAGACCCTTGCAGGTAAACAGAATTTGGTAATATTAAGTAACATCTAAGGAGTAACACAGGTGTAGAAAATTCAAGTGATTGATTTTATGTTGAGAGAAAATTACAATTTATCATCTGTCCACTAAACTGGCTGCACTTCAACTACAGTTAATACTATTACTGTTGAGTGAGGGAGGGAAGGACAGAAGGGAGGAGCAGAGAGTATGTTAAAATGTCATGTGAACACACTTGTGTAACAGCATTAAGAATGTATTTTATAGTTTCACTTAAACTATCAATTTATTCATGGGTTTAGGTTTCTTCAGTTAAACTCGAGTGCATGCTGTCCATCTGAGTGGACATAAGGAAAACTCCTAGAAAAATGCATATTTATCATAATTTAACTTCCTTTTTTTAATGCCTAAAGAGGAATAAAAACACTTAGGAAAAAAAATCTTGACTGAGGTCGTCATAATTCTTGCATGAAAGGGTAAATCTGACATTTTCTGCCACTGTTACTCCACAGTGCTGATCTGTAATACAAACAGATAAGTCAGCATTTTAATTCATTCATTTATGAGTCTTTTGTTGTTAATAAAAACATCTGACTGCTTGTTTTAAAGCTGATTTTAATGAGACAGAGCTTGTGATAAACATCCATCAGAGTGATGAGAGTCTCACCTGGGGTCTCATTTATAAAACAGTGTGTAGGATCCACACTAAAAATGTGCGTACAGAGAAAAACAAAAATGGCGTGTGCCAATGAATATTTGTCAGTTTCTACAATCAGGCTTCCACCTCACCATCTGTGTCATCAATTTCCCGTCTCCAAAATGTTTGTAAGCATGGGTCAGAGTTTCTCCCAGTCTGTTTTTATAGATCATGTGTTTTGCGTGGGAAGTGACGTACAGTGAAGCAGTCAATTGGCAATTCTTTGCTCTCAGGCTCCTCCAACAGATCATTTTTATCTGAAATCTATAAAAAGTAACACACACAGGTCAAAATGAAAATCTAAGTTGCAAACATGAAATAGCACAGAAGTTAAAATATGGGAATAAAATATAATATATATAAAACAAGATAGACATTACAACAAACAAACATATTTTCCCCCTTACTTTAGGCCTGTATTACGAAGCCAGTCCAACTTACCCAGGATATCTTCTTGTTATCTGGTTTGACTAACCCTAACACTGACCATCTGGATAACCGGTTGAGTCAACTCTGGGTTTTCCTATCCAGCCACAAGCACCTTCATGTGAACGAGGCGGGGGTGTTAATTATGAGTGACTAAGAACCTAACCCTGTGATAGTCTGGCGACCTGTCCAGGGTGTAGCCTGCCTCTCGCCTAATGTCAGCTGGGATAGGCTCCAGCCCCCCACGACCCCCAATGGGATACGTGGTTATGGAAAAAAATGAATCACCAGAACCATGAATGAAGTACTTCATATCATATGAGATGAAACGGGACCAGAAGTGTTTCGGACTGTGAGTCAGTGAAATGTCAGTGGCATGAGCTTTAAACAATAATCTTACAAAGGAAAATGTAGAAATATTGTAAATACTATCCAAAAATTCACCGTCAGCCGTGACTTAACTTACATGTAGGTATGACTGAGCTAAAAGTGACATCAGTATAGAGAGGTTTTTGCTATTTCAATCAGTAGAGACTCGTTTTTATGGTAAAAGAATATTTATTAACATATGAACGTATGAATAAGAATGTGGAAAGTCTTTGGCGATTAGACCCTGTAGAGATGGTTTGATTTAATGAGGGTGATGAATCCATAGTCGAATAGGGAACCTATACATCTAGACAGAAACTTTTGATGCCATCCGCTATGATAGAGGTGAATTAAGTCAGTGTGCGCTCCTAAAGATGATCCATCCATCATCCTGATCACTCTGAATGATCCAAAGACGTCACCAACAGATGTGACTTGTTGTACAACTGCTTTCTGCTGAAGAACTTTCCCTGTTCTTCAGCAGAAATTAGATGTACAACAAGTAGCTGCTCCTCAAACAAAAATCCAATCACCTCTTCTGTGTTTAGGTGGAGGCCAAAGTCAGAAAGTATCATCTGAAACATTAAAGCAAAACTGTCTGCATGTCTTAAAGTAGTTACACTAACACTTTATTATTATTATTATTATTATTATTATTATGAAATGATCTTTTGATGAACTGATATGAACTCGTCTCTCCTCAGCTGGTTTCCTCATCGTGCTGACCCCAAAGAGGTTGTGTCTCTTCACCCGAAATCACGTGGTCTTCCTGGGACACTGTGATGCCACTAACCCCGGCCAGCAGTGGGCGTGGCTGAGCGGAGCCAGGCTGCTTCACACTCAGTCCTCCCGGTGTCTCTGGGCCGACCCCAGCTCCCAGCTGCCGCGCCATGCCCGCCTTGCTAAACTGAGCGACTGCAGCACAGCGCCGGCGTGGAGGTGCTACAACACCACCAGAGCATTTGGATTGGCTGACACTCACATGTACCTGAGGAAAATGGGATCACGCGTCACGATTGGAGAAAACCTGCAGGCTTCAAGGTGGAGGAAGTATGAAGTTGACTCAGGAGGGAATGAGCTGATGACGTCTTTATGTCCCCAAACAGGTGAGAGGAACCACGGCACACCTGTCCTTAACTTTAACTCAACACCAGGGTGAGGTCACAGGTGTTGCACCTGTAGCCACACCCAGTGTGATGTCACAAATGATCATTGATTTTGGACACAATTGTCCCCCTGTCCTCTACCATTGAAACTGGCCTACATTCCATTTTGTAAGGGAGTTAGTTAGTCGGTCACAGGTAGGTCGAGTGTGGCTCGACGAGGCTGTCTGCTAGTGCTAGCATCAGAGGCTGCGCTAGCTCGGACCTACAGGTTCTGCTAAATGCTTGCCATTGAGGTGATATATCAGGCTTGAAGTACTTCGATGGTACGAAAATTCCTGACTGCAGAATTTGCAGAGAACAGTGCTCCTATCAACAGTTCCATCTGGACGTTTTTTTAGATGTTTCATTCATGGGGCCAAGCAGCATCGTCTCAGCTGCCTCCATCATGTGACAAAGCCACTGTGGCCTTCAATGACGCACCTGGTCAAAGGGCACCACGGAACGCGATTAATCAATGTTCATTTTCTTAACGCATTTTTTTTTTTGTGATTAATTAATTGAAATTAATGCATCCATTTGACTGCCATACTTTTTACGCAGAACCAAACAATGGCAGCAGCAGTGCTTTCTAAACAATAACAATGGCATAACAGGTCAATAAAAATGAGTTATTGTCCCTGTTATATGGCGGCTAGTCTTGTCTTCTGCTCGGAGGGTAAGGAGCTCCCAGACCTCGTTGTTTTCCCAGTTTGTTGACATTTTTGGTTTCTAATCTTCTTCTCTGAGTTAGCTGCTAACTGCTAACTGCTGCCAGCTCAAGACGGTCACACTCTGAAGTTGTCGAAATCTAACGCTTGGGCGGTGACTTGCAGCATCAGACACTGACGAAAAAAGCCGTCCTTTAACATTGACACGATACACAGCGGTCGCTGTTGTAGTTTGATAGTGCTTGGCGGTGTCAGGGGGATATGCACAGTGACATGAAGGAAAGTTAAGGCAGTGACAGTCCGAGTCGGCGGGTGGGAGGGGTGGAATATGGGTCCAACAAACACCAACTTTCACCTGGGAGAGTGGTGTTCTCATCCTGTAAGATTAAAAAGCCAGACCCTGTTCTTTTTTCCTAAAACTAACCACATGTGTTATTTGTTGGAGGAAAAAAAACGAAACTTCAATTCGCAGTGTTGTACTGATGTAGTGCTTTTATTTTGAAAGAGACTGTATGTAAACGTTAAATTTCCTGAGACAATGCATGTAACAGGCAGAACTTGAGCTGGTGTCCCAGGACTTCAACAACCAATGCATCCAGGGTACCTTGTACATCGTATGTAGACGTGGGAGGTCTATGACCAAACATCGAAATGTTACAAGGTCAAAGTGAGAATGTGTTGGCCAGCTGTTTTGTAAATCACCTGGCAGTTGGCTGCACACATTATCCGTCATCAACACTTCAGACCGGTCCCGTCCATGGCCCCATCCTGCTAGCCGTCCATTTTACACAGGCGTTAATTTGGCACTGTCACTACCTCTACTTGGCTTGAAAGTGCACAACTCTGTCCTCCCATCCTACGATTGTACCTTTTACACAGAATGGTGAGGCGGAATAATGGTGTGATATTCCCGCCTTGAAAAGGCAGTGTAAAAGAGGCTGTAAACTGTAGTGATGTCTTGTAGACAGCGAGTCACTCAACATCCTTACCTCTAATTATGTGTAACTGTCAACTCATTCTTGAGAGTTGAAATCTTAAGTGAGGTCGCTTTTAAGCTCTGACTTTGTCCCCGTTGAAATGTCCACTTTAAGTGAGAAAAGGACAGCTGATTTCACACCAGGAATGTCCATCTCTCCTGAATCTGCTGAGAGTGGGGTCTTCTCAGCTGGGCTCTTGGCAGTACTCTGGTCCAGGAGGCATTGGGTCTTGTGTTGGCAAGTTCGTTGCCATTTGTGTACTTCCACGGAGCTATTTCACTTCAAGGTTATGTTTAGAGAATGTTTGCTGTCGCATAAGATGGGATGCTCTTTACAAGTCTCATTTAAAATCATGAATGACAAGTCATGAATTACAGAGACCAGACTGAAACTGTTTGTTTCTGCTGTAGAGTTAGTCATTTTAACACGAAAGTCGACAGGGACTGACTCGCTCTTGCTGTAAAAGATCTGAGTAGTTCTTCCACTGCTGCTGAGATGACAGAGAGTCATTAAAGTTTAAGTTTAATCCATTTTTTAATAAATCTTGTTTGGAGAGCTGAGGTCATGACATCACTTCCTGTCAAGGTTCTGTGAAACAATGAAGTGCGTTCCTGAAGTTTACCTGGTGTGATACCTGTTAAACAGGAAGTGAGTGTGAGTCCAAGACTTCCCTCCTCACATTGTTTGTTGCTGCTGTCTGCTGGTTCACTCAGAGAAGAACAGGAAGAACGTCAGCAGCTCTGTACTTCCTGTCGGAGTCTCAGCCAAAAGGCTGACAAATGAGAAGAAGAAACTTGGTGGCACTCACATACTGAACACCTGCATACCTTTCTCATCTACATCTGCACTTTAGTAGTCCTGAAATCATCAGTTGAGAATCACTCTGAAAAAAATTACTCCTAAATTCATCACAGTCAGAACATGCGTGAGCGCTGATGGTTATGATGGAGTGGAGTGTATTTGGAGAGCGCTAGAGTAAGAGAAAATGAAAAGCAAAAGCCATCCTGGGCACAGAACAAAAGAAGAAGAAGAAAGAGAAGAAGGAAATGAAATTTGCAGATTTGCACATACTGTATGCTGCTACAGTTTGTTTGTTGTTGGGGGATTTTTAGCATGGAGATTACTTCTGTAATGGATCTAAAATGCTTGTGTGTGTCATTTTAAAATGAAGCTTACTAGTGTGGACGCAGTCTGAGGCCGACAGACATTAACAGTGGGAAAATAATTTAAATATTTCTAACTGTTATTAGACAGTTGATGGTTTTATCCCCTGTGGTGAACCATAATGGGACCTGAAGTTGTTTCATAAATTGGTTCACTAGTGGCGGGTGAACCATCACTAGCGGTGGTGAAAGCTGCAGGTAGTTTTGCTGATGCTAACATTACATTAGGTAGTTGGTTAACAGGTGAATCAAGGAGGTGCATCACATAGTGGCCCCAAGCCCCCTGGGTAATGCAGTTAATTTAGGGACATTATGAGTGGCCCAGAGAGCCCAAGAGCACCGGCAGCTGGTGAAAAGAAAAAGTCACAGTGCACCAAACAGTAAAATGTAGAAGTGCTTGTACTACGTACCGCTGAGTAGCTCTGGGTGGAACAGAGAAAAGGTGACCATCGTTTGTCTTTTTTCTTTTAGGCTTTTCTGAACACAGCCAGCATCAAACACACAACTTCATATGCTATTATTTGTTTACATTGTTTATTTGTATTTGTGGATGTTGGTCCCTGGCAACCCCTTCCTGAGAGACCGCAGACTGTGATTGGTCAGGAAGCAGCGTGCAGTCTGTCTCATCTCTGTGTCAAGAATTTAGTGATGGTGACCAGGGGGTTAAATATAGACAGTGCAGGCAGTGTGATTGCACCGGGGCCCCTGGAGAGAGCAGGCATTTGCAAGTGACTCAGATTGCCACCTTGGAAATATATCTGTATTCAAAAATGAATGATAAAAACAGAGAATATTAATAATATAAAAATGATGCCATTTGCTATGTATGTCCTCAAAAAGGCAAACATCTGCATCATGGGTTTCTTTTTTCGGACATCAGATCTAAGTTGAGCAGATGAAGTGTAATGCGGGATTTATACTTCTGTGTCAAATCGACATTGCATCTACAGCTTAGGCTCTGCGTCGACGTAGAGCCTACGCCGTACTACGCCGTAGCCTGACATGCACCTCCCCAGAAATGTAACTACATGTCACGGCAACACAGACCACCGGTCAATTTTTGTAAGCTGAAACCATTTCCCTCAGTGGAAACAAAGCTTTTATTTACTTTTGTTTCACAGATAAGAAACAATAAATAATGAAGACAATAAAGCCTCCACAAAATAGCATTTCAAGTCTTGTGTGATTTATCCTGACTTCATATGAGAAGAGGAAATCACTGCTCGTCGCTAGGCTAATTTATACAATGTAAAATGCCATAGGCTTGTGCTAATAACCTTAGCATGTTGTATTTGTCTGGAAAACATGTTAAGTATAAGATAGTTGTTTTGTCTGTGAACCTTATGAGTTGTAATGGAGCCGAATTTTGTAACATTACCTTTGTTAAATGTTGCTGTTGTCCCTGGCTTCATATGAGATGAAGAAAAGTCTGCTAGCTGCTAGGCTAATTTATACAATGTAAAATGCCATAGACTTGTGCTAAAAACATTAGCATGTTGTATTTGTGGGGAAAATGTGTCCAGATAAAGACAAGTGTTTGTCTGTGAATGCTGCGAGTTATAGTGAAGCTGATTTGTGTACTTGTGTTTGAAAAGGTCTCTATTAAGTCATGTTTAATGTGTGTTTAATGTGTGTTTTGAATCAGCTAAACCTTACAGCACTTCACAGAAACCTCCACCGCCAACCAGTGTTTTGGAGGTGTAACTGCAGAGTGACACAGACACACCGCACAAGTATAAATGCTCACAACAGCGTAGGCTACAGTGTAGGGTCTGCGTAGAGCTGACGTAAACCTTAGTGTCCTCACAGGGCTGCAGGAGGTTAAAGAGAAATTTAGAGATGGAAGTGTCGGGTTCATATGCGTAAACTGAATGTGTGATGATAAAATGAAGTTAAGTTGCTCTGTAAATATTTTTGTTTATGTTTTTATAATTGTTTCACTCACAATCTTTACTCCTTGTTTTTCAGACACTACTTCTGTCTCCACCATCTTTTATTCCTCCACACATAAACCCCTGGGACACTCCAGCACGGTCTACACCATCACAGGTCCTGCAGTGACCCTCACTAATGACCGAGTATCAGACATGGTAAAAACCCACCGCACCACCAGACAAGCCACCGCCTCACAAGCCCACAGTTCAATAACCGACAGAGCTTCAACGCATAAGAACGACATCACCAACCCTCGAACCAGGAGGTCGGTCACTACAGATTTCAGTCCTGACGTTTCGACTGCGGTCACGGAGCTGTCAGCTCTAAACGGCAGCCATGTTGTCTCCTCCAGTCCAGCTGCGTCCACCACAGACCGATCCTCACATGAATCAGAGAGCTCGCCAGATACAGTGATTCAGCTCAGGACTGAAGCAGAGACAATATCAGAACACCGAGAAGTTTCCACTGCCTCCTCCTCCTCTTCCTTTTCCACTATGTCCTCCTCCTCCTCCTCCTCCACCTCCACCATGTCCTCCTCCTCCTCCTCCTCCTCCTCCTCCTCCTCCTCCTCCACCATGTCTTCTTCTTCCTCCTCCTCCTCCTCCTCCACCATGTCCTCCTCCTCTATTAGAAATGATCCTGAGTCTGAAACTGCAACTGTGACACTGGTGTCCTCCACAGTTTTTGGCATCACCTCTGAGGTCACTGCTGATGTCACCACAGAGGTCACCACCACCACCTCCGAGGTGACCTCTGGTGCTAACGTTGGTTCATCTGCTGTTTCTGACACAACTCGTACAACTACTAACAACAACCTTTCACCTGCATCCACCAACACTACATCTCCTCCTATGACCACACCTCCTCCTACAACGATAACCCCTCCTACAACTACCCCACCTCCTACAACTACACCTCTTCCTACAACTGCTCGCATACCTTCAACAGCAGATAAGACCTCTACATCCATCGTGGAGACACAGCCACCATCCACCCCTCCACCTCCATCCACCATTTCCCAGACTCCGTCCACAGTCACCTCGACACTGCCAACGCTCTCTACAGTTCATACAACACTCTCAGCGAGCACCACGACGTCTCCAACAGCCGGAGCAGTGCCTCCTGGATGGCTCACCACCTCAACTCTAACAGTCCCACCTACGAGTCCAACAAACACTCCTACGACGACAACCACGCCCACTACCACACCTACAACAACAGAAAGTGCAGCCATGACAACAACCATCAAGACCACTCAACCCACAACCACAACCAGTACGACACCTGTTGCTACAACAACAGCCAGAACAACCACAGCTGCTCCTCCTCCTCCAACTACACCTGCACCTACGACTTCAGGATCAACCACCTCTTCACCTGTGAGTGTTGCTGTTGCTTTACATTTGAATCTGTTTGCTAAATGTTTCATTTTAAAGGTGTAGATATTTAAATCAGGACCTGATGTCACTGTGTTTTTACACCCTGAGTGTGTGTAAGACTGTACATCAGGAACCAAGAGTTAAATCCTACAAAGCAGCATCAGGTCAGTTCACACTGCCTCTCCTATAAAATATAAGTTTATTAAATATCTTTGCTGAGATTATTCCTCCAGATGTTTCTATTATTGGAGCCTCTTTGTGGCACAGGATCTGAGGCCGCCTCCTGATTGGATAACTATAACAATAGTTGCGTTGTGATTGATGGAGCTCAGTTTGATGCTAAAGGTCGTCAGAGAAAGTCCGAGGCGGGCAGGAAGGAAGGCAGGGCGGGGTGCGGGTCTGCAGGGAGCCGGACTGGCCTGCTGCTTCTGAGAGTTCACTGATGGATGAAGAGAGAAGGGTCCACACTGTGTGATGAATGTGAGGAAAATCTGCAGGACGATGCGTGATTTATAAAAAAGAAAAGCTCCAGATCTTTTTGTTAATAAAACCAAACCCCATCAGTCGAGGAGAAGCTGCAGGCTGTGAGGATGAAGGTGTAGATGTGGTTGGAGTCTGGTCCAGAGGCACAGTTTTCTAAGTGAAACTTGTCGGTATGTCAGCTCCTGTGGGGATGAAACGTCTTCATGTTTCATTAACTGACCGGACGGATTTAAATCAGAGGCCGCGATGTTCTCATGCGCCACCACGTGTTGGATACTTTTATTTTGGAGTGTAAACGGGGTGAGTCACCAGATCTGTGTGTTTGGAGTCTGTCAGAGCAGAACAGGCTGATGTGTGGGGCAACAGGGGCCTGAAGGGCCACAGGGGGCCCTGAGAGGCAGAATATAATGTCATGTAACATGAATCCTGCTGTCTATAGACTCTGTCTCTGTTTCCTCGAAACACCTGAAGATCATGTTGGCTGAGATGCACTTAAATCTCTCATAATTATAACACAATGATTATAATGATAATTCTAGTTATTGTGCAGATGTTAATGCAACCTTTAACTCATTAAATATGAAATGATGTAATAAGGAAACAAATTTCAGATGCTGCTCCGATTGTTCGCGTTCACATGATGATGTAATCACTGGAGTGCTGCAGAGGAGCTAACGTGATGTCATTGATTAATGATCATCATGCTGCCCCCCCAAGTTTGTCTATTACTTTGATTTCATTGATTTTCTTTGTTTAATAACACATATTTTTCTAATGTTTTTATATTAATTTTAGGACTGTCAATTGATTAAAATATTTAATCATGATTAATCGCGTGATTGTCCATAGTTGACTCGCGATTAATTGCAAATTTTTTTATGCGTTCTAATTTACCTTCTTATCAACATGGGAGTGGACAAATATGCTCGCTTTATCCAAATGTATGTTTATTATTACTGAAACAATACAAAACAATGACAAATACCATCCAATTTGCATTCTCCAGAGTAACCTCAATTGGTCCCGACTTATAATTTTCCTAGTTGACCAATAGTCGTCATTCAGGGCCATTAGTCGACTAGTCGCCCGCATGTTTGTGATATTAATTTAATTATTAGATTATATATTTGGGGCGGGGCAACACAATGGTTTGAGTTGAAGGTGTGAGAAAGAATAGTATCAGTAACATTGTTAACACTGTGCTACATTACAGAGAAATACAAAACCGTACTAATGAACCTTCATTAATATAGGCCTATATTTTATCTACAAGTGCACGTCACACACTGAGCGAGCCGCCTGTTAATGACGCTGTGGGCTAATGGGCATGTAGCTACTTCCATGTTTCAGATGATACGTCATGTTTGTAGTCGACCAATGAAGATGAGTTTACATATCACCTTGGGTTCGTCCTTCACCTTCTCAAAATGATCCCACACTTTGGATTTCCTGCCCGACATGTTATTAACTAGCCTGTGGAATAACCGCAGGTACCAGCCCTGGAAATTAACCTGACTCCTGTCTGACTGCTGAGCGTGGACACTTCCTGTGTCTGTCCTTTCAAATTAAATTCCCACATGGTCCAGTCATATAGGTTTTGATTTATTTTGACAAGGCATAGCTCCTAATAGAGTTTCATGTTTGTTTGTTTTTTCTGCGACTAAGCAACCAATGAAATCTTGCTGATTAATGACCTTCCTGGTCGACTACGGTTTGGTCGACTATTAGGGGGCAGCCCTACTTAGTAATACTAACACAATGAGTCAGTTACAATCACCCAGTCTCACATGTGATGATGTCACTTCCTGTTTCAGGCCTCCCTCTGCTCTGTAAACTTCACGGACATCAGCTCGACTTCTAATTCTGTCGTGGTGACGTTCATCACCGCCGGCCTGTCCTGTGACTTCAGCCTGTCCACTGACAACGCATCCCGGCCTCAGCCTGCTCACTGTGACCCGGATGGAGAGAACAGCAGCAGCTTCACCTGTCACATCACGGGACTGGATCCTGGGACTCTGTACGGTTTAACGGTCATCTCCAGGACTGATGGAGAGAGGAGCGATGCGTCTGTGCGCACAGGTCAGACAGAGCTCACATGTATATTTTCATTATTAGACATCAAGTTTCTGCTTCTGTAAACTTTATTCCTTCAACATGAACTGAAACTTAGGCCATCGGTTCCCAACGGATCGAGCAGATTTCTCCTTAGTCATTAGTTGTCTCCGTCTCCCTTTCTCTCTCTGTCTCTGTCTCTCTTAATGCATCATATTGTCACATGGATCACTGTACATCTATTATGTTGATCTGTTCTGTACAACATCTATTGCACGTCTGTCCGTTCTGGAAGAGGGATCCCTCCTCAGTTGCTCTTCCTGAGGTTTCTACCATTTTTTTCCTGGTAAAGGCTTTTTTGGTGCCATACTTGCATTTGGTCATGTCATTGAGCTACTTTGCCGTCTCTGTCCAGTAGCTGTCCATTAGTCACTCACACAGCAGCAAACGGCACTTCACGAAAAGGTCTGCAAGTCAATTACGGTCCATTTAGAATGGACCAGTGTTCCACTTTTGGACCGCAACCCACCAGTTGGGAACCACTGACTTAGGCTTTAATAAAACAGGTTCATGACTTTTTTTTAAACGATCAGACTCAAACTGTCCATCTTTCATTTAATCTCGCTCCGACAGACAAGGCATCAGAGAGAGAGTTACAGCACTCGAGGATTACGGCACCCGTCATACAAACCCAACACCACTTTATCCCGTTAAAACAATACTCACAACTTGGATTAATCTTTACGAGAAACCCTTTTGATTCTTTTCATCAGTGGAAACTTACGGACTAAAGGAATATAAATAACTTACTAACTTATGGTCGCCTCAGAGGAAAGGAGTCACCTTTGTTTTCATAGTGCCAGTAAATCTCTGGTGCTCATTGTTCCAGTAAAACAAACTGAACAGTTGAATTGTGGAGAATCTTACTGAGCCAACGATGTGTAGCATCTCCATACTGACAAAAGTTTAAACAGTTATATTTGTATGTACAATCTAAGCAGCTAAGTAACATTAGCTCAGGTGGGTAGGCAACAACTTGGCTCTATACATCCGAAGAACTTCTATAAAAAGGAACTGCTTAGCAACCAGACCAGGCCTCTAATTAAGACAGGCCAAAATGTGTCCCCACAGCGGGCTAGTAAAAGGGACTGGGCTTTTATTTTTAAGTTTTACAGTATAAAGCCTGACCCGGGGTCTTATTTATAAACATTGCGTACGCACAAAACGAGGCCTGAAAGTGGTGAACGTCACGTCCCACGCAAAAGTTGTGATCTATAAAAACAGACTTGATGTGAGAGACTTTGACCCATGCTTATGAAGATTTTGGAGACGTGAAATTTGCGATGCAGATGGTGAGGTGGAAGCGTGATTGTAGAAACTGTCGAATATTTTTTGGTTGCACACCGTTTTTAGCTTTTGTCTGTGCGTACATTTCTTGTATGGATCCTACACACTGTTTGAGACCTCAGCTAGTCAGTGTTCTTCATCTCAGCTCACAGACCTCCTCCTCCTCTTCACAGACAGATGTCAGATCAGATGATAACTGCAATCTATAAATGCATCGTCACTTAAACATCTACATCAGGAAAATTACACATGCACAATAATGCAGCAGTAATATTAATCCAAAAAAAAACACTGTAAGTATGGAACAGTTTACTGCAACATGCTGAATTTAACTTTAATCTGCTGACTATACTTAGATACTTCCCCATCAGTAAGGTTTTTTAATGCAGGACTTTTACTTGTAGGTGAGTATTTTTAGGATGTAAATATCTAAACACTTCCTCCTCCTCTGATTTCACTTCTCACTATGGAACAAAATGTTTCTCGAGGCGTTTGAATTTGTGGTGTTAAGAGTCGGACATTTTGTCCTCAGGGTGTCACTGAGCTGCCAACAGGAAGCAGTGAAGTCTCCTCAGGGAGGAAGCATTATTAAGAACAGGTCACAGTTCAGTGTTGGGGGGGGGTCGTTCTCCTCATCCGGCCCCACCCTCTCTGTTTTTTTTTCTGTTTCCTGTCCAGCTCGATGAAAACGTCTCATTCTTTAAAACAATCTTATCGACCTTCAGCCATCTTCTGCTGCTGTTGGCCTTCAGCTGCGGGACAAACACAGGATACACACACACACACACACACACACACAGACACACAAGAACGGAGTTCAGTTTCAGTGTGACAACAACTTCAATGAAGTGTGAGATTTTACATAAGAGTTCATGTCACCTGTTTGTGCCCTGGATTATTAATTATCATTACATAATGATAGTGTGTGTGTGTGTGTGTGTGTGTGTGTGTGTAGTGAGATTTTCTGAGTGGATCAGTGTTTTTTCCTCATGAGTTCTCTTTCACCTCATGACCTTTAACATCCAAGTCAAGTAAAAGTGTTTCAGATAAATCACAGGATGCCTCTTTTTCTTGTTTTTGTTTTTTGTTTTATTTCTTTTTGTTTTTTGACAATTTTTTGAATCAGAAAAACATCCCCAGGGGGAAATATAGAGGTTTATAAGAAAGTAGAAATAAGAAGTATAAAAATAAGAATTATGTAAAAATATAAACATTTTTATAATAGTATGAAAAATTTGTAAAGATATAAAAATATGTGCATTATGCTGCAGTGTACTACTATATATATGTGTGAAAAAGAAATAATATATACAATATTAAGTGTGGTGTTGGTAAGAATACATTTTGGGATATTGAAAAGAATAACGCACAGTTAAATTATTGCACCGATTATTGGATAGTTAAGAATTAGAGAATTATTCTGCCTTTAATCCCTATTTGCAGGGATTAAATATGATGAATGAATTATGGAATTATAATTGCTGAAATGTGATTATCTAATATAATCTAAATAAATAATAATTTGACTGTAGCCCTGTGGTGTTTATATGGTGAGTTCAGGTGATGCACAGAGTGTGGGATTCCTTACTTTTTACATGTGTCACTCAGACTTCATGATGATCTTAGATGTGTATGAAATCTCTCTGTTGGTTTAAGATATTATAAAGATGGATCGATGACCTCTGTCCTCTGACCCTGTCCTCTGTCCTCACTCAGAGCCGGTCGGTCCAGCCTGGTTGGACGTCCAGCTGGACAAGCTTCAGCCTGAGTACAGAAGCCAGTCTGTGGTTCACAGAGGTGCTCCAGGTTTGCGGGTGTCCTGGTCTCGTTCTGCCGGTCATGTGGACTGGTATGATGTGACTCTGGCGGACTCCAGCTCCAGATCCACCCGCAGGACCAGAATCATGGATTCTGCAGCCCCCCAGTCTGGTTTCATCTCCCTGGTCCCTGGGACTCTGTACACCGTCAGCGTGGTGGCTACGGCCGGGAACAAGAGTGCTCCACCTGTTCAGAGGACAGCAGCTACAGGTGAGACACAGTCCTCACCACAGTACCCATCATGCTCCTCTCACACCTGAACACTGTCATTCATAGTGCCTCCACTTTGGTGATAGCTGCACCTGGAGGCATTAATGTTGCCTCGGTTGTCCGTCGGTCTGTATGTCCCGTTTTTGTAAATGCGATATCTCAAGAACACCTTGAGGGAATTTCTAAAGATTTGGCACCGACATCCACTGTGACTCAGCAGTGAACTGATTAGATATTGGTGCTCAAAGGTCAAAGGTCAGTGTGATCTTACAACTGTCTCACTCTTGTGAACGTGATATCTGAGGAGGTCTTGAGGGAGTTTGCTCAAATTTGGCACAAATCAAATAACAAAGTGATGACATTTCATATCCAATAGGTCAAAGGTCAGCTTCACTGTGACATATTAATGTTTTCTGGCCATTACTCAACGTCATGCAACACAATACATAACATCAACACTGTTACTCTTCAGATTGTATTTTTTTTTAATGTTTATGATTGTGTCAATCTACATTATAAATTAAAAAACGTATCTCTCCTCTGCATGTAGATCAGTTTTATTATCTTTTATTTTAATCACATGAACAGTTGTTGCTGTGTTCGAACATCTGCAGACACACAGACACATCCCTCTATGACTCATCATAAACTGTATTCCTGTCTCTGTCCTGCAGCTCCGTCCCCTGTCCGCAGCCTCCAGGTGGCGTCCTCGTCCGCAGACAGCCTCAGTGTCTCCTGGCAGGTCGGTCCGGGCAGAGCTGAGCAGTTCAGGGTTCTGCTGACAGATCAGGAAGCCGCTCTGTTGAAGAACGTCACTCTGCCAAACTCAGTGACCTCCGCTGAGCTGGACAGCCTGCAGCCAGGAACTCTGTACAACGTCACCGTGGTAACGGAGGCTGTCGGCCTGCAGAGCTCTGCCTCCATACAGGCTGTCACAGGTGGATATTAAGGGATGCAGAAGCAGCTTTGTAAGACATGAGATAGAATAAAGTTAAGTTTATAATCTGTATCTTTATTTAACCCTTTCAGTCCCAGCACTGGTCTCAGATCTGCGGCTGGACAACAATGGCAGCTCAGACAGTCTGCAGGCCTCCTGGCTGTCACCTGAAGGAGGTGTGGACACCTACCTGGTGACCCTGTCCGCTGTGGGGTGGACGCCACAGGAGCGCCTCCTGCCTGCCAACATCACTCAGGTGGTGTTTGAGGGTCTGACCCCCGGTCGCAGCTACCAGCTGTGTGTAAAGACCACGGCTGGAGGACGGAGCTCAGAGACCAGGACTAGTGGGAGGACAGGTACGTGTTCAGGATCAACATGAGCTGACAGGTGTATCAGTCTGTGGTCTGTGTTTTAATGACAGTTCCCCATCATGTGTTAGTCCCTCAGCCGGTGTCGTCTCTCTCCATGACGCCTCTGGGTAATGGCAGGACACTGATGCTCAGCTGGACGCCCCCCAGAGGAGACTGGGAGAACTACAGCGTCCTGCTGAGGAACGGCTCAGAGGTTCTGGTGAACCGGACCATCAGTAAACCTAGCAGACAGCACGCCTTCTCCACCTTCGGCCTCGGCCTGGTGCCGGGTCGACTCTACGGGGCAGAGGTCACGGTTCACAGTGGCAGTCTGAGTAACACGATGCGCTGCGAAGGACGACTGGGTCAGTTCACATCCTCACCTTCTGTCACTGTCATGTTAAGAGTGTGTTTGTCATAGAGTCTGACCGCCACATGTTTAGAACGTCAGAGAAAAAAAACATAAAGATTAAAAAAACAACAACAACAACAACATATTTAGTTTATTATTATTTGATTTGTCGCTGCAGCCCCTCGTCCCGTGCAGCAGCTGCTCGTCCGTCACACTGATGACACCACTCTGAGCGTCAAGTGGAGTCGACCAGTCGGTGAGTGGGACGACTTCACTGTAGTTGTCACAGAGGCGGACCCCGCCACCGTCGTGGCTCAGAGGATTCTCCCCTGGGACGCTAGAGACTGCACCTTTAACATCCTCACCTCAGGACGCCTGTACACCGTCACCGTGACAACCAACTCTGGCAATCTGACCAGCTCTGCCTCTGTGACCGCACGGACCAGTACGTCTGAGTTATTCACATTATATGTTTTTTTCTGCCATATCGTCCTGAGACCCTGTGTCCTCATCACATTTTGGGTTTACTTGACCTTATACTTCATTCTGCTTAACTTAGACCTGTTGTCCTCGTTCAGGGACAGTGGCATCTAGTGGTAGTAGGAGCTCAATACACTAATCCATGTAAAAACAAGATGGCAGCCATCTCTGCCAAGCCAGTCTGCAGCCGATCCCGACACAAAAGTGACAAGGTCCAAAACCTGATCACATTTTATGGTTGAAACTTGTTTATTTGTGATTAATAATGTTTGTAGTTTGATACGGCAACAAATTTGACCAATTTTAGCAAACAAGCTAAAAATGCTGTTAATTAGTAAGTGCTCGTTTGAGGACATTGGGACTTAATTACAGAATGACAATGTTTATTTTTTATGCTTATCGGGTCCTACTGATCCCAAATAACTAGGAGAAATTAAAAAACATACCAAACAAAGGTTTGAGTCTCAGGAGGATACGACAACACACCCCGTAAAATATTTACATGACGTCTCTTCTGTC
Organism: Epinephelus moara; assembly: GCF_006386435.1. Taxonomy (NCBI): domain Eukaryota; kingdom Metazoa; phylum Chordata; class Actinopteri; order Perciformes; family Serranidae; genus Epinephelus; species Epinephelus moara. The sequence continues at coordinate 37,961,947 of NC_065525.1, read as the reverse complement.
AGTTCATTAAGTCTCTCTGTGGTTCCTGTCAGGTCCGGCTCAAGTCACCACGCTGCAGGTCTCTAACCTCGGCAGCACCGACAGCCTGCAGACGCAGTGGGAGCGAGCCTCCGGAGACCTGGACTCGTACCGTGTCCTGCTGGTCCATGACAGCAGTGTCATCAAGAACGAGAGCGTGGAGGCTGATGCCACCAGCATCACCTTCCACACTCTGAGACCCGGAGCTCTTTACAAGGTGGTGTTAACCACCATCAGAGCCGGACAGATCTCCAGACAGGCTGTGGCAGAGGGCCGCACCGGTAAGACTGAGGGGGACACATCTGGGGACAGCTGGGAGGACAACATACACCATACATTATTTACATCATATCATTTATCCCCAGATTAGACTCCTCAGGTTCTGTCTGCAGATTAAAAAGACATTGAGTTATTTATCTTTGTTGTTTGTTCAACACATTATCACAACAACACAATGACCTTGTGTTTAATGTTGATCTGAGACCCCCCCCCCCCCCCCCCATGTGTGTGTGTGTGTGTGTGTGTGTGTGTGTGTGTGTGTGTGTGTGTGTGTGAGAGTGCGTGCGTTTGTGTGTGTGTGTGCAGGATATTATTGAAAAGCAGGAATTTGTCTGGAATGTTCAGGAAGTGTCGACAGCAACACAAAAAAACCTGTGAAGGTCCATCAGTCAGAGACTTCCCGTCAGTCAGAGACTTCCCGTCCGTTAGAGACTTCCTGTTAGGACGAGGACGAGCTTCATTGTTAAATTACAAGACGAACGCTTAACATTTTACTGCTGGAAAATATTTTCTCAGTCATGGAGGACCTTTAAAGATGAAAGAAACCAAAATAAAATAAAATGTGAGGGCATGAGAGAGTTTTTATTAGACTGAAATGATTCATCCTAAAACTCTGTAGTAAACACTATTAAAATCAAACTGAGGATAAATTATATTTAGTTGAAGAGCAGGACCAACACTGGATATTAACATGTTGTGTGTGTGAGGGAACATTTTTAGATTCTGTGTGATTTACTCTTCAGAGGAATGTCATCTTTATCTCTGATGATTCACTGTCACTCTGTCTTCTTCTGCTTCTTCTTTTTCCATCTGTGATAATATAATAAAGACATACACTCATCTATACCTACAGGAAAAGAAGCAGGTCCAAAAAATAAAATTTCATCAAAAAATAATCAGTGGGATCAAAGAGATTTTTTGTATAAAGAAAAATTAAGAAGTTTTTAAACATTTTATTAAAAGAGGATGTTAATATTTATTTCTTGTTTTACTCTTCACTTCGAAAGAACAAATTCTTGATCTCTAAAGACATAGTTTAACATTTCGAGAACTGCACTTGTTTGACAGAGCCAGACTAGCTGTTTACCTCTAGTTCCTGTCTTTATGCTGAGCTAAGCTAGCTGTTTCCAGTCTTTATGCTACGCTAAGCTAGCTGGTTCCGTGTTTCCAATCTTCATGCTAAACTAGCTGTTTCCCCATTTCCAGTCTTTATGCTAACTTGAGCTAGCAGTTTCCCTGTTTCCAGTCTTTATGCTAAGCTAGGATAGCTGTTTTTTTTGTTCCCAGTCTTTATGCTAAGTTAGTTGTTTACCCGTTTCCAGTCTTCATGATAAGCTAGCTGTTCCCCTTTTTACATTCTTTTTGCTGAGCTGAGCTAGCAGTTTCCCTGTTTCGTGTCTTAATGCTAACCTAGCCGTTTCCCCCTGTTTTCAGTCTTTTTGCTAAGTTAAACTAACCAGTTGAGATGAAACATCTGACTCTAAAAGAACAAGAAGATTTACCTGTTCATGTTACTCAACGTTACTTTACTCTTGGTAGGCCTACCATAAATAAATAAATAAATGAACATGACTTTCATCAAAACCAGAATTAGTAACTTCTTCACAGAAAACGCAAAACCATAAAATACCATAAAGAACAGAGGAGGGAAAAGAAGGCTGCTCAGATATTTTACTTCAGAAAAAGTAGCGACACCACAGTGTAGAAATACTCTGGTACAAGTCCTGCCTTCATAGGTGAGACACTTCAGGTGTTTTTTTTTAAATAAAATATTGATTACCTTTCATCTGTGAACAAGATCCAGTTTTGAAATCTAAAATGTAAATAATAATAAACCTCTCTGTCTCCCCTCCTGTCTCCCCTCAGTCCCAGCTGCAGTGGGTGAGGTCACAGTCAGTAACAACGGTCGCATGGACTTCCTGAGTGTGTCGTGGCGTGCGGCTCCAGGTGACGTGGACAGTTACCTGGTGACGCTGAGTGACCACCAGAAGACACTTCACACTGTCTCCGTCTCTAAATCCAGTCCAGAGTGTGTGTTTAACTCTCTGGTGTCCGGACGTCTCTACAACATCTCCATCACCTCCCGCAGCGGCACCTACCTGAACCACACCTTCATCCAGGAGAGAACACGTATGTACATCACTTACTGTATCTGCTGACTGCAGGTCGGTCTGTGTACAGCTGCCACTGAGGGTCAAACTGACTTTAGAGACAACAGTGAACCAAACAGTAGTGTAGCTTTATATGAACATGTGGTGTTTCATTAACCCCGTGCTGGCTGGATGTGCACATGACACAACATTACAAACTTTATCGATTATTTAATGGTTTGCTTTAACTCCTTCCTCTCTCAGAGCCGTCGCAGGTCCAGAACCCGACAGCAACCCACTCCGCTCGGGACGACTACCTGAAGGTGTACTGGCGTCACGCTGCTGGAGACTTTGACTTCTACCAGGTGTTCATCAAACACAACAACATGTTCCTGCAAAACAAGACGGTTCTAAAGACGCAGAATGAGTGTGTGTTTACCGGCCTGGTGCCCGGCAGACTCTACACAGTGCTGGTGAGCACCTGGAGCGGGAAGTATGAAACCAGCGCCTCCACCCACGGCAGGACCTGTGAGTGACCTTTGACCCCTCTCATATATAACAACATGTAAAGTTATGATTTCCTGACCATGACATTGAAACCATTACTTTTTGAGTTCAGAAGCGAGGCAGTTGTCTGCAGACAGACTAACACTTCCTCTGCTGTCCGTCCTGCAGTCCCAGCAGCGGTCCGGTCCCTGGCTCTAGCTGGACAGGGTACCGAGGACCTGCGGGTGACGTGGTCCTCTCCTCCGGGTGACGTGGATCACTACGAGGTGCAGCTGCTGTTCAACGACATGAAGGTGTTTCCTCCAATCACTCTTGGCAGTGGTGTGGACGAATGTGTGCTGTCATCGCTCACACCTGGACGGCTCTACAAGATCCTGGTTTCCACCTTCAGCGGACCCAACCAGAAGGCCCAGTTCATCGAGGGCCGCACAGGTCAGATTAGGACGCAAGTGAAGGGGGACAAGATCTTTCTGGTGTTACAGTGTGTTACAGCTCTTTAATCGTACAGGTCATAACAGAACAGAAGCTGCTGTGGTCTAAAGCGTCTCTTCCCTCCTCAGTTCCCAGTAAAGTGAAGAACATCCACGTCAGTAACAGCGGAGACAGCAGCAGTCTGAAGGTGAGCTGGACTCCTGGTCAGGGCGATGTGGACGGATACTCGGTGTTCCTTTACCGACAGGACAGACAGCTGGATGTCCGGCCTGTCCTCAAACACCACAACGAGGTGATGTTTGGCTCCCTGCAGCCTGGACAGATGTACAGAGTGACGGTTCAGTCTGTGAGCGGAGAGCTGCTCAACAACAACACGGCCACAGGACGCACAGGTACGGCACTGTACTGCACTGCTCTTCACATATAATATGATATACTGATACTGTAACTGCTGTGTACTGAGTTGTGTACCTGTGTTCAGTTCCCTCTGCAGTGACGGGTCTCCAGGTGGAGGACCTCCACTCCACCTGCAGCCTGCAGGTGAGCTGGCAGGAAGCTCTGGGTGTGTCTGACGGATACGTCCTGCAGGTTCTGGATGAACGAGGAAGTCTGGTGACAAACTCCTCGCAGCCGTCTGGACACACCAGGTGCAGGTTCGACGGCCTCACCCCGGGCAAGAAGTATAGAGTCCTGGTTCAGACCACCAGCGGAGGGGTCCACAGCGTAGGGGTCAGTGCTGAGGCTCAGACACGTAAGACTTCCTGTTTCTTATTCAGAAGGTACAGGTGCTTTTCTAGATCAGTAGTGGAGTCGCTGTCAGCCAACAAAACAACAGCTGGAATATTTAAAGACAGGAAAGTGTAGTAATATTTCAGAAGTCAAATTTAAGTCAATTTTTCTTGAGAATAAATTTAGAATTTGTCACAAAAAGAGGTTGAAATATTTTGACAAATAAAAACTTTATATTTTAGGGAAAAAAAGGTAATTTATTAAGAAAAGAAGTTGCACTATTTCCAGAAAACAAAGGTAATAATATGAATAAATTATGGTTAATAAGCTGATCATGAATGAAGTCATAATTTTAATTGAAAATTTAATTTTAAGTCAAAAAAGCAATAATTTGTAGAGAAAATTAGTTTTTATATTTTGACAGATGATAATTAAGTGCTGATATTTCCATTAAAAGTTAAAGAACACGGTGATGGTTAAAACAGTCTCATGTCCTTCCTGTCAGGTCCTGCCGCCGTCACTGATCTCTCTGTCAAAGCCAACACCACCACCAGTCTGTCCTTCAGCTGGTCCCCACCTGACGGAGAGTTCGACCTTTATGAGATGTTCTTGTACAAGAGTGACAACGTGCTGCAGGAGAAACGGCGTGGACAGCCCAGCAGTCAGCAGTGCTCCTTCCAGGGTCTCAGACCTGGAGCTCCGTACAGGATGGTGGTGGTGACCCACAGCGGAGAGCAGAGCAACCAGTCAGCTGTCTGGGCCAGGACAGGTGAGAGGTTGTCTATTAAGACTGGAGGAACTTGTTATAGTTTTAATAATCTCCTTCTTTTTATTGTGCTTTTATTATTATGTTTATTATTATTATTTAGCTGAGACATTTGTAGCAGTATTTCCTCAGTTTGGACTTACAGGTTTATGAAGAGGCTGTAATTGAACCCTTTGCCCTGTATCTCGTCTTCAGTCCCTGCAGCTGTGGTGTCTCTGAAGGCTCACACTGGAAACCAGTCTGATGCTCTGCGGGTGAACTGGGATCATGGCGGTGGTGATTTGAGCGGATACCTGCTGTTTCTCTACAACCCTGACGGCTCTCAGCGGGCCGAAAAGAAGCTGGGCTCAGAGGTCACAGAGTTTGTCTTCTCAGGCCTGGTACCGGGTCGACTGTACCGGGCCGAGGTGCTGAGTGTCAGCGGAGAACTTACCAACAGAGCCAGCACACTGGGAAGGACTGGTGAGACGTCACAGCATGATGGTCCTGGAATATCATGGAATAGCATGGAAGTCTTAGACATGAAGTTAAGGTGTAGAGTCCCCTCCATCATCAGAGTTTCTATCTGATCTGTTCGTTCTTTCTCTCCTCCTCAGCTCCCAAACCTCCCACCTCCTTCCTGTTCGCGGGGATCACCAACACCTCCCTGGAGATCACCTGGAGCGGCCCCATCGACTCCGACTATGACGACTTTGACCTGCAGTGGAGCCCTCGGGACCGACTGTCCGTTATCAACCCATACCACAGCCGAACCTCTGGCAGCCGCATCCTGAGAGGGATGTTCCCCGGACGACTCTACACTTTCAGCCTCCGCAGTGTCAGCGGGGCCATGCAGCCCGGGGCCACACCCACCTATAGCACACCCATCTACAAAAGCATCCGGACCAGTAGGTGGCAGCACTTCAGTTTATAATGCTCTGTTTGTCTCTCTAAATTCAAGACGGCCTGAGAACATTAAAACAAATAAACAAACTGAAAATACAAAATATATTTAAATAATGTTAGTTGTTAATATTAGGATGTCTTCATCAGTCTGAACCATAGACTGTTTATAACGATGGATCTCCACTTACTCCCACTGTACAAAAATGAAGCCAAAATATCTCGAATACGGCTGCTGCCATCTTGTGCTGGTGATGTCATTTGCAGCCAGAGTCTGCACAGTAGTGGTCTGGTCCACGACATCAGGTTCCCACCAATAGACCCGTCCGACCTATCGCGAGCAGCACTACTAGCAGCGAACACACTAATGGCACACACAGCTGTTAATCATGATGTCAAATGCCCTTTTTATAGCATTAAATAACTTACAAAAACTAAACTAATAAGGAAAACAAACACTTGAACAAACATGAATGTGATAAGAACTATCTAAAATAACAGAAACCATATTTCGGGATTATTTATTTGATGTGTACTTTGAGGTTTTAGTTTGGCCCAGGTCCCATCCACTAACATGGAGGGGGTGGGGTTTATAACCTATACTGCAGCCAGCCACCAGGGGGCGATCCTGATGTTTTGGCTTCAGTTTTGGGGAACTGTGATATTGTCCATCTTTTTATACAGTGTATGGTCACCAGAGACCACCTTTTACCTTTCACAAGTCTGAAAAGACAAGTTCTCAAGTTGAAAAAAAATATTAAATTAAAAAGGGGAATCTAAAGAAAAAATTAACAAACAAAAGAAGGTAAAATGAGATATGTATACTGTATTTATAAACAAGGGAAAATAAAATAAAATGTGTGTTTCCTGTGTGTCAGTAATATCTTCTGTTGTATTGAATTATTTTCTTTTGTTTTTGTCTAATTATTTCTGGGCTCAGATAAATGAATAGATTTACCATAGAGTTCACAGAGTTTGGGTGTATTACTGCTGCATTGTGAGTATTTGTATTTATGTCTCTTGCTGTAGAGCCGGAGCGAGTCCACAGCCTCCACTGTCGTCCTCAGAGCTCCACCTCCATCTCCTGCTCCTGGGGGCCCCCTGAGGCTGACTACGACTCCTACACCATCGAGTGTCTCCACCAGGACTCCCAGGTGCTGGTCTACTCCAGACGCACCGGCAGAGACTCCACCTCCTACCTCATCACCCAGCTGGAGCCCCACAAACGCTACACCATCTCCGTTAAGGTGATCTCCAACCGGACGACCAGCGAGGAGGCTCAGTACAGCGTGGTCACCATGATCGACCGTAAGGACAATGTGACGTGTTCTCATATGTGACGACATAAAGGACACATTTATCTTCTGTGTTTGACATGTTAATGACTCCTTCAGGTCCTCCGGTGCCCCCCCTCAGTACCCGAGTCAGTGACAAGTCTGCTGTGGTCAGCAAGTCCTCCATCTTCTTCAGGTTTAACTGCAGCTGGTTCAGTGATGTGAACGGAGCCATCAAGTTCTTCACTGTGGTGGTGACGGAGTCTGAAGGTAGGATATGTACTACATATACATACTACACTATATGTGTATGCATATGCTGCAATATGCTATGCTATGCTATGGTATTTGTTACTATATTATACTGTACTATGCTATGCTATGCTACGTTATGTGTTACTATACTATACTGCACTATGCTATGCTATGCTACGTTATGTGTTACTATACTATACTGCACTATGCTATGCTATGCTATGCTATGCTACGTTATGTGTTACTATACTATACTGCATTATGCTATGCTATACATTACTATGGTACACTACACTATGCTATGCTATGCTATGCTATACTATGCTATGCTATGCTGTGCTATGCTATGTGTTACTACACTATACTGCACTATGCTATGCTATACATTACTATGCTACACTATGCTATGCTATACTATACTGTGCTATGCTGTGCTATGCTATGTGTTACTACACTATACTGCACTATGCTATGCTATAAATTACTATGCTACACTATGCTATGCTACATTATGTGTTACTATACTATACTGCATTATGCTATGCTATGCTATACATTACTATGCTACACTATGCTATGCTATGCTATGCTATACTATACTGTGCTATGCTACACTATGCTATGTGTTACTACACTATACTGCACTATGCTATGCTATACATTACTATGCTACACTATGCTATGCTATACTATACTTTGCTATGCTGTGCTATGCTATGTGTTACTACACTATACTGCACTATGCTATGCTATACATTACTGTGCTACACTATGCTATGCTATACTATACTGCACAATGATATGCTATTCTATGTTATGCTATGCTATGTGTTACTATACTGCACTATGCTATGCTATACCATACTGCACTATGCTATGCTATTCTATGCTATGCTATGTGTTACTATACTGCACTATGCTATGTGTTACTATACTATACTGCACTATGCTATGCTATGTGATGCAATACTATACTACTATACTATGCTATGCTATGCTATGCTATGCATTACTATACTATACTATACTGCACTATGCTATGCTATTCTATGCTATGCTATGTGTTACTATACTGCACTATGCTATGCTATGCTATGTGTTACTATACTATACTGCACTATGCTATACTATGTGATACAATACTATACTACTATACTATGCTATGCTATGCTATGCATTACTATACTATACTATACTGCACTATGCTATGCTATTCTATGCTATGCTATGTGTTACTATACTGCACTATGCTATGCTATGCTATGTGTTACTATACTATACTGTGCTGTGCTTTGCTATGCATTACTATAAATGTCAGTATGGCAGCTCTGACCATCCCATTTGTTTTTATTGTCTCTCTTGAATGACAAATGCTTTAGTGATGATTGTTTAAAAATGTATATGAATTTCAGCTGCCATGCTCTATGTTCAAATCCTTTCTTGGAAAAAAAATACCTAGCAGAGCATTGTTCCAGTGCGCTCCGGCAGCTCTTTAACCCTGCTCTGGCTCGTCAAGGACTAAATACAAACCCACTATTTTTAAATTTTCTATCGTGAGACTTTTTTTTTTTGTCTCAAAATTGCTAGTGTTAGTGTCAGTTTTTTTCCATGTTCTCTGGCTTCCTCCCAAAGTTTTCTTTGTAAACATGTGTTTGTGATTAAAATGTAGGTGTGTTTTGATATTTGCAGGTGCTGATGAAGAGCAGCCGGACCAGCAGCACCCTCTGCCCTCGTACCTGGAGTATAAATCCAACAGCTCCATTAAATCCTACCAGACCAGTTACTTCCCCAGTCGCTGCACCGAGGGCCCCGACAGCAGCTCTCACAGCTTTGACATCACTGTGGGGACGGGGATGGACTCACTGGGGGGCTCCTGTGAGCGCACAGACCTGGATCCAGAGACCAGCAGAGACCGAAACCATTTCTGTGACGGACCACTAAAACCTAAAACTGCCTACAGGTACTGAACACGTCACAGCAGACACTCAGCCAGTGATATTGAAACTCTTTCAAAAGGAAAATACAACAACGAGTATGGTAAATGTTACCATCACTGTATGACATCATCATCAACACAACACAAACAATATTTTTATTTGTTATATTTACTATATTTACAAACTGTATCCCATGTAAACATGTCAGAAGGTGTGAAAGCAGAAGTAAGATGTTTTGTTTTATTGTGTTTCAAGGTAAAAATCCACTTTTCTGCAAATTATTCATTTTCTCGGATGTTGGAAAATGAAGATCAGCACTGACAGAGATCCGGAATATCTCCACTACAAATGTTTCTGAATGTCATTCGTATCAAATAATAATTATATATTAATGAAATTATTATTAAGTGAAGGTTTGTGTGCCCTCTGTGTGTGTCTGCAGGCTCAGTGTTCGAGCGTTCACTCAGCTGTTTGATGAGGAGAATAAAGACTTCAGCACTCCACTGTACAGCGACACTTACCTGTCATTACCTGTGGTCACTGAGCCAGGTGAGACAAACATACACAGTCTAGAAAAAAAGAAAAGTGGTGAACACAGAAAGGAACACGTTTTTTCATCTGAAATTGTCCTAAGTCTAAAAATAAGTCTTAACTGTCAGAGCCTTGAGAGACGTTTGACCGAGAGTCAGTGAAGACAATGTGGCGGGACACAGCTGCGACAAGACAGAGGAAAGGCGTGCACAGGATCATTTCATGACTCAGACAGTTACTTTGAACAGGTCAGATAGTAATATTCAGGTGGACAATGATGAAAAGGAGGAGGATGTGGACCGCACAGAATGTAGACAGCTCCACCCCTTCATGCAGCTGTGGTGCCAAATGAAAGACAGGCAGGGAGTGGTGACAGTCAGATAGGTAGAGGAGAGAAGCAAAGGAGGAAATGTGTCTTTTCATTTTGTCACGTAGTGCAAATTTTCACAATGAAGAGACCAATAAAATGCATCTCAATCAGCGTACAAGGTTTCTGTGCATAACGACTTTTTTTGGATGACAGATTAAAAAAATATTTGAAACAATTTAAATATTTGAAACATTTGAAACAATTGAAGCATTTAAAACACCTTGAAAATTTTTAAGTGTTTCAAAAATTTCAAGTGTTTCAAATGTTTAAGTTGTTCTGAGTCAGAAAAAGAGACAAGTGGTGAACACAGTAAAGGAAATCAAAAAAACTCACTGATGAAGCAGGGAAAATAAAAGTCAAACAGACAAATATAATTATTTATGTTAGTTATTTAATATCGTTTCTTACAGGGACAAATATGATAAACTAAGACCACATATTACAGTATTTATAGCCTGAGTTAGTCTGTACTATGTGTCTCTGATGGACCTTTAAGATACACAAAACTAAAACACAAGCAAAGAGACAGCTAACCTTAGAACTCCAAGATGATTTCTCTTTCTCTTTACAAACAGTTTCCACTGTTTAAACTGATCCCAGTCATGATCCATGTTGAGTTCCACATGTTGATCCTGGATATTTATTAAAGGAACCCTCACAGTTCTCGAAGGATCCACCATGAGTCTGCTTATGTATTTATATTATTTGTAGATGAGCCTAATGTTGGCTAATTAGTTTCTTCTTCCTGAATGAGGAGGACAGTGACAGTTCTCTTCATGATAGAAACAGATGAAACTCTCATGTGGATTCAAGTTTGAGGAGAATTAAAGGCCTTTAAGTGACTGAACATGTTGTTTTCTCCCTCAGAGCCTCTGAGCGGTGTGATCGAAGGAATCAGTGCTGGCATGTTCCTCGTCCTCATGGTGGTGGGAGTCACCGCTCTGCTGGTCTGCAGACAAAAGGCTCGCAAAGTGTGAGTATCCGCAAATACACTGACTTCAACACAAACTCTCCTGCTGCCGTATTTACTGCTCACAGCACGAAGAATAAAATAATCCATCAGAGCAGTCCAAACATTTATTCAACACCTGCTCCATCTAACTGTCTGCACCTTCAGTCCAGCCACAGTCTATAGTGTTTCTAGCTGTCAGGTCTGTGCTGCCCTCTGCTGGACTGAAAACACAACACACCTCCTTGCTTTGTGTTGATTTCAATATAAGCTGTCACAATGTAAAACAATTTATCCAGTTATTAGGACACAAAGATCAAACTTGTTATATTGATTAAAGGTTGTGTCACCTGTTTGATGAAGGCTGGTCTGAGGCTCTGATTGTACGACAGTGCAGGTGTGTTCTTACTGTGTGAAGGTGCAGCAGGTGTGGAGCAGGTAAACTGGCTGCTCAACCTCCACCCTCACCTCCTCACCTGGATTAATAACAGGTAACAACACCTGTGTGATGCTGCTGTGTTTCAGGGTTCAGGAGAGAGCGACGGTCAGGATGAATGTGAGGAGAGAAAGATCAACATCAGGAGTCCACCTGGGAGTCAGAGGGTAATACTGCATATTACAATACATACTGTACGGTGGTACTAAAAGTGGGAAGACTACTCCACTTTACTTTCACAGTCATACTCACTCTAAAACTGCTAATCAAACTAACATTAGTAATAATATAAATCTAGTATTGTCACTAACATATGTTTTTAAATTACTGCTTATATGAAAAGTAATACTTTACTACTACACAAATACTGAGAGTTGGGCACATGGTAGGAGGCCCCGGGGCAGACCCAGAACTCACTGGAGGGATTACATATCTCATCTGGCCTGGGAACGCCTCAGGGTCCCTCAGGAGGAGCTGGAAAGTGTTGCTGGGGAGAGGGACGTCTGTAATACTTTGCTCAGCCTGCTGCCCCTTCGACCCGGTTTCGGATAAGCGGTTGAAATGGATGGATGGATGGATGGATGGATGGATGGATGGATAATACTGAGAGTATTAATGATACAAATCTAGTACTGTTACTAACATTTATTTATAAACTACTGCTAATACTAACAGTAATACTTAACTACTACAGTATTTATCATACAACTCTATACTGTTACTACTATATTTTTTACATTACTTCTAATACCAACAGTATTACTGTACCACTGCACTGATACTGAAAGTATTAATTAAACAAATCTAGCACTGTTACAAATATATATAGTGTTACTATACTAGTATTACTAATACTAACAGTGTTACCACTCTAGTACAGTTACTAGTATATATTTATAAACTTCTGCTAATACACACAGCAATGCTTTACTGCTACGCTAATACTGAAAGTATTAATAATACAACTCTAGTACTGTTACTATTTTATTTATTTATTTATTTATTTAGAGGACAGTGCACATTAATAACAATTGCTGTAAATGTGCCGGTGTTAGCCAAAGGATAATTTTCAACTGCAGTCCTCTGCATGATGTTAAAAAGACCTCAGGCCAATACTAATGTATTTGTAAACTTCTACTGACAGTAGTACTTTACTGCACTAATACTGAGAGTATTAATGATATAAATATAGTTCCGTTGCTTAGATATATTTATAAAGTATTAGTTTGAACAGTAATACTTTACTACCACACTAATACTTAAAGTATGTATAATCTAAAATCTAGTAATGTTATTAATATATATTTAATAGTAATACTAACAGCAATACTCCACTACTACATTAGTACTGAGAGAATAATATAAATTTAGTATTGTAAATTTATTTATAAACTATGAGCATTATTATTAATACTCTCAGTATTATTAAAGTTGTATTACTAATACTCTCAGTATTACTGTTAATGGTCATAGTTTAGTATTGTGACTTACATATATTTGGGGGGCGGCAGTAGCTCAGTCCATAGGGACTTGGGTTGGGAACCGGAGGGTCGCCTGTTCGAGTCCCCATCCGGACCAAAATATGGAGCGTGGACTGGTGGCTGGAGAGGTGCCAGTTCACCTCCTGGGCACTGCCAAGGTGCCCTTGAGCAAGGCACCGAACCCCCCAACCGCTCGGGGTGCCTGACCAAAGGGCAGCCCCCTCACTCTGAGATCTCTCCACTTTGTGCATGTATAGGTCCTGTTTGTGCATGTGTGTGTCTTTCAGACCTGTGTGTAATTGACAAGCAAGAGTGAAAACATTGAATTTCCCCTCAGGGGGATTAATAAAGTAAATTAACTTAAACTTAAACTTAAACTTAAACTATTTATAAACTATGAGCATTAACAGTAATACTGAGAGTATTAATAATACAACTTTAGTACTGTTACTAATGTATTTTTAAACTACTATTAACAGTAGTACTTTACTACTGCACTAATACTGAGAGTATTAATGATATAAATATAGTTCCGTTACTTGAATATATTTATAAACTATTAGTACTAACAGTAATACTTTACTACCACACTAATACTTAAAGTAAGTATAATACAACTCTAGTACTGTTACAAATATATTTTCGAACTATTACTAATACTAACAGTGATACCACTCTAGTACAGTTACTAGTATATATTTACTACTACTAATACAAATAGCAATGCTTCACTGCTACACTAATACTGAGAGTATTAATAATACAGAACTAGTCATGTTATTAATACATATTTATAAACTACTGCTAATACTAACAGGAATACTCCACTACATTAATACTAAGAGAATAATATAAATGTAGTACTGTTACGTACATGTATTTATAAACTGTTAGTACTAACAGTAATATTATTACAATAATACTGAGAGTATTAATAATACAACTCTAGTGCAGTTACTAACACTAACATCCCTAACTAATACTGCACTAATACTGAGAGTATTAATAATACAAATCTAGTACTGTTACTCATGTATATTTATAAACTACTGCTAATACTAACAGTAATACTTTACTACTACACTAATACAGAGAGTATTAATAATACAAATCTCATACTGGTACTTACATATACTTGTAAACCTCTAGTAATACTAACATTAATACTTAACCACTACACTGATACTGAGAATATTGATTTTAAAAATCTAGTAATGTTACTAATATATATTTATAAACTACTGCTAATACTAACAGCAATACTCCACTACTACATTAATACTGAGAGAATAATTTAAATCTAATACTGTTACTTACATGTATTTATAAACCTACAGTATTACTCGCAGAAATACTTTACTACTACACTGATACTGAGAGTATTAATAATATAAATCTAGTTATATTACTTCCATATACTTATAAACTATTAGTACTAACAGTAATACTTTACTACTACTGACAGTATTAACAATAAAAATCTAGTTCTGTTACTAATACATTTAGAAACTACTTCTAATACTAACAGTAATAGTTTACTACTACACTTATGCTGAGAGTATTAATAATACAACACTAGGACAGATACTAATACTAACACTACTAACTAATACTGACAGTATCAAAGGTAATCCTAATGCTATTTCTGTTACTGAGATTTAAGTTAATGCTGACAGTGTAATACTACACTAACACTACTTATTATGTTAATGGGTGTTACTTCTGAGATGTATACTTACACTGTACTACCATTAACAATAACTGCCAGTAAAAACAATAAATCATAAATAAGTTAAAGTAAACGACTTGAGTCAGTGATCCAACGGGTGATTATTGATCACTTTGGTATTGTTTGTGCTGACAGAGCAGATTGTAATGACATTAATAACAGTTCAGACCACTCCTTCGTCCCTGCAGGCTGAGACAGTTTGTGGTTCTTTGTGTTGACTTTGTGAATCCTTTAGCTCAGACTGAGGTGTGTCAGGTTTGTCTCACACTGATCATCATTATTCATCAACATGTTTGAACACATGTTTAACTTCTGTTCCTCCTTTTGCTCCCCAGCAACCGCCGAGTCTCAAGGTGAGAAATCCAAACGTCTCTTCTGTTACACTCAGCTGTTTGTCCTCTTATTAAAACGTTTGGTTTCTGTCCTTCAGTCCCATCAAGGTCCTGAACTTTGACTTTCACTACAACAAACTGCAGGCCGACTCCAACTACCTGCTGTCAGAGGAGTACGAGGTCAGTTATTATAGAAGATCAATCTAATGAAACACTGTCAGACTGTTTCTGTGGAAACAATCCAGTGACACAATACACATAATAACAGAATGAGACGGATGAATGTATTTACTGCAGTAAAGAGTCACAGAGATGAAAATAAACAGAGCAGAGTTCTTACATGTTAAATTACACAGTGTTCCAATGGTACTGTGGCCTCTGGAGGCCTTTTAATATAATATTTAATAATATTTCAAAGAGAAATACACAAATACACTCACTGGCCACTTTATTAGGTACACCTGCTGAACTGCTTGTTAACACAAATAGCTTATCAGCCAATCACGTGGCAGCAACTCAGTGCATTTAGGGATTGTAGACATGGTGAGCTGAAGTTCAAACTGAGCATCAGAATGGGGAAGAAAGTTGATTTAAGTGACCTTGAATGTGGCATGGTTGTTGGTGCCAGACGGGCTGGTCTGAGTATTTCAGAAACTGCTGATCTACTGGGATTGTCACACACAACCATCTCTAGGGTTTACAGAGGATGGCCTGACAAAGAGAAAGTATCCAGTGAGCAGCAGTTCTCTGGGTGAAAATACCTTGTTGATGCCAGAGGTCAGAGGAGAATGGTCAGACTGGTTCAAGATGATAGAAAGGTAACAGTAACTCAAATAACCACTGGTTCCAACCAAGGTCTGCAGAAGACCATCTCTGAACCAACAACACGTCCAACCTTGAAGCAGATGGGCTACAGCAGCAGGAGACCACACCAGGTGCCACTCCTGTCAGCTAATAACAGGAAACTGAGGCTACAGTTCACACAGGCTCACCAAAACTGGACAATAGAAGATTGTAAAAAAGGTTGCCTGGTCTGATGAGTCTGGATTTCTGCTGCCACATTCAGATGGTAGGGTCAGAATTTGGTGTAAACAACATGAAAGCATGGATCCATCCTGCCTTGTATCAATGGTTCAGGCTGATGCTGGTGGTGTAATGGTGTGGGGGATATTTTCCTAGTACCAACTGAGCATGGTTTAAACACCACAGCCTACCTGAGTATTGTTGTTGACTGTGTCCATCCCTTTATGACCACAGTGTACCCATCTTCTGATGGCTACTTCCAGCAGGATAACGCACCATGTCACAAAGCTCACATCATCTCAAACATGACAATGAGTTCACTGTACTCCAATGGCCTCCACAGTCACCAGATCTCAGTCCAATAGAGCACCTTTGGGATGTGGTGGAACAGGAGATTCTCATCATGGATGTGCAGCTGACAAATCTGCAGCAACTGTGTGATGCTATCATGTCAATATGGACCAAAATCTCTGAGGAATGTTTCCAGCACTTTGTTGAATTCATGTCACCAAGAATTAAGGCAATTCTGAAGGCAAAAGGGGCCCAACCTGGTACTAGCAAGGTGTACCTTATAAAATGACTGGTGTGTATATATGGGGTGGCTGTGGCTCAGGAGGTAGAGCAGGTCATCTACCAATCGGAAGATCGGCGGTTTGTTCCTTGGGAAAGATACTAAACCCCAAATTGTGAACTGCTTTGAATGGTCAGAAGACTAGAAAGGCGTTATACAAGTGCAGGTACATTCACCATAAAGAACTATAAGAAAATTTATTTTACTTGTATATTGTTTTTATCAAAGAACCTCTGACTTCTTTGTGACCCAAACATCCCACCAGGTGTGAGTGTGTGAGAGTGTATTAGGTCTGATTTAACCACTTGTTAAACACTGTCGTTGTTTTCCTCCTGTCAGGATCTAAAGGACGTTGGTCGCAATCAGCCACTGGACTCGGCTCTGCTGCCGGAGAACCGTGGCAAGAACCGTTACAACAACATCCTGCCCTGTGAGTGACACACATTAACACACAGAGAAGAAGCAGAAGTAGTCCTGTGTTACTGACTCTGTTTTTGTGTTCAGACGACTCGACGAGGGTGAAACTGTCCTACGTGGATGATGATCCATGCTCTGACTACATCAATGCCAGCTACATGCCTGTAAGATCCAAATAGTCATTCTTCAACTCATCATTTTAAACTCTGTATCTGCTTATTGCATCACTTGAAGCTGTTCTCTGTTCTGAGCCACATTTAAACCTATGATGTAGCTTTCCCATCACCTCCGTCAGCTCCGTCAACTGTGTTAATGATGTGTTTCAGGGGAATAACTTCCGGCGGGAGTACATCGCCACGCAGGGCCCTCTGCCGGGAACTAAAGATGATTTCTGGAAGATGGTTTGGGAGCAGAACGTCCACAACATGGTGATGGTCACTCAGTGTGTGGAGAAAGGAAGGGTGAGTATAAACAACCCCACCTGTCATCTGTGTGAAGCCTCAGCGGTACTTAACCTGTGCTCCTCTTCCTCACCTGTGTCCAGGTGAAGTGTGACCACTACTGGCCCTTTGATCACGACCCTCTGTACTACGGAGACCTGATCGTCCAGATGTTGTCGGAGTCTGTCCTTCCTGAGTGGACCATACGAGAGTTCAGCATCTGCAGCGTACGTCATGTTCAGTCATCAGTTGTTCCACCAAATTAACTCTGGTTGTTGAACCGGTTCTGTTCAGGACTTTTGGAGCCTTGGTGCTATTTGGCGAGCCAGCCCACGTTTCCACCAGTTTTTGAGAGGAACCATTACCGTAAAACTTCAGTTTGTTGCCCAGGCTGTTATATGCATAAATGGCTTATATTTGGGACAGGCCTTTAATTCTTTTATGCAAAACTGTTGCTCAGCAAAGATCGGGAAATACAATCAGACTGTTTATTTGAACCAGTACATATATTACTGGTATAAAAGTAAGGCTTCGAATAACATCAGTTATGTGTTATAACACTTGTTTTACGGCACCCTGCATACCGAAACAACACCACTTTATCCTGCTAAAACAACGCTCACAACTTGCGGCCTAAAGGAATATAAGTAACTTATGGGGTAATCGAGGAATGGACACATATTCTGACTCTATGACAGCTTCAGAGGAAGGGAGTCACCACTTGTTTTTTCGTCATGCTGGACAATGCGAATGACTCACGGTCTTCTCTGGTGCTCATGGTTTCAGTAAAATGAAATCAATGGAGCTAACGATATGTAGCATCTCCATAATGACAAAAGTTTAAACGTTTTTAAGAGTTCCTCATTCTGAAGTTGTCAAAATCTGACACTTGGGCGGTGACTTGCGGCGTCAGAAAAAAAGCCGTTCTTTAATGTTGATATGATACGCGGCTGTTTGCCATTATAGTTTAACGGCGCCCGGCGGCTTCAGGGAGAAACGGGGCGGGACAAGGACGAAAGTTAAGGTGGCAAAGGTCCCACTGGGGCTGGCAGGAGGGGTGATGGATGGGTCCAACAAACAACGACTCTCACCCAAGAGGGCGGTGTTTGCGTCCTGTAAGATTCTAAAGCCAAACCCTGTTCTTTTTTCCTAAACCTAACAACGTGTTTTTGTTGTTGATGGAAAAGAAAGGTCAAATTTGTGGTGTTGTACTGACTAAGTGCATTTATTTTGAAAGAGACTGTATGTAAATGGTACATTTCCTGTGAAATGGAAGTGTATTTTGAAAGAAGACAACGCATATAGCAGGCAGAACTTGACACGGTGTCCCAGAACGTCAACAACCAGCACACCCAGGGTACCTTGCACGTCGTGCGTAGACGTGAAAAGTCCATGACCAAGTGATGATATGTGATCTAAACAGCGAACTAATGTTAGCTCAAGTGCGTAGTCAACAATCCAGTTTTCTACATCCAAAGAACTTCTATAAAAATTAACTGCTTGGTGACCAAACAAGGCCTCTAACTGAGACAGTGACGTGAAGGATCATTTTAATGCTGTAACCCTCTGTGTGTGTCAGGAGGAGCAGCTAAGCTTCACTCGGCTAGTCCGTCAGTTTCACTACACAGTGTGGCCGGATCACGGCGTCCCAGAGACCACGCAGTCCCTCATCCAGTTCGTCCGGACTGTTCGGGATTACGTCAACAGAAGTCCTGGATCTGGACCGACTGTGGTCCACTGCAGGTACACAACAAGGACTCAAACAGGAACTTCACATGAGTAGGCGACATGACATGTAGAGTCACTTTATTACATCATCTGTTGATCTCGTCCCTGAGACAGAGTCCTGCTCGTTATTCATTATGTGTTACAGTCAGTGTGTTTTAACTGGAGTTTGATATGTGTGTGTGTGTGTCAGTGCTGGAGTGGGTCGTACGGGAACCTTCATCGTTCTGGATCGAGTTCTGCAGCAGCTGGACACCAAGGACATGGTGGATATCTACGGCGCTGTCTTCGACCTGAGACTTCACCGATCACACATGGTGCAGACGGAGGTAGGACAGCGCTGTCAGCAAAGGATTATGGGAGTTTTAGTGTGTGTGTGTTTACAGTGATAAAACTCAAATATGTGTGGACTACAGTACACATATTTAATTTAATTTAATTTTATCTTTTTTAATTAAATTTATTTTTATTTAATTTATTTTTATTTAATTTTATTTAATTTTATTTAATTTTATCTTATTTCATTTTATTTTATTTCATTTTATTTTATTATGGAGTCATTTCCGCCATTCCATCATTCCCTTGATACAAGTTAATGTGACGTAGTTTCTCTTCCACCTCCTCAGGGTCAGTATGCGTACCTCCATCAGTGTTAATGTGACATAGTTACTCCTCCACCTCCTCAGTGACGGTATGCGTACCTCTATCAGTGTTAATGTGACATAGTTTCTCCTCCACCCCCTCAGGGTCAGTATGCGTACCTCCATCAGTGTGTTCGTGACGTCATCAGAGCCAGGAAGCTCCGCAGTGAGCAGGAGAACCTCTGCCCCATCTATGAAAATGTGAACTACAGCTCCCAAAGAGGTGAGTGACCATCAGACTCCACCTGCAGCTCACCTAGAGACATTAGAGTTAAAATAACTCATATATATAAATAAACAAATTGATCTTCTTCCACAGAGACGCTGTGCACCAGACGTTAAAGATTGTACTGACTACTGATCAATATGTTTGACTACTGATCAATATGTTGAGCACTACTGGGAAACCCAATTTCTATTTTTATATCATTGTTTTATATTTGAAACATCAGATGTTTCCAAACAGAGTAAAACTTTATTTATGTAACATGCAGGATTAATATCAACAGAACTGTACATATACTTTATATCTGTGTGTATTTGTATATATTTTAAATATATATATGATATATTTCTATATCTGCTGCTTTTTAAATTATGTATCGTCTTTGTGTTTTATGAGCTTTAATATTTGCACATTGCAGTTATCATAGAGAACATCACAAGCTTCTGTAAACTCTGTTTGACACTGAAGGCCTGCTGTGGTTTTCTGATTCATGATGATGATGATGATGATGCATCATGTTGAATCAGCAGCTAATCCTTTTTAATATATGATGATAAGTGATTGATGATGAATGAATGAGTCAGTGAAGGGGCGGACAGACTGTTCAGGGTCTGCTGTGGCTTCTTCTCATGATCCATCCATGTCATGATGTCCTCTGAGACAGTAAATATTCATGAGCACATGTGCAGGTTTTATTTATTGACAGTTAAACACTCTGAAAGTGTTTTTGTTTATTAGATTTAATTGACGACACATTGATTCACATGTTGTTTTTAACTGCACTCTAAATCAGTGAGAAAAGCAGAAACGTGTCATGTAAAATACCCCAAAATGAAACATTTACACTGAAACATTTAACTACACACAAAAGCTTTACATCTGTCACTTTTAAAAAGAAGCTAAAACGAAAATTGTTCTTTTAAATATTCAAGAAGTGCATTAATGTTGTAGTGTTTATTCGGCAGGGTCAAGGGAAATGTGTGTTTTAATCATAAATGTATGTAAGATATCATTTTAAATGTGCATAATGTATTTTATTTTTTACCACTTTAACTGTATTTTATTTTGTAAGAATATCCTGTGTGTGAGAGCGGTTAATTAAACACCAAAGAAGAAGTAGACATATGTTATTTCTCTCATTATTTATCCGTAATGACACGTAGCTGGTCCGACGGTCACATTTATTATATTTTATGGTGGAATCTACACTCCAGAAAATAATCCGCTGGTTCAACTTTAAAAAATTAAGGCAACAATTTCTATGCACTTTTTAAAGCGGTTCCAACTCTAACTGACAAACTAATTTACTTCAACCTCGAAAAATGTTGTAGTGAAAAGTTGTGGCGATTTTTAGTGGTCAAACTATTTTATTTAAGATGATCTAATTTATTTTAATTCCTTTCTATTTAAAAATGTCAAACATGTTTTCGACTGACTGAAACAGTAATTATTTATGCTGAAAACGTCTTTATTTTAAGCATCCACCAACCCTATGGTTTATTTTTTAGAGTGTAACTAAGCACGTATGCCGAGGGAGGCTCAGGTGAAGTTTCAGAGTCCTCACATCACTTGTGGAGATCCCAGGGGAGAGGGGGTAGCAACACAACTCCACCTAATGGAGGCTTACAGCGCCCCAGATTCAAACGTGCAAAAACACATGATTGAAACCACAAAATATCTCCATACTGCTCATCCGTAGTGATCCAAGTGTCCTGAAGCCCCGACATAAAAAGTTGTTTGGAAAAACATCATTTGAACTCTGTTTTTAGCCTTAAGTCGGGGCTTCAGGACACTTGGATCACTACGGACGAGCAGTATGGAGATATTTTGTGGTTTCAATCATGTGTTTTTGCACGTTTGAATCTGGGGCGCCGTCAGCCTGCATTAGGTGGAGTTGTGTTGCTACCTCCTCTCCCCTGGGATCTCTGCAAGTGATGTGAGGACTCTAAAACTTCACCAGAGCCTCCCTCGGCATATGGGTGAGTAGATAATGGCTGAATTTTCATTTTTGGGTGCACTATCCCTTTAAGTATTTCCATATTATGTTACTTTAAACTTCCACACCATCTCAGGGTTGAATATTATATTAATGTTATAATATTATTACTTCCTGTCCAGTGAAAACCACGTATCTCCAGATGCACTGATGTTGAAATGTTTGTTATGAACAGAAGGATGAAGTGTTCCTCTATGTGTTGAAAAAATAGTCCTCCTTCTTAAGCTAAATAATCTCTATAAACCCTCTTGGATCAGCTGGAAAATGTATCGTCACAGAGCTGAAAACAGCCTGCAGTAATAGTAATCCAGGAACATCAGATATAACAGCAAAACACTGACAGTGTGGAACAGATTACTAAAATGTACATACTTTTACTTTAACTACTGTAAGTTGCTGATTATTTATACTTTTACTTCAGTAAGGTTTTAAATGCAGGACTTTTAATTGTAGTGGAGTATTTCCACAGAGTGGCATTACTACTTTTACAGCAGTAAATGATCTGAGTACTTTAGATATGCAATAATAATAAAAAAGAGATGACTCTCTGTTAGTCACTCTTTTTATTTGATGAAACATAAGAACATGCAAATAGAATAATAAGAAAAGAGCCTGGGGTTCATCACACCAAACAAAAATACTATAAAACAGAAAGATATTAAGTGTCTTGGTTGCTTTTTTGTTCGTTGAATTAGAAAGTAGTTGGAGCTCAACGTCCTTCAGGATAAATACAAAATATTTTTTTTATTGCTAAATTCACATTTATTGATAAAAAATAAGCATCACTATCAAATTTATTATAAACAAAATATTTGTACGTAATTTTGTCCATATATTTCCATAACATGTCTTACGTCAGACTAGTGGAAAGAAAATGTCCAGAACACATATTTATGTTCAGATTTCTATAGTGGAAATGTATTGAAAAACACATTATTGACTAGATAATGCCTCATTGGAATATGTAAACATAACATTTCAGAGATCTTGTAACATAGAAAATAATTGTCTTAGTGTAAGTAATCAACTAGGGAAGTTTCATGGTGATATGTATTAGTTAAAATTTGTACCCTAATGTCTTCCGTCTAAAAATACAATGCAATACCTATCTTTAAAGGTCATTTTCTCAAAGTGAACAACAAAGTATTAAATATATGGCAAAATGTACATCATATAAAGTTATATTTAAACATATATTCATGTAATATTTAAACATAAACATTTCAGCAAACTTTTAATCTAAAAATAGTTGTCTCACTATAACTCAACTTAGCTTCATGTATATAACACTCTTCATACAAACATGTAGCTCTAAGTGCTTCACAAAGCAAAACTGAAATAGTTGTTTGTTTTATCCTTTAAATTGTCTGTATCATTACAGTTTTGCCATGTGAAGCATTTTGAGATGCATGTTTGTATGAAAGATGCTATTTGAATTAAGTTAAGGAAAAAAACTCTAATTAAAAGTTTATAGAATAAAAATAAATATATGAATACATAGATAAATAAAAAATAACAGCAGGGATAAGATAAGGTAAAAACCAATGATTAAACTTTAAATGAAGACTGTAATTCACCTCAAAATTAAAAAAACAGATTAAAAAGGTTTAATCGGTTTTACTTTTAAAAAATACTGAAAGAGCTTGCCATTTCAATATCTTTACTGTCTTTACTCTAAGTTCATTGTGCAATGTATTAGTTAAAAATGTTTCCCTATTCACCTGCAGTGTCTCCAAATTTTGGTGGAGAAAGGGTTTAATCTATAAAGCACTTTGGGTATGAAATGTGCTATGTAAATACATTTGCCTTGCCTTGGCTGTAAGAAACTAAATAGCATATTTTCCTACAGTAATATAAAGTTGAGCTGAAGTGAATATTGATGAGAAAAGGAGCAGTTGGTGTTTATGTGTTTGGTAAGTGTTGTGAGTCACCCTTGTGTAATAATAATAAAGAAGAGTAATTATGTATATTTCCAGATGTTAGTCACTCATTATGAAGTCTCTGCTGGGAGAGGCCCGGCTGTCCCAAACCACACGACCCGCGCATGCGCAGAGCTGCGGCTCTCCACCACATTGAACTCTCGGAAGTTTAGCCAAGTTGATTTAGCCCAACAGGCTAGCAGCAGAAAACACGGTCCGACCGCACAAAACTTGGTTTTCCCCGAGAAAAAAGTGCTTTTGGACGGAACCTGTTCCCCCGCAGTGAACCCCGGAGTACTACCGATGGATTTAAACCGTTTGTCGTCGTTTAATCTGCGCGAACAGAAGCGTTAGACCCGTCTGAAAGAAGTTGTGATTGTTTTTTTGGCGCTCTAGCAGCGCAGAGGAAAGATGGAGGATCTGCTGGTGTAGCAGCGGGCTAACGCTAGCTGGTTGTTGGTTTACTGGAGCTGCCTCACCACTGAGTGGATGTCCGGAAAGTTTGGAGGCTGTAATCCGACACACTGACGGTGTAAGTATGTCTCTGTTAAATGTTACAGATTCACAGTAGGAGCAAGGCCAAGGAGCGGAATGCGTTGGTGTGTTGTCGGGACGCTAACTGTAGTTAGCCTCGGAGCTAATTAGGTAGCTGAAATCAGTGTTAGCTTATTGAACCAGCAGAGAGGTCAGTTAGCTTTGTGCTAACTAGCTGCCATTACACTATCATCACTCTCCGGCTAATTACTAACTTATTCAGACTGGAGCTGATGTTAACGTAAAGTTACACCAACTTATAGTTAGTTAGCTAGTTAATTAGCAGGGTGACTAAGTTGGTTACGGGCAACCCAGCTGCTGCTCGTGGGATCTGTTTATTCGGCTGGTAAACACCCAGACACGGTTAACTGGGAACACTGGGAACTCACAGTGTGTATGGACCTTTAACAGAAAGTGATAGTGAACATTTAACACTGTCCCATTGTATCCCACTCACACTTCATTAAACCTGAAATCACAGACAGGCCTCTAACTAATGACTGTTTTCATTGTTTACTAAGTTTATGAATTAACTTTTCTGTAATTCATTTTAAAACAGATTCAACTTTATTTCACTGAACAGAGTACAGGAACTGACTGAGACACCGTAATGCAGATTAGCCTCTAACCAGAAGTGTATAAATCAGTAATGTGCAGAGTAATAGACAACTGTGTTGTGGTTATATAAATAATAAATAGTACAGGGTAGATATGAACATGCTAGACATATACATTGCAAGCAGCATGAGCAGCGTTTGATGTACACACTGGGATATGTGCAGCTGATACAGTGGGCAATGACAATGCAAGTATAAATATATATAGAACAGTGCAAAGTGAAATATAGTCTGTGTCTGAATTAATGACACAAGTCAGCAAAGGTCAAAGTAATGTTTGTTTGTTCTGTGCAAAAGTCAAAAACTCTAAAACATCCGATAAAACAAAACAACAATCTAATATTTCAGAAGCTTTAAATAACAAATTGCGTGTTTTTTAGTTGTGGAATATTTTCATAATAATTTAACCTAAAGTATATAAATGTTAGTCGAACGCAAATGAATGAGCATAAATACTAAACGTCCTCTGGTGTCAGAGTTTCTGTTTTATTTCACAATAAACTGGACGTTTTGGATTTTTGGACTGACATGTCAGAGTGAATTATACCTTTTAAAAAACTGAGCACAGCTGCAGTCAATGACTATTTTCATTGAGGAATAATCTTTGATAATTGATTTCTTCATCAAATGATAAACTGATCACTGTTTAAGATGTCAGAAAAGTGAGTCCTACTATAAAATGTTGTAATCTAGTGAAATGTCATTCACAGTCCCCCAGAGTCAGAGTGACATTGTCATGTTTAAAACCCAAATATATTCAGTTTATTACGAAATATAATGAATGTTTACACATTTAAGATTCTGGATACAGTGAGCATTTCAGCATAATGACTGAAACTGTTAATTCATTATAGAAATAACTGATTTTAATTTTCTGTGGATTGACTAACAGCTCTGGTCTTCACTCTTTACACACACGCTGAAACAGTTAGTTAATTAAAAAAAATAGTTGGTTGACAGATAATTAACTGAAACTGTTTTGATCAATCATTTGTCATTTGTCAAAACATGAAAAACACTTGCAATGATTTGGTTTTATTTCTTTGATAGCGAGTCAAGTTTGGGACTTTAAGTTGACCAAAAAAAAATAAAATAAACAGAAGTCGGCATAAAGAATATGAACCCTTTTAAAATATTAATTGAAATAATAGGTATATGATAATTTCATGACAATTAGAATAATATTGATATACACTGGAGACTTGGGACAGAACCTTATTTTTTAAATATATTTTTTACTCTTAAATTATGCTGGGATAATGTATTTTAAAAGATCAAAGTCTTGACTATTAATCCCTGTGATGGTGATTTTATTTGTTCTTAAACAGTATTTTTTTGCAGCTGAAAACATGAATTTTATCGACTCTGTCAGACACACAAAAAGTCATGGCATCATATTTTAAAATATGAAGGAAATGTTTATTAATTTTTGTTGTGTTAAATACAACATAATCAAATGTTTGAAATCTTTTTATTAAGAAAATAAATACCAATATTGTAATTTGGCTTTGCAATAAACAACATATACTATTGAAACTTTTTACAGATCATCATGAACATTTATTTAATGATTATAACAGGGGAAAAAACAGTCTAATGGAGGTAACTTCTCTATGATGGAGTTGACAGCCAACACGTTGATGTCTTAAAAAACACAAAGTAGTACACACAAAAAAAAAACATGGAATAACACAGAAAGCCATTTTTGACCATGAATCTTCTCTCCTTTTTTTGGATTATTTAAGATTTTTACAGAAATCAGCTGTTACGTAGACAACTAAAAAAAATCTGAGAAGATGGGAGACTGTAACCAACCTGACAAACTTTCAAACAAAATCCCAGTAACTGTGAAAGACCTATTTCCCTCTGTCAGAATTCAACAGACACCATCAGTTACAACCAGGAATGAGACAAAATACTGAAATTTTACATCTGTCAGCGTGGATGTCAGAGGTAATATCTGACGGAGTTGATGAAAAGTTATATATTTATTAATTTCACAGCAGCCATAGTGAGTAGCCTTTTTTTTAAGTTGCTAAGAGTTCTCCTAATGCAAATGACAATACTCATTTTTACCACAGTTCTTATTTAGTTTTGATGTAGAGGGGCTTACTAAGGTTAAGACACACCCGATAGCAATGCTATTTAATTAATTTATCAAAAAGTAGAAAGTTTACCAGGACTTGAGCAGCAGTCCCACCTTTTTGGAAACCAGGAAGTGAGACAGGAGTCCACAGGATATAGCTCACCCTTTTTATGCCTGATTAAGTGATGTATTCGTAGAAATCTGAGAGTTGACAAAAATCTGGGACACATCTTTAAAGGGCCAATATTTTCATAAAAAATACCGGGCGGGTTGAGAAATAAGGTGTAAGCACCGCTCAGTGCCACAGAGCTCTGTCGGCTTCCCTGCAAGTCGAAACAGTTGCTACAGTGCAGACAGTTTGGGTCTATCTGGTTTGTTTTCTATTCTGTTTTATTTTAGAAACAGGCTAGTGTCACTGATGTTTGTAAATTACATACTTAATCCACATATTTGTCAGTTGTGTCTTAACAGAGAGTGAAAGAGACGAGCAGACACACATATATGCACACACAAGGGAGCAGGCAGACTGACTGACAGACTTAGGTTTATGTGTGATTAGAAAAGAGTAGTGGAGAAGAATCGCTTGTTGACTGCAGCTTGATAAAGAAATTACAGTTTTGTTTTTAGCCCATAGAAAGATTAAAGTACGGATAAAAGGTAGGGTTGGGTGCCAGTACAGAATTCATTGTGCTAGTACTGGTATCACTTCAGATGTGAGCAGTATGCAGCCCTATTGACTGACAGTTTCAGGTGTGATATGAACTCGATGTACCTCATGACTGACGATGTCACCTCTGATGTTTTCTGTCTGTGCAGAGCTGCTGTTCATGTTTACAGATAAACTTAAGCATGAGAGTCCCTCGGGCTCTGAGGATGGAACCAGGGCTACTGGAGGCAGGATCTAGGTGAGGACACCTCAACAGAAATGTCTCTTCAATATCACAGTGTTGTTGTTGTTGTTTTTTTAAACATGTGTGTTTGTTGTTTCCCAGAAATCAGATGGTGCTCTGAAGAAGCCATGGGTAGCTGTTTAAGCTGTCCAGAGAAAGAGTCAATTCCAGATAATCATCAAAGTAAATTCAAGGTGAGTTCATGCCTCTGCAGGATCCTCAGAGTCAGTCAGCATACACCCACGTTATTCACCGTCACAGTCAGTTGGTGCACATTCTGGATTACTCAATATCACAGTCACAGTCTGTACACATCCTGGATCGTTTACCATCACAGTGAATAATCCAAGGTGTGTATTATCACAGTCGGCATACACCCTGGATTATTCTGTCGTGGCCTGATGCTCTGTACCTGCCTCTGACTGTTTGTTGTTGCAGTTGTTGTGTACCTGCTTCTGACTGTATATAGTTGTTGTGCACTTGTCTTTGACTGTGTGTTGTTGTTGTGCACACACTGACTGTGTGATGTTATTGTTGTGTAGCTTTGACTGTATGTTGTTGGCGGTGTGTACCTTCCCCTGACTGTGTGCGTTTGTTGTGTACCTGCCTCCGACTGTGTGTTGTTGTTGTTTACTTGTCTCTGAGTGTATGTTGGTGGTGGTGTGTATATTCCCCTGACTGTGTTGTTGTTGTTGTGTACATGCCTCTGACTGTATGTTGTTGTTGTTTACTTGTCTCTGACTGTATGTTGATGTTGTTGTTGGCGGTGTGTACCTGCCTCTGACTGTGTATTGTTATTGTTGTTGTTGTTGTTTACTTGTCTCTGACTCTGTGTTGTTGGTGGTCGTGGTAGTGGTGTGTATCTTCCCCTGACAGTGTGTTGTTGTTGTGGTGTACCTGCCTCTGACTGTATGTTGATGTTGTTGTTGGCGGTGTATACCTTCCCCTGACTGTTTATTTGTTTTGTACCTGCCTCTGATTGTGTATTTTTATTATTGTTGTTGTTTACTTGTCTCTGACTCTGTGTTGTTGGTGGTCGTGGTAGTGGTGTGTATCTTCCCCTGACAGTGTGTTGTTGTTGTTGTTGTTGTTGTTGTGTACCTGTCTCTGACTGTGTTGTTGTGTAACTGTCTCTGACTGTGTTGTTGTTGTTGTTGTTGTGTACCTGCCTCTGTGTGTTGTTGTTGTTGTTGTTGTTGTTGTTGTGTACCTGTCTCTGACTGTGTTGTTGTTGTTGTTGTGTACCTCCCTCTGACTGTGTGATGTTGTTGTGTACCTGCCTTTGTCTGTCTGTGTGGTGTTGTTGTTGTTGTTGTGTACCTGTCTCTGACTGTGTTGTTGTGTACCTGCCTCTGTCTGTGTGTTGTTGTTGTTGTTGTTGTGTACCTGCCTCTGTGTGTTGTTGTTGTTGTTGTTGTTGTTGTTGTGTACCTGTCTCTGACTGTGTTGTTGTTGTTGTTGTGTACCTCCCTCTGACTGTGTGATGTTGTTGTGTACCTGCCTTTGTCTGTCTGTGTGGTGTTGTTGTTGTTGTTGTGTACCTGTCTCTGACTGTGTTGTTGTGTACCTGCCTCTGTCTGTGTGGTGTTGTTGTTGTTGTTGTGTACCTGCCTCTGTCTGTGTTGTTGTTGTTGTGTACCTGTCTCTGACTTTGTTGTTATTGTTGTGTACCTGCCTCTGTCTGTCTGTGTGTTGTTGTTGTTGTGTACCTCCCTCTGACTGTGTGTTGTTGTTGTGTACCTCCCTCTGACTGTGTGTTGTTGTTGTGTACCTGCCTCCAACTGTGGTGGTGTTGTTGTGGTGTACCTGCCTCTGACTGTGTGTAGCTGTTGTTGTTTACATGTCTCTGACTGTGTGTTGTTGTGTACCTGTCTCTGACTGTGTGTTGTTGTGGTGTACCTGCCTCTGACTGTGTAGCTGTTGTTGTTGTTTACATGTCTCTGACTGTGTGTTGTTGTGTACCTGTCTCTGACTGTGTGTTGTTGTTGTTGTTGTTGTTCTGACTGTGTGTTGTTGTTGTTGTTGTTGTTTACATGTCTCTGACTGTGTGTTGCTCTTGTAGTTACCTGCCTTTGACTGTGTCTCATTGTATTTTACCTGTATAGGTGATAAACGTGGACGACGATGGGAACGAGTTGGGCTCAGGTGTGATGGAGCTTACCGATGCTGAGCTCGTCCTCCACACCCATCGCCGTGACGACGTCCGGTGGCCTTACCTGTGCTTACGGCGCTATGGCTATGACTCAAACCTGTTCTCATTTGAGAGCGGCCGCCGCTGCCAGACGGGTCAAGGTATGTGTCACATGACACTCGATAAAACTGTCTGGTTGAGTTTCACTTTCACTACGCCTGGCGTTCTGCGGCATCATCTGTGTCCAGGGGTCTGTTCCAGAAAGCAGGTGTAGTTAACTCTGAGTCTGATCCTGAACTCTGAGTCGATGAACCCTGCGATTGGCAAACTGAGTGTTTTCGGTTCCAAAACAGAGCAGGAAATGTGTCCATAAGTTAACACAGTTTTATGACTTGATGCTGAAATTGTCCTGAGTAACAAATCAATATCCAGCCAGGATTTTGATTGTGACATACAGTAAACAGTGCTTTGATTTGGACTGAATCAATGAGGAAATAAAACAGCGTCTGGTTCTGTCAGAGAGAGGAGACGGACAGAAACTCAGGGTTTGTTGAAGAAAACCTGCCAGTTGTTGTAATGTTCACGTAGTACCACAGTAACTGACCCAGAGTTAAAGTTACCCCTCTTTGTGAAACGGAAAAC
The DNA here is from genome assembly GCF_006386435.1 of Epinephelus moara. NCBI lineage: Eukaryota > Metazoa > Chordata > Actinopteri > Perciformes > Serranidae > Epinephelus > Epinephelus moara. The sequence continues at coordinate 37,931,092 of NC_065525.1, read as the reverse complement.
CCAGAGTTCCCCTCATCTCAGGGTTAACTTAATCAGAGTTTTTACTAAACCCGCTTTGATCCACGCTTTGATACCGACTGAATCAATGAGCATCTTGCTGCTCCAGTGTGTGATTTTAGACAGCATGCTAGCATCTCAGAGACAAAAGAGGCATGACAGGTGTGACGTGTAACAGTGTCAGCTTCTAGAGTCATGTGTTAAGTGTGCATGGGCAGCTCTTTATAAACATTAATAATGGCATAACAATCACTAACCGTCCCTGTTATATGGCGACTGATCTCATGCTCTGCTCGGAGGGTAAGGAGCTCCCTTACCTCATTGTTTTCCCAATTTCGGCTGCTGTTCATCTTTGAGTTATCTGCTAACTGCCACCAGCTGCTTTTTAAATCTCCTGCAGTGGGTCACACATAACATGTCAAAACATCACACCCTTGCTGCCCATGATCATGTCCTGCTGGCTGTCCCTTTTACACAGATGTTGCTTTAGTGCTGTTACTACCTCCACTGCTGGCTTTAAGGCGAGACTCTGTCCCCCCATCCCACGATTATACTTCTTATACAGGACAGTGAGGTGGCATAACAATGCCATATTCCCGCCTTGAACCGACTGTGTAAAAGGGGCTCAAGTTACTTCTCTTTCTGGAACTGAAAACTCAGAGTTTTCACTAACCTGCTGCTGCTGGCTGAACAACATGAACACAAACAGACAGCTGAGTTTTATTTCTGTTTTCAGGTATTTTTGCCTTCAAATGTTCTCGAGCTGAAGAGATCTTCAACATGCTGCAGGAGGTGATGCACAGCCACAGCATCAGCGTGGTGGAGGAGGCGGTGCTGGAGCCCAACCACCAGGCAGCACACACTCCTGCAGGTAAACATACACACACACACACACACACACACACACACACACACACACACACACACCCTTTACATGAGGCATCCTGAAATTACTTTACAGTCATTAAATTGCACGTATCTCCATGTGTGTCTGTTTGTGCGTGCGTGTGTGTGTGTGGTCAGCTCTGGGTTACTCTGTGCCCACGGTGCCTAACGGTGTGACCAGGATCCCGTCTGTGGGTGAGGCACCGTCTCACCCCTCCACCCGTCACCCATCTGTGGCCAGCACCCGTCTGCCCTCTGTGGGAGAGGAGTCCACTCACCCTCTGCTGGTGGCTGATGAAGCGGTGAGTCACACACACTTCCTGTTCGCCATATTAATACTGATCATTACTAATCATCCAGACAAGAAGTGTTTGGTCTGTTGGATCAGATTTAACAGGTCGATATCTTTTATCAGCTGACTCCAGTCTGTAAGGTTAAACCACAGATGAAGAAACATAATCAGTACTTGGATGTGTTTATTTATTTAATAACAAAACTATAGCTTTTCAAAATAAAATACATAGATTTAGATGAGACAGTAACATTACTCTGAAAAATTAGTAACTGTAAATAATGTACTTCTATTGAAACAAAGAACAAATATCAAGGTGAATGTCTCATCTAATGATCTAATGATACTCTCATAATGATGTAATGACCCCGCTGTGGTTTCCTCCGTGCAGGTTCACACCTACGTGAACACCACGGGGCTCCTGGAGGACCAGCCCAGCCCTCTGACTGTCACCACCCCTCTGGAGAGTCCCACCTCTCCTCAGTCTCAGTGTCCTCCGACCCCTCCGCCTCCTCCAAGGGTCCGCACCGAGCCGCCGGCCCCGCCTGCTCAGCCGGAGCCCCAGGTGCTGCTGGAGCCTCAGGGGGTTCGCTTCGTGCTGGGCCCCACCCCTGTTCAGAGGCAGCTGATGGAGAAGGAGAAAAGACAGCAGGAGGCCAAGGAGGCCGAGGAGCCCCGAGACACTAACGGCCACACAGAGGCCCCCGCTGAGGCTGAGCCGGCCCCCCAGCTCTCCAACGGCTCCTCCTCCAATCCCTCCACAGCTCCTCGCCGCCACCGCCCACCCCCCCTCACCCCCGACCTGCAGAATGTCAACAACTCGGCCCAGCGGCGCACCGCCCTGCTGGACTACGAGAACCTGCCGGCACTGCCGCCGGTGTGGGAGGCGAGGAAGCCGAGCTCGGAGGAGGAGGAGAACGGCTGCAGCGGCCTTAAAACGCCATCGCTCAATGGCTACAATCACCACCCCCACCATGGCCTGCTGCACCACTCCTACTCCCACCCTCTGTCCGCTGCCCTCGAGTCTTCACACAACTACGTCAACACAGAGAATGTGACGGCGCCGCTCAGTGCCCACCGGCCTGAAACGGCACGGCGCCGCACAGACGGACCGACCATCTTCAACTTCGACTTCCGCCGGCCGCCGCTACCGGGTCACCCAGAGCCGCCCAAAACGCTCAACTACATCGAGGTGGAGATGGACAACAGTGCGGGGAACAAGGGCGCTTCAGATGGCAGCAACCCCCACACGCCCCGCACCCCCACCTCCCCGCTGCCCCCCACTACCCCCACCCGCCGCACCGAGCTCTACGCCCTTATCGACATTGAGCGCACTGCCGCCATGTCCAACCTGCAGAAGGCCCGGCCGCGAGACGACGGCACGTCACGCAAGACGCGACACAACAGCACGGAGCTGCCCACCAAAAGCACTGCGTGACACGCACCTTCCACTTCCTGTTAACCATTTGTGTTGTTTGATAAGACGGACGGAGCTTCTTTATATTCCCACAAGGAGACAGTGACAGACTCCACCAAGTCTTACATGACTTAATGACTTCCTGTGCGGCCACCTTCGCAAGTGGGCTGTCACAAATGAACCTAGGTACTTGCCATATAGCGGTTTCTTCCTACGGTGATGTAATACCTCTGTCGGGTTGATGTTAATGAGACTGGACTGCATTCCTCTCCTTATATGGTACAAATCAGTATTACTGAACAAAGCATTCCATTTAGCCTTTTTATATGATTCACTACATGCTGCTGTAATTCAGTATCTAAGGACGACATGGTACACCACATTATGTTTCTGAATATGTACAGTAGATTCTGGCACAATAAATGTCTGTTCTGTTTTTATTTGTACTCGTGGAGAAGAGGCTCAGGTCATCATTCACTTCAGTGATCAGACACACACGTCACAACAACACGTATCCAGAATCTCAACATTGCATTGTTAACTTTTCAGATTAGTCAGATATATTGAGTAATAGGACTGGGTTAAAATAATCGATTCATTCATTTCAAACTGATCATTTGAATGATCCGAATTCTTAAAATCTGAGCTCGATCTTCTAAAATATTTTTAAACCAGTCCTAGAACTGAAATAGTAAAAGACTTCAGTATTGATCGATGATACCGGTTCTTTTATCTGTACTTTTGAATGTTTTTGTGTAATTTATTATCACACTGCAGCCTCTCCCCTGCTCTCTTGTCCCTTTTCGACAGTCATGGCCTGGTTTGGTTTGGCTTGGTTTGGTTTGGGCTGTCAGCCCAGCACAACAGGGATTTGCATTTCCATTACAACATAGCTACCTCCTTGAAGGTGTGTCTTTAACTGATGACGGCTGACGTTTAAAAGCAACAGGCTGATCCACAGCTAAAGTCCCCTGTTATTTTTGCTACATGTGTTTTTCCACAGCAGGGCAGGTAAAGAAGTCTACCTGTTGGAGGTGAGCTGTTTGCAGAGGTGCAGTAAGAGCCAGTTGTCTGCAGCTCTTCGTCAACATCTCACTGAGGCTGTTTCTGATCATACTCTTCCTCCCTGCTGTATTATTAGACTTGTCTTTATTGAAGAGAAGCTGCTAACAAAGTTTTGCTTATTCAGTAATAACACGTTTCATTTCCTATAGATTCTTCACAATAAAAGCCCCTCATTATTTTGTTATGTAAAAACTTTAAGCGTGAAGCAGCAAAATAAGGAAATGTTGAGCTTTCCAGCAGCAACTTCACACATCTTCTAATATGTCTGAAAGGGAACATGAAACAGTAAAATAAAGCAGATATCTAAAGGAAAAACAGGACGCAGGAGAGAAACTAAACTCCAAACCACAGAGATTCAGTTAGAAGTTACAGAAGTACTGAGAGACTTTTAAAAGTGCCTTTCTCTCTGGTCTCCTGCAGATAGCGGTGAGGAGAGAGGCTTTTGGGCCTGCTCCTGAAAAGGTCCATGTCTGGCGCGGCTTGGCGTGGCACAACGTGCCTAAACTGACAATGGAAACGCAAATAGGTGCTGTATGACTTAAATCGTCGTGGCCAGGAGTAACAACGGAAAGAGGGTATCTGTGTGTTGGGGCTGCTCCTTCACACACAAACCGAGTGACCAGCAGAGTAGAGAGGCTGCTATGGAGGCAGAGAAGTGAAGATAACTTGAGTTGATGACAACTAAGCTTGTTGTAGTGCAATGCAACCTTTGTGAGTAAAGCCAATACTTAATCAATACCCCTGTTAAATGAGCATAAACACGTAGAACAGTAATATTTTAATCTGCTCTACCTGCAGCATTGTTGCCTTGCAGTAACAGGCCTGTGGATATTCTCATTCATCCAGGTCATAGTTATCTCAAGGCAATTGAATCAAACACAACTGGACTGGACACAAGTCCAGTTGGTTCGATTCAGTTGCCTTGAGATTGCAGTAACGGTTCCTGGTTCAAATCCAGGGTTGGGGGGTTTGAACCCAGGGTGGGGGAGCCCTTCTGTGTGGAGTTTGCATGTTCTCCTTGTGTCCGCGTGGATTTTCTCCAGGTACCTCAGCTTTTTTTTTGCCTGTGAATGTGAGTGTGAATGGTTGTCTGTCTCTATGTGTCAGCCCTGTGATAGTCTGGTGACCTGTAGTCTGGTGACCTGTCCAGGGTGAACCCTGCCTCTCACCCAGTGTCAGCTGGGATAGACTCCAGTCCCCTGCGACCCCCAACAGGATAAGAGGTTATGGAAAATGAATAGCAATGAAATACTTGACTCTGAAAATCATCATGACGTTTAAATTCTCAGATTACCAGACTAGGTGGTGCGTTCAGGGGATGTCGGCAGAAAGGGAAGGAATACGATAAAAAGCCACACCAGATGAACAGCGTGAATCAGCTTCTTTGCAGTTTGTTATCAAGTGAAACCAGATGCCAGCTGCTGTGGAACAGGCTGAATTGATTGTATTAGTGTTAATATTGGATTTGGATGCAACATGTGCAGCTGTCTGTTAATGTATCTGTAGTTTTCATTGAGTGGGAGAAATTGTCTTTGACTGAAGTTGAATCACAAGTCGAGGCTGAGCGGAATGTTTTTTTCCCACTCAGCTGCTTGTAATTACAGTTTAACTGATACAACCTCAACACAGCGTCATTTGAGGAACTTCTTTGCGAAGTGAAAGAATGGATAAGTGGTGATCTGCAAGTGATGGTAATCTTGTGTGTTGACAGTCTGACTGGTGAAGTAGACAGCTGTTGTTACAGGAAACATTTCTTGTGAAGATAGTTTTTGGTTTTTATACTTCCAGTTTTACTGAAGTCTGTCTCCACCATGAGGACAACATGGAGCTGAGAGCTGAGTTTGTCCATTGTCTGAAAATTACATTTACAAATGTTGGCAGTAACTTGTTTTCCCATAAACTGTCTCACTGTGAATGTTTTTTATTGGAACTACTGAAGAAATAATCATGTTACTTCTGAAAATCTGGTAAAAAACAAACAAACCCAAATCTATCTCCAAAATTTAACCTTGAAGGTATTAAATGTATTTTTATGATGAAATATTTCAGGTTTTATTTTAAGGGGAGCGGTTCGGATCAGAGAGAAGGGATGCTGTTTCCATGACAACAAGCATCCACCCCACTGAAGAATCCCTGAACTGAAACTTCATATTCATCTTTAACATCTCACTAATGCCAAAATCCATCCATCCATTCTCATCCTTTTATCTGATGTCAGGTCGTGGGGACAGCAGGCTGAGCAAAGTACTCCAGACTTCCCTCTCTCCACCAATGCTTTTCAGCCCCTGCAGGATCCCAAGGTGTTCCCAGACCAGATGAGTTATCCCTCTAGTGTGCTCTGGGTCCGCCACAGTGCCACCTATAGTACGAGCCTGGAAAACCTCCAATGGGAGGCACCCAGGAGAATCCTGATCAGGTGCCCGAACTACCTCAGCTGACCCCCTTTGACGTACAGGAGCAGCAGCACCCTATAGAGGAAACTCATTTTGGCTTCTTGTATCCGTGATCTGATTCTTTCTGTCACTACCCAAAGCTCATGACCATAGCTGAGAGTTGGGACATTGAGGGACCGGTAAATCGAAAGCTTCGCCTTCAGGCTCAGCTCTTTCTTCACAGCGACAGTCCAGCGCAGCGCCTGCATCAATGCTGAGGCTGCATCAAACCGCTTGTCAATCTTACGCTCCTCTTTACCCTGACTTGTGCACAAGAATCTGAGACATTTTGCCCAACCCAGAGGGGGCAATCCACTGGTTTCTGGCAGAGAACCATGGCCTCACACTTGGAGGTCCTGACTCTCATCCCGACCGCTTCACTCTCGCCTGCAAACTGCCCCAGTGCATGTTGGAGGTCACAGTGTGATGAAGCCAACAGAACCACAAGTCCATAACTGATTTTTGGCCTAGGGTCTTCTGGTACCAAGTACACTTATGAACCACCCTGTGCTGCAATGTTTGTTACAGCCAATCCATGACTAGCACAGAAGTCCAATGACAAAACACCACTCGGATTTAGATCAGGCATGCCGTTCCTCTCAATCACCCCTCTCCAGGTTTCTCCATTGTTGCCCACGTGAACACTGAAGTCCCTCAAAAGAACCCTTTCCAGGACTAACCCCAGAGACTCCAAGTAGGCCGGGTACTCTGAACTGCTGTTTGTTGCAAAAGCTCAAGCTATAGTCAGAGACCTCTCGCATCAAATCGACCCTTGTGTTCCTGGGGAGAGCTCCAACACAGTGGCACTCAGCTGGGGGCTTGTGAGTATCACACACGCATCCAGCACCTCTCCAGGAATTTGGATCCAGAACCGGTGCTAAGTGTAGAGGTGAGTCCAATTATTTCTAGCTGGTACCACTCCACCTCCTCTCTTGCCAGAGGACGACATTCCACGCCCCTAGAGCCAGTCTGTGACACCAGGTATTAACACATGTGGGTCCCTGCCCCTGCGCCAGGCCCTACCCCTGCCCCTGCTCCTGCCCCTGCGGCCCAGTTTCCTCATTCCGGGCAAGGTACTCCAGCTCCTTTTTGCCAAAGTCAACAAGGTCTTTTTAATTGCTCTTAGTCCAGCCTCTCCCATGGGACCACTTTGCCTTGGGAGACCCTACCAGGGGCTACTTAGCCCGAATAACACAGCTCCCAGGGTCACAGGAACATGCAAATCCCTCCACCAGGTTAAGGTTGCAATTCTCTGAGTTCCGCTCAGTAAACAAGGTATGTAAACAGTCCTCACAATGACGGTGCAGTGTTACAGAACATACAGCTAGGACACAGTTAAGTTTGATCACACAAAAAGAGAAGTCAAAGTACGTCATGTGTAAAGTCATAAAAAAAATCATGTCAGAGTGATATGTATGTAGAAGAGATTGTAGGATAGTATGTTAATAGAGTATGTAGTAAAAAACATATAGAAAAGTTATAGTATGTCAGCAAATATATGGAAAAACAAATTGCAGTATGCCATAAAAATAAAACTATGAAGCCATAGTATCTTGTGCCAGTTTAAAAAGAAGTCAAAGTATAGTTTCTCAAAAATTTTACATAAAAAAAGTAATACTAGGATATAACAAAAAATATATAAAAAGTCATAGTATAGAATGTTAAAAAGTGTACAGCCATAGTCTAGTATAGTGTCATAAAAAACGTCTAAGTTATAGTGTCAGAAAAAAAAACTATTTGAAAAAAAATCATATTCTAGTCAGTGTCTCTGGAATGTGGAAAAGTTGCGATTTCAAAAATTGACGTAAATTCAGCCAATCACTGTGAATTCTGTGTGACCTCGCAGGTTTCAATTGAAAAATTTCAATGTTATTGAAAAAAAAAAAAAAAAACAGCTGTAAATATTGCAACATGCTTTGCAATTTTTTTTTTTAGAAACGCTGCTGTGAAATTAAGCATATCAGTCATAGTATGTCATGAAAAATATAAATATGAAGTTATAGTATAGAATATGAAAACAAAATAAATTTAAAAAGTCATAGTATCGTGATTAAAAAAATACATGAAAAAGCCATAGTATAATATGCCATTTAAAAATGTATATAAAAAGTAATAGTTTAGTATGTCATAACAAAGTATTTAAAAAGTCATAGTATAGTATGTCATAAATTAATATAAAAATGTCATAATGTAGCACCTAAAAAATATGTGGAAATAGTCATATATACATTTTTACAAAAACTTAAAGTACCGTATGTCATAAAAAATGAACATAAAAAAGTTACAGCATCGTATCTTAAAAAATGATAGTAAAGTATGTCATAAACATAAATATAATTAAGTCAGTGCAGCACTTCAGAAAATAATTATGTGAAAAAAAGTAATTGTATAGTACATTGAAAAATTATAAAAAGGTCATAGTATAGCATGTTGTGAAAGTATTTAAAAATATGTCAAATTAATTTAAAAAAAAATCATAGTATAGTATGTCAAAAATAAATATAAAAGTCTAAGTATAGCAAGCCATATACAATTTTAAAACAGTAATAGTATAGTATGTCATCACAAATCAATATAAATAAGTCATAGTATAGCATTAAAAAATGTAAAAAGTAATAGTGTAGAATGTCATAAAAAGTAAATAAAAAAACAGACATGCTATAATATGATTTTTTTAAAAAAATAAAATTACAACATGCATTACTATGACTGTTTTATATTTATCATTTATGACAAAATATACTGTGATTTTTTTATATACTATATTTGTGGCATACTTCTACAGTACTATGACTTATTTACATTCATTTTAGGACATACCTCTTCTAGTTTATATTCTATACCATGACTATACTATGATTTTTTTCATATATATATATACTCATTTAAAACATGCTATACTAAGACTTTATTTTGTTGATGTACTAGACTTGACTTTTCCCACATTACAAAAAGTACTATGATATTCATATTCATTTCATAAAACATTCTATATCATGACTTTTTGTTTTTTGACTTTGACTTTTTTATTAATTATTTATAACATACTTTAGTGCAATTTTAATTTTAAATTATAAATTAACAACATACTATACTATGACTTTTTTAGTAATTATTTTCACCTATTATTTCCAACAGTACCGAGTGGTACTGCTACACTGATTTTTTTTTGTTTGTTTGTTTAATTTATGACATGCTATTCTGTAGTGTACTGTGCTGGTTTTGTTGATACTATTTATGATATACTTTACTATGATTTTTTAAAATATAAATATATCATATATACATATAAATTTACAACATACTATACTATGACTTTTTTGACGTACTAGACTATGACTTTGTCACATATTTAAAAACAAAAAAGCTTTATTCTGAGTTATTCATATTCATTTTTATGATGTACTATGATTTTTTTAAATATAAATTTTTGACATAATATACCATGACTTTTTTTTTTACGTAATATACTCTGATTGTTTTAATACAAATTTACAACATACTATACCAAGACTTTTTATAATCATTTTAATGGCATTCTGTATTATGACATTTTTATAGAGTTTTCTTTGACGTATGTGATGGCCGTGCCCACAGTCACATAATAAAAGGTTGAATGATTCACACATTTGCCGACACTATTACAGTTACCTTTAATTTGCAGGCACTTAAATGACACCCGGTTTGTCTTGTTTAAAATTAAATAATCAGCACAGTGTCACCACACTGTTTCCTGGATGAAGAGCGCACATTTAGTTTACACTGTTTTGTCATGTTGCTATTTTATTTTGGAAGTTATTAATTCCTTCCTCCTTGTCTTTGAGTGACCTGAAGCTGTGTTCACTTCCTGGTTGGAATCTGGCAAATGATGGAGCTGAGGACGGAGCCTTCCTTTATCCTGAGGACCATCCCATCGACCAAACTACGAGCTTGGACATCAAAGGGGGGGTTGTTAGGTTTTTCTTTTGTTGGTTTCAGTTGTTGTAGTTGTACCCTGTGTGTTTAATTCAGCCTGATCAGCCAGTATATATGTTGCACCAGTGTCTCATTTTGTTAGGTCTAGCCCAATCTTTCAGTTATATTTTGTTGACCTCTTGTAAGGGCCCTATGACTTACTATACTATAATTTTATGAAATACTGTACTATGACTTTTTCATAAATTGTGAATTTTTCATATAAGTGCTGTATTATGAGTAATTCATATTCATTTTAAATTATATACTATACTGACTTTTTATTTATTACTTGGGACATACTACAGTATAACTTTATTTTTTTGAAATGCTGTAATACATGATTTTTATGTAAATCTACTTCATACGATACTATGACTTTCTCACTATTTTTTTAAGTGCAGTAGTATGACAGCATACTGTACTATGTTTTTTTTTTTTTAATAAATTTGATGTACAATACTTTGACTTCTATATATTTATTTTTATTACATACTCTAGTATCATTGTTTTTGTACATTGAAGAAACATGGTACTATGACTTTTTGAAATACTATAGTATGACCTTTATATAAATTTACATGCTAGTATACTATGACATTTTTCTAACATGCTATACTGTGACAATTAAATATAAATTAAGGTCATACTACACTATGACTTTTTTGACATACTGAACTATGACGTGTTTATTTTTACATACTTTACTACATATTTTTCAAAGATTAAGGGCATACTATACTATTTATATAAAGTCAGGTCATACTATACTATGACTTTTTTTTTTACATCA